>NC_139148.1:28898544-29498544 GCF_964270905.1 Leucopleurus acutus | reverse complement strand
ATAAGTAAGGTGGTTTTTTTTTAAGACTGATGTTATCATCAAAGCAAACTTCACTTTTGTTCAAATCAACCACATGTCACATTTAGTTCTGTCTTTTAGATACACTTGTAGAAACAGAATAAACTGCTTTCCTGTGGTTTTCACGTATGCTAAGACCCCACAAATATAGTGCTCTTCACACAACGCTGAGCTTACTACTCAAAGCCATGTGTCAGTTGATGAAATATGCTAAAAAATTTTAAGAACTGAGCATCCCCTTGAAACATCCGTTAGAGTAGTCACATTTCAGTATATAAAAATGAATAAACAAATAAATAAATAACATTAAGCTTATTCTATTTAGCAGCAAACTAAACATATATGCTAATAAAACAGTAGTCTATTACAGAATCGTTCTTGCTTTTGAACCCTGACAGAAGATAAATCTCAGCAATTTGAATAAACATTTACAGTAAGATGGATTAATCATTCCTTAAACTTCTTAACTTATTATCAAAGAAACGCAATAGGACATTTAACACAGAATTCCTCTTAATAATTAAATTGTTGAGTTACTGAAGCTTTATTTTTTTAATTTTTTAATTTTTTTTTTTGGAGAATACCAACAACCTTGCTAAAAAGGTAGGGAAAAATAAGCTAAGATAAATAGGTAGCTTATAAAGGCCCCTTGTCTATTATCGCTTGGGTAAGTAACAAGAGGTAAGGTGTCCTCCAGTTGTCCTGGTTGGAGGTATTAACTTATTTTATCACATTCAGAAGTTGAGAGGCACAGTCTTCAGGGGAAATCCTTCCAAGCAAGCCTTAAAGTCCAGGAAAAGTTTTATATTCAGAAAGTTGCACATTCAGGATGAATTATAAAGACTTGAGCTTTATACAGAGGCTACACCAATACTAGCTTTGCTAACTAGCAGAGAAGACACTGACAGGGTTTAAGTTATCAAGTAAGTCAGTCCCTCTTGTCTGGCATAAATGAGATTCCAAGTTGACAGTGATTTTCCCAGGCTATGGTAGATATAATACATATAATACATAAAGAACAAAATTTTTAAATTGAAGTATAGTCGATATACAATATTACATAAGTTTCAGGTGTGCAATATAGTGATACACAATTTTTAGAGGTTATACTCCATTTATAGTTATTATGAAATACTGGCTATATTCCCTGTTATACAATATATCCTTGTAGCTTATTTTATACATAGTAGTTTGTATCTATTAATCCCCTACCCCTATATTTCCCTTCCCCCTCCCTCTACCCACTACTTTGAAGAACAAAAGTTTTAAATGTTCCAAATTGGTCTTGGTGATAGACAGCTCTTGGGTAGCTTAGTGTGGGACCAGATTGGAATATATGGCCCAAATATAGCAGTTGTCAACTCAGTCAAACAGTATAGGGTGACCTACAGAGCCATACTGAAAACATTAATTTCAACATTGTAGGGACATGTGGAGTTTGAATAGGCTTGGATCAAAATTGACCCTTACAGTCACTGGTTCAAATTTTCTAAGTACAATGTGGTCATGGGTTTTCAACCAGAAGAGTCTATGAATGACAGTAAATATTAATAATATTCAAAACAGTTTTTTTCACATATACCTGTTTATAGAGATTGATAGGCTTTGTTTTGTACATCAGTGGTCCTTCCAGTAGTGAGTGTCACTTGGCAATACCCATCCACACTGGAGAAGCCTTAAGCTAAGGAAGAACCTACTTCTTCTAGACTAGGTCTGTCCACAAAGTGTCCTGATACCCAATTTCTCCATCTGAAGTCAGGACTCTGCTCCCAGGAGTGTCACTGGGATGTTGGAATACTCCTTCTATTATCCTGAGAATAGAAGGGATACTGCTTCCAAGGAAAGGCATTTAATGACTAAATTATCTGCCCTGTGGCAGAAGAGGCCAAGCATACCACCCTAGCAATATGACAGCTTCAGAGCCAGTAGATTAAGTTTATCCTGTTCACTGATAGTGCTTAGAAGATGAGAAACAGCAGCTGTAAAGAAGTATGGTTAACTACTACCCTCATAGAAATCTCTATTAAACCACAAAGATTGGCAGTATAATAGGTTGAGGACAGTTCCACAGAGTCAACCAGAAATGTATTTGAAATGCTAGATAATTTTATATTGAGTCTGGAGATTATGCATATACATGGTAGGTCAAGGGCCAAACCCAATCCCTACTGAAGTTTATGAATGACTTTTTTGTCCATTATTTCGCTGGACCACCAAAGATGTTTCCTAGGAGTGAAATGAATATTGTTGGTCATACGATTTATTATTCACAAGTAGGACACTTTTGAAAATGAATGGAGGCAATAAATTATCAACCAGAAAATCAGTTTTATTATGTCAATGGACATATTAAAAATTTATTCAAACAAATTTTCAAAGGTAAAATTATTTATAAAAATAATATGTGCTCCTTAAACATTTTTTAAATTTTTTAATTTATTTTTTATTGAAGCATAGTTGATTTACAAGGTTGTATTAGTTCCAGGTGTACAGCAAAGTGATTCAGTTTTTTATATATATATATATATATATATATATATATATATATATATTCTTTTTCAGTTTCTCTTCCCTTATAGATTATTACAAAATATTGAGTATAGTTCACTGAGCTATACAGTAGGTCCTTATTGGTTATCTATGTTATATATAGTAGTGTGTACATGTTAATCCCAAACACCTAATTTATCCCTCCCCTCTTATCCCCTTCAGTAACCATAAGTTTGTTTCCTGTCTGTGGGTCTATTTGTCTTTTGTATATAAGTTCATTTGTATCATTTTTTTAAGACTCCACATATAAGCGATATCATAGGATATTTGTCTTTCTCTGTCTGATTTAATTTACTTAGTATAATAATCTCTAGGTCCATCCATGTTGCTGCAAATGGAATTATTCCATTCTTTTTTATGGTTGAGTAATATTCCATTGTGTGTGTGTGTGTGTTTGTGTGTGTGTGTGTGTATACACCACATCTTCTTTATCCATTCATCTGTCAATGGACATTTATTATTTGTAGTCTTTTTGATGACGGCCATTCTGACCAGTGTGAGGTGATACCTCATTGTAGTTTTGATTTGCTTTTCTCTAATAATTAGTGAAGTTGAGCACCTTTTCGTCTGCCTTTTGTCTATTAGTATATCTTCTTTGGAGAAATGTCCATTTAGATAGTCTGCCCAGTTTTTGATTCGATTGTTTGTTTTTTTGATATTGAGCTGCATGAGCTGTAAAATATATTTTGGAGATCAATCCCTTGTTGGCTGCATCATTTGCAAATATTTTCTTCCATTCTGTAAGTTGTCTTTTTGTTTTGTTTATGGTTTCCTTTGTTGTACAAAAGCTTTTAATTTTAATTAGGTTCCATTTGTTTATTTTTGTTTTTATTTCCATTACTCTAGTGGATGGATGGAAAAAGATATTGCTGTGATTTATGTCAAAGAGTATTTTGCCTATATTTTCCTCTAACAGTTTTATAGTATCCAAGTTTACATTTAGGCCTTTAATCCATTTTGAGTTTATTTTTGTGTATGGTGTTAGGGAGTGTTCTAATTTCATTCTTTTACATGTAGCTGCCCAGTTTTCCCAGCACCATTTATGGAAAAGACTGTCTTTTTTCCATTGTATATTCTGGCCTCCTTTGTCATAGATTAATTGAACACATGTACATGGGTTTATTTCTGGGCTTTCTGTCCTGTTCCATTGATCTATATTTCTGTTTTTGTGCCATTGTGCCTTAAATGAAAATATTTTAAAAGTGTTTATATTGATTATTTAAATGTTACAATAATGCAATTAGATATATTAAAATAAAATATACCACTTTCTATTTCTGAAAACATTATTTTTATGTGGTCTTATATTTTGATTTTTTCATATCATTATTGTCATGTTCTTTAAAATTGTACTTATGGTTAGCAATTTTTTAAAAATTGATACTTTTAATAGAGTATTCTCTGTAGTCCAAAATATTCACATCAAGTAAATATTCTTTTTTTTTAAACATTTTTATTGGAGTAGAATTGCTTTACAATGGTGTGTTAGCTTCTTCTGTATAACAAAGTGAATCAGCTATATGTATACATATATCCCCATATCCCCTCCCTCTTGCGTCTCCCTCCCACCCTCCCTATCCCACCCCTCTAGGTGGTCACAAAACACCGAGCTGATCTCCCCATGCAATGTGGCTGCTTCCACTAGCTATCTATTTTACATTTGGTAGTGTATATATGTCCACGCCACTTTCTCACTTCGTCCCAGCTTACCCTTCCCCCTCCCCATGTCCTCAAGTCTGTTTTCTAGGTCTGTGTCTTTATTCCTGCCCTTCCCCTAGGTTCGTCAGAACCATTTTTTTTTTTTTTTGGATTCCATATATATGTATTAGCATATGGTATTTGTTCTTCTCTTTCTGGCTACTTCACTCTGTATGAGAGACTCTAGGTCCATCCATCACACTACAAATAACTCAATTTCCTTTCTTTATATGGCTGAGTAATATTCCATTGTATATATGTGTCACATCTTCTTTGTCCATTCATCTTTTGATGGACACTTAGGTTGCTTCCATGTCCCGGCTGTTGTAAATAGTGCTGCAATGAACACTGTGGTACATGACCCTTTTTGAACTATGGTTTTCTCAGGGTATATGCCCAGTAGTGGGATTGCTGGGTCATATGGTAGTTGTATTTTTAGTTTTTTAAGGAACCTCCATACTGTTCTCCATAGTGGCTGTCAATTTACATTCCCACCAACAGTGTAGGAGGGTCCTCTTCCCTTTTCTCCACACCCTCTCCAGTATTTATTGTTTGTAGATATTTTGATGATGGCCATTCTGAGTGGTGTGAGGTGATACCTCATTGTAGTTTTGATTTGCATTTCTCTAATGATTAGTGATGTTGAGCATCCTTTCATGTGTTTGTTGACAATATGTGTATCTTCGTTGGAGAAATGTCTATTTAGATCTTCTGCCCATTTTTTGATTGGGTTGTTTGTTTTTTGATATTGAGCTGCATGAGCTACTTGTATATTTTGGAGATTAATCCTTTGTCAGTTGCTTTGTTTGCAAGTATTTTCTCCCATTTGAGGGTTGTCTTTTGGTTTTGTTTATGGTTTCCTTTGCTGTGCAAAAGCTTTCAAGTTTCATTAGGTCCCATTTGTTTATTTTTGTTTTTATTTTCATTATTCTAGGAGATGGGTCAAAAAAGATCTTGGTGCAATTTATGTCAAAGAGTGTTCTTCTTCTGTTTTCCTCTAAGAGTTTTATAGTGTCTGGTCTTACATTTAGGCCTTTAATACTTTTTTTTTTTTTTTTTTTTTTTTGCGGTACAGGAGCCTCTCAGTGTCGTGGCCTCTCCCGTTGCGGAGCAGAGGCTCCGGACACGCAGGCTCAGCGGCCATGGCTCACGGGCCCAGCCACTCCACGGCATGTGGGATCTTCCCGGACAGGGGCACGAACCCACGTCCCCTGCATCGCCAGGCGGACTCTCAACCACTGTGCCACCAGGGAAGCCCTTTAATACATTTTGAATTTATTTTTGTGTATGGTGTTTGGGAGTGTTCTAATTTCATTCTTTTACACGCAGCTGTCCCTTTTTCCCAGTACCTCTTATTGAAGAGATTGTCTTTTCTCCATTGTGTATTCTTGCCTCCTTTGTCATAGATTAGTTGACCATAGGTGCATGGGTTTATCTCTGGGCTTTCTAATCTGTACCATTGATCTATATTTCTGTTTTTGTGCCAGTACCATGCCATCTTGATTACTTTAGCTTTGTAGTATAGTCTGTAGACAGGGAGCCTGATTTCTCCTGCTCTGTTTTTCTTTCTCATGATTGCTTTGGCTCTTTGTGGTCTTTTGTGTTTGCATAAAAATTGTAAAAGTTTTTGTTGTAGTTCTGTGAAAAATGTCAGTGGTAATTTGATAGGGATTGTATTGAATCTGTAGATTGCTTTGGGTGTAGTATTTTTGACAATATTTATTCTTCTAATCCAAGAACATGGTGTATCTCTCCATCTGTTTGTGTCATTTTTGATTTCTTTCATCAGTACCTTATTGTTTTCTGCATATAGGTCTGTTGCCTCCTTGGGGAGGTTTATTCCTAGATATTGTATTCTTCTCTGTTGCAGTGGTAAATGGTATTGTTTCCTTAATTTCTCTTTCTGATATTTTGTTGTTAGTGTATAGGAGTGCTAGAGACTTCTGTGTATTAATTTTGTACCCTGCAACTTTACAAAATGCATTGATTAGCTCTAGGAATTTTCTGGTGGCAACTTTAGGATTTTCTATGTTTTTTTTTTTTGCGGTACACGGTACACGGTACACCAGGGAAGCCCAAGGAACCAGCTTTTAGTTTTATTGATCTTTGCCATTGTTTTCTTTGTTTCTATTTCATTTATTTCTACTCTAATCTTTATGACTTCTTTCCTTCTACCAACTTTGGGTTTTCTTTGTTCTTCTTTCTCTAGTTGCTTTAGGTGTAAGGTTAGGTTGTTTGAGATTTTTCTTGTTTCTTGAGGTAGGATTGTTTTGCTATAACCTTCCCTCTTAGAGCTGCTTTTGCTGCATCCTGTAGGTTTTGGGTCATCATGTTTTCAGTGTCATTTGTTTCTAGGTATTTTTTTATTTCCTCAGTGATCTCTTGGTTATTTAGCAGCATATTGTTTAGCCACTGTGCGTTTGTGTTTTTTACAGGTTTTTTTTTTCCTGTAATTGATTTCTTATCTCATAGCATTGTGGTCAGAAAAGACACTTGATACAATTTCAGTTTTCTTTAATTTACCAAGGCTTGATTTGTGACCCAGGATGTGATCTATCCTGTAGAATTTTCCATGTGTGCTTGAGAAGAAAGTGTATTCTGCTGCTTTCGGATGGAATGTTCTATAAATATCAATTAAGTCTATCTGGTCTAATGTGTCATTTGACTTGTGTTTTCTTACCAATTTTCTGTTTGGATCATCTGTCCATTGGTGTAAGTGGGGTATTAAAGTCCACTGCTATTATTGTGTTATTGTCGATTTCCACTTTTATGGCTGTTAGCATTTGCCTCATGTATTGAGGTGCTCCTATGTTGGGTGCATAAATATTTACAATTGTTATAACTTCTTCTTGGATTTATCCCTTGATCATTATAAGTGTCCTTCTTTGTCTCTTGTAATAGTCTTCATTTTATAGTCTATCATGTCTGATATGAATATTGCTACCCCAGCTTTCTTTTGACTTCCATTTGCATGGAATATCCTTTTCCATTCTCTCACTTTCAGTCTGTATGTGTCCCTAGGTCTGAAGTGCATCTCTTGTAGACAGCATATGCACAGGTCTTGTTTTTGTGTCCATTCAGCCAGTCTATGTGTTTTGGTTGGAGCATTTAATCCATTTACATTTAAGGTAATTATCGATATGTATGTTCCTATTACCATTTTCTTAATTGTTTTGGGTTTTTTATTGTAGGTCTTTTCCTTCTCTTGTGTTTCCTGCCTAGAGAAGTTCCTTTAGCATTTGTTGTAAAGCTGGTTTGGTGGCACTGAATTCTCTTAGCTTTTGCTTGTCTGTAAAGCTTTTGATTTCTCTGTCAAATCTGAATGAGATCCTTGCTGGGTAGAGTAATCTTGGTTGTAGGTTTTTCCCTTTCATCACTTTAAATATGTCCTGCCATTCCCTTCTGGCCAGAAACGCTGGCCTGCAGCGTTTCTGCTGAAAAATCAGCTAATAACTTTATGGGGATTCCCTTGTAGGTTATTTGTTGTTTTCCCTTGCTGCCTTTAATATTTTATCTTTGTATTATTTTTTGTTAGTTTGATTAATATGTGTCTCAGCATGCTTCTCCTTGGATTAATCCTGTGTGGGACTCTTTGCACTTCCTGGACTTGATTGACTATTTCCTTTCCCATGTTAGGGAAGTTTTTGACTATAATCTCTTTAAATATTTTCTCAGACCCTTTCCCTTTCTCTTCTTCTTCTGGGACCCCTATAATTCGAATGTTGGTGTGTTTAATGTTGTCCCAGAGGTCTCTGAGACTGTCCTCAATTCTTTTCATTCTTTTTTTCTTTATTCTGCTCTGTGGTAGTTATTTCCACTATTTTATCTTCCAGGTCACTTATCCGTTCTTCTGCCTCAGTTGTTCTGCTCTTGATTCCTTATAGTGTATTTTTCATTTCAGTTATTGTGTTGTTCATCACTGATTGTTTGTTCTTTAGTTCTTCTAGGTCCTTGTTAAACATTTCTTGTACCTTCTTGATCCATGCCTCCATTCTATTTCTGAGATCTTGGATCATCTTTACTATCATTACTCTGAATTCTTTTTCAGGTAGACTGCCTATTTCCTCTTCATTTATTTGCTCCTGTGGGATTTTACCTTGCTCCTTCGTCTGCAACATATTTCTCTGTCTTCTCATTTTGTGTAACCTACTGTGGTTATGGTCTCCTTTCCTTAGGCTGCTGGGTCGTAATTTCTCTTGCTTCTGTTGTCTGCCCCCTGGTGAGTGAGGTTGGTCCAGGGGCTTTGTTTAGGCTTCCTGCTGGGAGGGACTGGTGCCTGTGCTCTGGTGGGTGGAGCTGAGTCTTTTCCCTCTGAAAGACAGGGCCATGTCAGATGGTGTGTTTTGGGGTGTCTGTGAGCATAATACAATTTTAGGTAGCCTGTGTGTTGATGCGTGGGGCTGTGTTCCTGTCTTGCTGGTTGTTTGGCATGGGGTATCCAGCACTGGAGCCTGCAGGCAGTTAGGTGGAGCCGGGTCTTTGTGTTGATACAGATACCTCCAGGAGCACAGTCACCAATTAATGTTCCCTGGGCCCGGGAATTCTCTGTAAGTCCGGTGTCCTGGACTCGGCGCTCCCACCGCAAAAGCCTAGGCCTGACCCCTGGCCAGGCATCCAAGAGCTTGCAAGCCACACAGTGTGGCCAGAGAAAAAAGAAAGAAAAGAAAAGAAACAGACAAACAAAACCCAAGACAAATAGCAAAAACAACAGCAAACAGCAGCAACAACACACACAGGGGGAAAAAAACACAAGAGAACAAACAAACAAGCATTCAAAAATGAGAACAGTCAATGAGGACTAAAGTAACAAAAACTCAAAAATAAAACAAAAACAGAGCAAACAACAAGAAAAAGTGAAGATAAAATATGCACATAAAAACAATTTAAAAAAAAGAAATAAAATAAAGAACAAAAAGAAGAAAAAACACAAAACAACAACAAAGGCAAGTAAAAATAGAAAAATATATATTAAATTTTTTTAAAATAAAAATAAAAGATAAAAATAATAAAAGCAAAAATACCAACAACTGAACAAAACAAAAAAAGAATAATAAGAAGAATATTTTCCTGAGGCCTCCTCTGTCAGTGTCCTTGATCCCACAGTGAGCCAGAGCCAATCCCCTTCTCCCCAGGAGGCCTTCCAGTACCTCTGGGTAGTTCTCTGGACCTGCTGTGAGCACTGTGGGCCCAGCTCAGACTCTGACCTGTCCCGACTCCTGCATGTACTTGCCCGCAACATCCACTGCTGTGAAAGCTAGACTGGTCTCCGTTGTGGGAACACTCGTCTATTCAGGTATTCCGCAGATACAGAATTTACCAAGCTTCCGGGATTTAATCTACAGCTTGTGCAGCTGCATGGATAGATTTTCATTCCTCTATCTTAGTCACATCATCCCTGGGGCTCAGCTTTGGTTTTAACCCTACCTCTGCCTGTGAGCCAACCTCAGGTGTCTGTTCCTTACCCAGGCAAGAGGGAGTGAAAGCAGCAGCTGATTGGGGCACACTTACTCAGGCTGGAGACTAGTATGGCAGCCACAACTGAGGTGTGTGTGAGTTGCCTGCAGTGGCGGGGACTAGCAGGCAGTTGCAACAGACTGTGGCATGCTTGCTCTGATGGGAGTCCCTCCCAGTGTCCACGGAGGCAGGAGCTTGCATGTGGGGGCAATGGTGGGCCCACCCCCACGCCCCTCTCAACAGTGGTGCCTCCCTTTCCAGGCAGACCACGCTTCCTCTTGGTGCATTCCCGACCATGCATCCCCTCACTCCTGTTCCCTCTGCTGCATCCATGCAGCCAACAGCTCTCCTCTTCCTGGATCCATTCTTTCAACCACACATTTTAGCACTCAGCCCCTGCCAGCATCAGAGGAGTCCTGTCCCTGGCAGGGGCACCCAGGGCTGATCCTCTAGGAGACTTTGGAATTAGTGGCACTCAGGCCTCCAGAGCCCATGCAGGTGGAGGAGACCCCGCCCCAAGGGCAGCCAGGCCTGCTCAGATGGGAGCCCCTCCCAGTGCTTGTGGAGGCTGAAGAGGCTGGCAGGTGGGGAAAGGAGTTGTAATGGTGGCTCTGCCCCTTGTGCACCTCTCAACAATGACGCCTTGCTTCTATGGTGTCCCGGGCTTTTTCTGCAAAATTTGCCAGTTATGGAGCTCCTTACTCCTGTCCCTTCAGGCTGTCCTTTCCCAGCCAACATCTGTCCCCTCCCTGGGTCCGTGCTCCAAACCCCACTTTCCAGCACATTTCCTTTTATCCCTGAATACTATTCTATTGTCTGGATGTATCAAATATTACTTATCCATTCACCTACTGAAGCACATCTTGGTTGCTTCCAAGTTTGGGCATTTATGAAACAAGCTCCAGTAAACATTCATGTGCAGGTTTTTGTGAAGTTGTATATCTTCAAATTTTGGGGTACCAAGGAGTGTGATTGCTGGATGGTATGGTAAAAGTATGTTTAATTTTGTGAAAATCCACTGAACTGTCTCCCAAAGTAGCTGTACCATTTTGCATTCCCAACAGCAGTGAATAAGAGTTCCTCTTGCTCACATCCTGGACAGCATTTTTTTTTTTTTTGATGTTCTGGATTTTGGCCATTCTCTTAGGTATATAATGATAATTCATTGTTGTTTAAATTTGCATTTCCCTGATAACATATGATATGGAAAATCTTTTCATATGCTTATTTGCTATCTCTATATCCTCTTTGAGGAGGTGCCTGTTAAGGTCTTTGTACCATTTTTTGACTGAATTGTTTCTTTTCTTACTGTTAAGTTTGAAGAGTTCTGTGTATATTTTGGATAGCATCCTTTTTCAGATGTGTCTTTTGAAAATGTTTTCTCCCATTCTATGCCTCGTCTTCTACTTCTTTTGATAATATCTTAATCAGAACCGAAGTTTTTAATTTTAATGAAGTCCAGCTTATTTATTTTTATTTTTTTGTTGGTGTTTTTTGTTTGTTTGTTTGTTTTTTAATGAATGGAGTCTTAGGTGTCATTTCAAAAAACATCATCAGACTCAAAGTCATCTGGATTTTTTCCTGTGTTATTTTCTAGGACTCTTATAATTTTGCATTTTACATTTAGGTCTATGAACCACTTTGAGTTAATTTTTGTGAAAGGTGTAAAATCTGTGTCTAGGCACTTTTTTTTTAATGTATGTATGTCCAGTTTTTCCAGCACCATTTTTTGAAAAGAGTCTTTATTGTATTGCCTGACCTCTTTGTCAAAGATAGGTTGACTATATATATGTTGGTCTATTTCTGAGCTCTCTCTTCTATTCCATTCATCTATATGTCTATTCTTTGCTGAGAACGCAGTATTTTGATTACTATACCTATATAGTAAGTCTTGAAGTCAATTAGTGTCAGTCCTCCAACTTTGTTTTCCATCAATATTGTGTTGGCTAATCTGGGTCTTTTGACTCTCCATATGAAATTTAGAATCTGTTTGTAGATATCTACAACACAACTGGCTGGGATTTTTATTGGAATTGCATTTAATTTATAGATTAAGCTCAAAACAACAGATATTTGACAACATTGAGTCTTTCTATCCATGAACATCTCTCCATTTATTTAATTCTTCTTTGATTTAATTCATTAGAGTTTTGTGATTTTCCTCATATAGATCCTATACATATTTTGATACATTTAAACCTAAGTATTTCTTTTTTTTTTTTTTGCAGGGAGGGCTAGAATGGCATTGTGTTTTAAATTTCAAATTCTACTGGGCCATTTCTTGTATAAAGGAAATGAATTGAATTTGTGTATTAACTTTGTATCCTACAACCCGTGCTATAATCACTTATTAGTTCCAGGAGTTTTTGGTTGCCTATTTCAGATTTTTGACACAGATGATATTGTATTTGAACAAAGACACTTTTATTTCTTCCTTCTCAATCTGTATACCTTTTCTTTTCTTACTGCATTAGCTAGAACTTCCAGTATGATCTTTAAAAGGAATGGTAAGAGGGAACATCCCACTCTTGCCTTGTACCTAATCTTAATGGGAAAACTTTGAGTTTTTCACCATTAACTATGATGTTATCCATTTATTTTTATTTTTTAAATGCTTACTACTTTACAAATCTTGAACACTTTAAAAAATCTTTGTTCACAGTTATGGAATTTACGTATGCCATTGTAAATTGTAACTGCTACTAAAATCACTAAACTATTTATATTAACCTTGCTATAAGCAATGGTGCTTGAAGTTTATTTAGTAAATATCTGACGTTTATTCTGTAACAGATGAGTACCAAAGCAACTGACTCAGGCTTGGATCCTTAGAGCTATTTAGCTATTTTTATATTTAATATCCTCATTAGAAATGTAATTTTCTGAGATCACAGTTTTAAAGTAAATTATGAAAGAAATCTAAAAAACATTACTAAGTACGTTATTTTGTACTATGCTAGCCTCCCATCAGCTAAATGCACTTAGAATAAAATCCAAAATCCGTAACGTGACCTACAAATCACTACATGATCTGACTACTTTGTAATTCTTCAGCCTCATCTTTTGCTGTTATCTCCCTCCCTCCCTATGCTTCATACACATTACCAATTTTTAGTTTCTCCAACAGGTTTGTGCCTACCAGGGCTTTCTAATATGTTACTTCCTTTGCCTGGATTTTTCCCCTTTCCTTATTTCCTACCTGTGGTTGGTTAATTCCTACTACTTATAATTGTATTTGCCTAACTATCATTTTTATAGTAAAGATTTTTCTTCCCTTGTATATTTTGATTATTACCCCAACATTATAATCTCAGTTTTCTCTGCTGTTTTCCTTCATAGCACACTTACCACTTAAGTTAATTAATTATTTTTGTGAAATGATTTTTTTTGCTGAGGTGTCATAAAACTAATGATTATTTCTGCCCTGTTCATTGATGTTAGTGTCTTCTTGATTTGTACTGTATCTGATACATCATAGAAATCAATAAATATATGTCAATTGAATGAAAAGAATAATGGATCCTGAATGAATGTATGAATGAATGCAAAAACAGTATCAGGACAAAACTATAATGGAAATTCAGGCAGAAAGTCCACTTGAGACATCAACATGAAGAATCAAACCCAATATATAGAAAACAGACTAAACAATAAATTGGAAATGGGAATGATATTAGAATATGTAAGTCTGAGTTTGGAAATATTTCCTCATCCCCTAAAAGAGAGCCGCAAATACCTTTTATAAGATACCTGCGGCCCTAATGGTAAGAGGATAAGTAACTGAAAGCCACGAATAGGACAGAAAGAACATTCAAGAAAATTAACCATTAAAGAATGACTAGAAAGTGAAAAAAGTACTCTAAAGAGAGAGTTTCTCATGTTCATGAACTTCCACACACTTAAGTTAATTATTGTGTCTTGCAGTCAAAATTATAATATATCAAAGAGGAAAAACATAATATATAGGTACATATACTGCTAAAATTCTCCTTCTTCTAAATTTGCTAAGTCTTTGTTGTAATTCTCTATAGTCACTAGTACTGGTTCCATGCTTCAATTCATTGTCATTAGCACATGTAATTAATGTGCTTTTTACTAGGGATTCTAGCTGATTAATAGAAATGTGCTGAACTCTTAATGACATGACAGACCATAAAGTCTATTTTGGAACAATTAGTGTCCATCAAATTTATGGTTTGCCAAATAAAGAGTATTAACCAATTGAAACAATGTGAGCCATAATGATAACAATTGAGTTTCTCTTTGTGGAATTTCAAATAAAGATTACCTGTTTATTATCTCTTTAATTGTATTTTTAGTAAAAATTTGAAATAACTTAGGAAATGATAAGATATATTAGTGTATATTTAATCCTTGAAAACCTTATATTTTACTCATCACCATAGACTTTAATGAAGAGAAATGCCTTAAACAATGTCAAGGTGCTAAAAGGAGCCCAAAATCCTGTTAATGAACCAGAGGACTTCTATTTTGTACTGCATTACTGTGACAGTATTAAACCTTGTATCTGCAAATTATATTACTCTTACTTATCTGCAGTAGCAGTTTTGGAATCCTTTGGTACAAACAAGAGTGTTTGGGATATATATCTCCAAATATATATCTATATTAGGAGCTTTTACATCTGCTATGTATAATGAATATGGCAATAATTTTACAATTAGCAGGCCACAGAAGTTTCCAAGATTATTATTTTTTTTACAAGGGAGTTGAAATCCACAGTAATTCGGAATCAAAACATAAATTTAAATGTAATTGTATCCCTGGGTTTTGTTTTTCTGTTCATCAGTAGGAACCCTTGAGACGTCTGCATAAGGTAGAGCTGCAAAAGCAGAGAAACAACACATGAAAGTGTATAAACATCGGAGAGTAAGGAAATAGTAACAGTTTGGCCTTTTTTATGTTTGTTTTTCAATTATAATTTTACTGAAATTTACACACTTATATAATCAGGCTTATTCTGATGAAATTATAGTAAATGTGTTTCAGGTGATTCTTATTCTATCTAGACAAAATACTGGTATTTATATTACAAAATAAATCTAGCTTTGTTAAAAATATAAGATACTAACTGGCAAGTATTTTTGGTGAATCTTATATTCAAGATATTTGTAAGTATTTGTTTAATATGGAAATATTCTTGATTTCTATTCACAGATTAATATAAAAATAGTCTAAAAGTGTGTTTTGAGCAAAGTTAAGATAGGTGTTACCTAGTCCAAATTTAGGCAAACAGTGAATTTCTTAGAGTGGAAACCATCAATGCTTTTTAATATCTTCACCTAATTAAAAATGAAAACAGTAGATGGAACTATATGGTTTCTAAGGCTGAAAGTATAATTATGTTAATTTCACCATTTCCACCTGGATATTTCAGGTATGAAACATCTTTCATTGCTAACCACATGGAATCATTTTATTATCGAATTGTTCATTTGTCATTAGGGATATTTAGGTAGTAGGCACACTATTTGTTTCCACGATCACCTCTTATCTACTGCATTAAAACAGACATAGGTATTATTACATATTGTATTTTTAGAATTCTCCTTGTCCAAAATCTCATTTTATTTGCGAAAAATATTCCTCTCTGTCTCCCTGCCTCTGTTTCTGCCTCTGTCTGTCTCTCCTTCTCCTTCCCTGTCCCTTTCTATATATACAGGCACGCCTCAGAGATATTGCAGGTTCAGTTCCAGACCACAGCAATAAGGCAGATACTGCAATAAAGCGACTTGCTTTCATATGCACTCTACTGTAGTCTATTAAGTGTGCAATAGCAGTATGTTTTTTTTTTTAAAAACAGTGTACATACCTTAATTAAAAAGTACTTCATTGCAAAAAGATGCTAACCATCATCTGACAACTCAGGGTTGCCACAGGCCTTCAATTTGTAAGAAAACACAGTATCTGCAAAGTGCAATAAAGCAAAGTGCAATAAAATGAGGTATGACTGTATATGCAAACAGACACACACACTAGTTACTGTTGTGTAACAACGTATCCCAAAATTTAGCACCTTAAAACAACCAATATTGATTACCTCACACACTTTCTGAGGGGTTTAGCTAGGTATTTCTGGCTCTTGGTCTCTTACAAGGTTGTAGTCAAGTTGTTGGCCAGGCTATAGCTATCTCAAGGTTTGATGAAAGCTGGGGAATCCACTCTCAAGCTCACTTATGTGGTTGCTGGCAGGTCTGAGTTCCTCACTGGCAGTTGGCCTGAGGCCTCAGTTCCTTGTCACGTGGCCTTTCCATAGGACTGCTCATAAATAGAAGTTTGCTTTTTGTGGGGCAAATGAGAAATAGAGTGAGTGCGAGTGAGTGAATGTGTGTGTGTGTGTGTGTGTGTGTGTGTGTGTGTATGTGAGTGAGAGAGAGAGAGAGAGAGAGAGAGAGAACTTAAAATGGAATCTATTTTCTTTTAATAACCTAAACTTGGAAGTCATCAGCAATCACTTGTAAGGTTTTCTTGTCATTAGGACAGAGTTTCTAAATGACCCACATTCAAGAAAAGGGGAATTATATGCTCCACCTTTTCAACAGAGAAGTATCAAAAAATTGTGAATATATTTTTAAAGCCACCACAATATATAATTTAAAGAGAGATTATTTAACTCTTACTACTTCCACTTAGAAAATTATTCAAAGAGGGAACAACAAATGAAGCTTTTCTAAATGAAAATATTCTCTGTTTTCTGTTATTTGAATGCTTTCTTTCACTGAGCATAGTGCATGGTACAAATATTAGTTCTGAGATCTCAATAAAGATTTTCCTGCTCCCATAAAATAATATGATATTTTCCCAGATTATTCATGTTTTGATGTTACCCTAAAATTCAGGGATGAAATATGCTATTAAATTGTTGTATCATTAACTATTTGTGGGGTAGACCCGCATCTTAGGAATATCGGGTTCCTGAAGACATATTGTTTGGGGACTCCTGGACAACATCTCCTGAGATTTCACTGGACAGTATGACTGCCCATCTGGACATTTTGCTGTCTTCCTGCTTCCTAGGGAATGTAGTCTTACTGATGCTAAGTTCGTCTAGAGAACAGGAAAAGGCCTCAAGTCCCTAAAGTCTGTTAATATTTCATATCATGGGTATTTTCTTCATTTATTTCTGAAGGAGACAGCAAGAAATAGCTACCCTATGCAGGGCATAACCCTCAGTGGACATTATCCCACACAAAACAAATGCCTTTTTAGGGATTCTGAGAGCCAAGGGAAGCTCCAGTGAGGTACTGTTTTACTCCTTCTCTGTGTCTCTCTCTCAGTTCTAGAAAAGGTGGTGTCCTTACCTAACTATATTGCTATCTGTCTGTATATGTGTGTGTGCGTGCATGCACATGTTCCTGTGTATATGTGTGTGTGTTTATAGTAGTCTTTGCAATTAATCCATAGCTTACTAGAAACATTGAAAATGTTTTAACACATCTATTAATAAAATCTAATTGAAAATCATCTCATAAATGGTGATTTTGGGGAAGGAAAAAAAGAAATAGACCCTTAAACTTTCTCATTGCTTCTCAGTTCTCACTGCTAAAAAAATAAACAATCAGCCTTTCCAACTGTAAAGAAAATATACACAGTTATGACAATCTCATCTAGATCCAAGTGTTTAAAACTCAGTGATATCCGGATTACTAGAAAATAAGTGAGTTAATTATGTTGGCAACTAGATATATTGAGTGAAATTCATGACAAAAAAAATGAGTTCACGTTTAACTCCACTTAAATTGCTGAAAAATTTAAAGCTCATTGTTGATGATATATTTGCTTGACGTTTTAACAGTTCCTAAGACATGGGTGGAACTTAAGTTCCTGTGAAATCCTGCTATTAACATGTCATAGATAACATGAGTGTTCATTCCTTTTTTCATTGTGTTTCCATAAAATCAGTGTTATCATTTAACTACTACAGTTTCATGCACTATTTCCCAAATATTCTACAATATTGTTTTTAACTTTGCTCTCCTTAGAACACAGTAGATTGGAAACCAAAATAAATTAACTGATACTGTAAAGCACAAAAGAACCAGGCTGAACTGACATAAAAAGAACATATAACTAAATAGTGTTTAAACAGAAGAATTAAGATGTGAAAGAGAAAATGTCGACAGGAAAAAATAAATGAATAGACATCCTATTAAGAAGAAGGATGTCCCATTTAGAACAATGGTTTGACTGGATGATTAATTTTTAAAAGTAAGGATAGACTTTACAATAGAATTAGAAGAAAAAGGCAGAAAATAAAACAGAAATGAAATTAACAGTGAGATAGGCATTCTCAATAATGTCAGAAGTGACACCTGTGAAATTTGGCATTAATTATAATAAATAAAAGCACCAATTTTTCCTCTTAGGTCTTTTTCTTTTTTTTTTGAACAAGAGAAATGTATTGCTTCATAGTCTGGAGGCTATAAATGTGAAATCATGGTGTCAGCAGGGCCAAGCTCTCTCTGAAAACTCTAATGGAGAATCCTTTCTTGCCTCTTCAAGTTTCTGGTGTTTACTGGCAATCCTTGGTGTTACTAGGCTTGTAGATGCATGATTCCAGGCACGTGGGCTTCTTCTCCCTCTTTGTCTCCATATCATCTCCCTGTGTATGCCTGTGTTCACAAGGTGTTCTGCTCTCTTATAAGGACCCTGGTCATATTGGATTAGGGGCCCATCATACTAGAGTATGACCTCATCTTAACTATAAGGACCCTATTTCCATATAAAGTCACAGTCTGAGGTACTGGGGGTTAGAACTCCAACATATCTTTTAGGGAGGATACAATTTAACTCATAACAATGGCTTTCTCTTTTTTGCTATTACAGGCATTAAAATGATGAAAGTACTTATGTGTACATATTTGTGTACATATATGGGTAATTCTTTAAATAAAATTTCAAAAGAGGGACTGTTGGGTCAAATGATATGTACCTTAACATTTTAATAACATGCTGTTAAATTGTCTTCCCAAAAGGATTAATTCATTTTCTATCCCTCAATAGTGCATCAGAGAGCCTGTTTCCCTACATCCCTGTGAACACTTACTATTAACATTTTAAAAATGTGTTCTTCCATAGGGCAAAACATTATCTTAATAAACAGGCAGGTAGAATATTTTCCTTTTTTGGCCCTAAAGTAGCTTTGATTGTGTCCTAAATCTTTCAAAATAAATCCTGTTAATTTCTTCCTGTAATCTCTTTCCCCAAAGGGGCAAAAATCCTATCCCTTGGGTCTCAGTGTCAGACAAACTCATTCCTTCCTTTTTGTCCTCTCATTTGTCATCTGGGCTACTGTCCCAATCCAAAACTCTTTATTTCCTTTCCCAACTATAAAACAAATAAATAAAAATTAAAAGACAACAACAAGAACAAACCTCCTGGGGTCTTCCCTGGTGGTGCAGTGGTTGAGAATCCGCCTGCCAATGCAGGGAACATGGGTTCGAGCCCGGGTCCCGGAGGATCCCACATGCCACGGAGCAACTAAGCCTGTGCGCCACGACTACTGAACTTGTGCTCTAGAGCCCGCGAGCTACAACCACTGAGCCTGCATGCCACGGCTACTGAGGCCCGCATGCCTAGAGCCCGTGCTCTGCAACAAGAGAAGCCACCCAATGAGGGGCCCATGCACTGCAACAAAGAGAGGCCCCCGTGAGCCCCCGCGCAGCAACAAAAGACCCAACACATCAAAAAAATTTTTTTTTTAAATTACAGAGAAATAATTTTTAAAAAAAGCAAACCTCCTGGACACATCAGTGGATGCCTTTCTCAGGTCTTTAGTTTTCATGATTTAAATATGGTTTATAAAGAGTTAATTTTTTTTTAAATCTTTAAAATGTTAATTACTGTCTTAAATACTTTTAATAGTTTTGAATAATGGAGTTTAAAATTTGAAAACTTAAAACAGTACACAAAGTAATTGTTAAAAATATTTGCAGAATTTATACTACTTGATTTCAAAACATAATATAAACTGCAGTAATCAAAGTGTAGTACTGATATAAGGTTAGAACTATATTAATGCAACAGAATAGAGAGCCCAGAAAAAGACCCACATGCGTATGGTTACTTGATTTTTTTGACGAAAACACTGAAGCAATCCAATAGTGAAATAAATAGTGAAACAAATCTTCCTGGAACAGCCAGACATCAATATGTTAAAAAATTCCACCTTGGCCCCTCCTTCACGTCATACCCCCAAATTAATTTCAGATGGCTCACAGACTTAAATGTAAATGTTGAAATTATAAATTTTTTATGAGAGAACAGGAAAATATTTTCATGACTTGTGTATTGACAATGGTTTCTTAGAACACAGAAAGGGGTAAACATAAAATTTTTAAAAATAATAAATTAGAAACTTTGATTTTTTTAATTAGAAAATTAAAAAGTTCTGTTCATCAAAAGATTCTGTTAATGAAATGAATACACAATCCACAGACTGGGTGAAGATAGTCAAGAACCAGATATCTGTTAAATCACTGGTAGCCAGAATATATGAAGAATATCTATAAGTCAGTAATAAAGACACAATTCAATTATAACAAAAGATTAGACACTGATACTGACAAGGTATATGAATTCCCTTGAAAAGGTACTCAGCATCACTAGTCACTATAGATTATTTTAGAAATTATTATTAGGGAAATACAAATTAAAACTAAAGGAGATACCACCACAAACCTACCAAAGTGGCTAAAATTAAGAAGACTGGACGTCACCAAATGATGATGAGAATGTGGAGCAACCAGAACTTTCTTACACTAATATTGGGAGTATAAAATGGTACAACCACTTTGGGCAAAGTTCTGGCAGGTTTTTTTTTAATAAAACAATAGACACCTACATATGACCCATCAGCACACTTCTATGTATTCACTCAAGAAAATCAAAACGTATGATTATAAAGGTCTAGTACTAGAATAGTCATAGCAGCTTTATTCATATTAGCCTCAAAACTGGAAACAGTCAAGTTGCCCATCAACAGGAGCGTGGATAAACCAATTATAGTATATTTGTACAATGAAATACTACTCTGCATTAAAAAGAAACAAACCATTGATAAAATAACATGGATGAATCTCAAAAACATTGTGGCAAATGAAGGTAGATAGACAAAATGGTACATACTGTATGATTGCATTTGTATAAACATCTAGAAAATGAAAAATAATCTATAGTGACAAAAACAGGTCAGTGTTTGTCTAGGGAGTACAGAGAGGAATGAATTTCAAAGTAGTATTAGGAAATCTTTGTGGATGAAGAGAATTTTCACTATCTTGATTGCAGTGATGGGTTATGATATATGCATATATGTATGTATCAAATCTCATCAAATGCGCTTTAAATATGTACAGATTATTGTACATAAATTACATCGGAATAAAGAAAAAGGACATAAACAAATATTAATCTCAAGTTAATAATATGCACGCTGAAGAGTTTAAGGGTGATGTGTATGAATGTATGCAATATCCTCGGAATTGCATCATTAAAATAAGATGAATTGACAGGTTGATGGGGGATGGATAGATATGTAGTAAAGTGTGCAGAGAAAAATAGTAATGTGGTATTCATTGTAAGATTATTTCAGGTTTTTCGATGTGATTGAAAACTTTCATTTTAAAACTTCAAAAAAACAGAATGGCTCGTTATAAAAAAAAATGTTGAAAGAAATGGTAAAATTTTGGCAGCCCCTAAGTGTGCTATTTCATTAGCTTAGAAAATTGGGTTTCTTTCATGATACCATCTTAGGTAGGCCTTGAAACATTGTTTCTTGATTGACTTCGTAAGTAATTTGGTCCAAAGAAGTATTCAAGAAAACTACTCTAAGAATACATCACGGTATACTAACAGAGAACTGGAAAACATTGGCATTTCAAAACCTTAAACTTCACCCACCTCTATATCCATCCTCTCTCTGTAAGAACATAAGTCATTAAAGGAAATGTCTTGTTATGCCACCAAGATCTGTCAACTCTAGTTTCTAGGAAACTGGTGTACTTTGGCATATCTCCTTAAGAACTACATCTCATTCTCACATAAAAGACTCCATTGTCATATGCTAAATGTTCCTACCCATTCTTAGCAAACACCAACTCTCATGCACAGGATCCAGCCTTCATTTCGTCATGATCTCCAGGACAGTCTTTTAGACTGAACCTGGTATATAATGGACACTAAATATATATTTGTTGAATGCAGAACTGAAATAATTTTCTCTCACTTTTATCCTTATGTATCCCTTTCACACACCAATACCACTTACAGTTCAGTGAGGAGTTTAAGAGAACATTCACATTCATTGCAGCTCTCTTTACAATAGCCAGGACATGGAAGCAACCTAAGTGTCCATCAACAGATGAATGGATAAAGAAGATGTGGTACATATATACAATGGAATATTACTCAGCCATAAAAGGAAACGAAATTGAGTTATTTGTAGTGAGGTGGATGGACCTAGAGTCTCATACAGAGTGAAGCAAGTCAGAAAGAGAAAAACAAATACCGTATGCTAACACATATATATGGGATCTAAAAAAAAAAAAGGTTATAAAAAAATGGTTATGAAGAACTTAGGGACAAGATAGGAATAAAGACACAGACCTACTAGAGAATGGACTTGAGGACGTGGAGAGGGGGAAGGGTAAGCTGGGACAAAGTGAGAGAGTGGTATGGACATATATACACTACCAAAAGTAAAATGGATAGCTAGTGGGAGGCAGCTGCATAGCACAGGGAGATCAGCTCGGTGCTTTGTGATCACCTAGAGGCGTGGGAGGGAGCGAGACGCAAGAGGGAGGAGATATGGGGATATATGTATATGTATAGCTGATTCACTTTGTCATAAAGCAAAAACTAACACACCATTGTGAAGCAATTATACTCCAATAAAGATGTTAAAAAAAGAGAACATTCACAGATATGATGCATATCTAGATAAAAATTATTATAGAAAAAGACCTATGTGATTTAAAATGACCCAGTTTTATATTTACTTCCTATCGCTACTACTTATGGGATATATGGTCTTGATTAAGATGCATAATACTTTCCAAAATTCATTTTTTTCTGTAAAATGTGGGTAAAAAAATTCATCTTGTAGAATGCTCATGTAAATTAATGGAATATGAAATAATCTGCTTTATTGAGTAAAAAAATATGGGAGGGATATGATTTACCATGCTTCTATCCAGGAATAAAAGTCTTGATTAAAAGTCAGAAAAGGATCATCCAGTCCACTTATCTATGTAGGATGATATTTGAATGGCATGTTTGACTAAGAGATTTACAGACAACAAAGGATTTTTTTGGACTAACAAAACCTCTGTTAAAGAGAAATGCTTAATCTGGCCTTATTTAGAAACAGCAAGAGTGAATACCTTCCAGCCAAGGGTTCATTGACCTTTACTGTTACCCTCATGAAGGAGCTCTGAAGGTCCTTGACTAAAAGTTGAGACTCTTTTTACTATACACTCTTGATTACTTGTTTCTTGTCTTTTTCAACTATGCTGTGTTGATGAAACTTCTTCTAGGATATTCTAATTCTGTTATCCTGCCCTCTGCAAACAAATGATTGTTACTGATATGTTTCTCTCTATATGGTCTCTAAGTGTGTTTTCTTTTCTGTCTTAAGAACTTGGTGTCTTATGTACACGTGCTATATTCACTAGTTCACCAAAACAAAAAGCATTTTTTGTGTGCTGTGCCAGCTGAAGGAATTTTAAAAATCCTTTGATAGGAAAAGTTTATTTTCTGATTGTGGTCCAAAATGAAATATATAATCCCTTCAGGCTGAAAAGCAAACACCACCATATATTTTCTACAAAACCAGTAACTGTTTTTCCCTGGCTAGAGCAGCTGAGCTTTTGTTCCTATTTAACTATTTCTCACCTACTATTGCTTAGGCAGTTGTAAATGAAAAGTACCTATCACAGTACTTATTAAATAATAAGTGGTCAATTAACATTATCTTTCTCCTCTTGCCTGTCAGCATGTGCCTGGGTATATACTAGGTGTAAAACTTAAGGTTTTATGTTTCACAAGAATTAAAGATTGACAAAAGGACACCAAAAAATCCATAAGGAAAAAATGATGTTAATAAAAAACAAAATATAGAACATAAATTTGCAAAATATTAAAAATATTGATTGAAGAATTTTTCTCAATAATTACTTACAAGTATATCCAAAAGATCACGTATCTTTGTTCTACTTACAATTCAAGCAAGACTCAAGGGCTATAAAATGTCAAAGGTCTTCCTTCTGTCTAAACATCCTTCATCTTGCCACAGAGTGATCTTTCTAAAATGCAAAACTTTTCATTTCATTTAAAATTCATTTAAAATTCATTCATTTAAAATTCATTCATTTAAAATTCATTCATTTAAAATTCCTCAGTGACATCCCTTGACCTATAGAATAAAATCTGATAGACTTAGGATGACACAAGCTTCTTGATGATATAGAAATTCCCCATTTCTCAAGTATGAGTATCTTTTCTATACGCCCTCATTATTAATCCTTCAATTCATCCCTAATGACGGTATATTTTTCAGTATGTTGATGCTTTAAATATCAATTTTTTAATGTTAGGTGTACCTGCCCAAGCCAGTATTCTGGCTTAAGACACAAAAATTCTTACTCATCTTTCAAGAATTCTGACCCAATCTTAAAAAAATCTATCTCAGATGACTGTCCACTCTCTTCTTTGTACTGCCCAGTTACCACATGATTCATTCACTTGTATGGTAGCATGTAAAATAAATAACTGCAATTGGAGTGGTAATAAATTGTAACTACTGCTTTGGACTTATACACATTCGAGCGCTCGAAAGTTTAGAAATGGTTTCCCTTCTAAGCAGTCATAACTATTAATTCCACACTTCGTTTGGATATCCAGGATCCCACCCTCTGTTTTGGGAACCTCACAACTATGACATATTACTGAAAGAGATTTGTCTACATAGGCAGATGAAGTAGGGCTGAGCAAGTCAATCATGAGTAGTTTTGATTTCAGCTGGCAAATCTTTAAATGGTGCAGAGAGCTGTCATGGATGGCTCTCAGTGATAAAAACAGTGAGCGCGGCTACTTACGTAGGCACACCTCACTCAAAGGCCCATGACAATGTATAGTCTACAAGGATCAGTTCGCATTTGTGCAGCTTTCTGATGCTATAAATAATACATTTCAATAGTCTTTCTGTACCTAATCTCCTATCCCACTCCTCCTCCACCAAATCTGATGCCATCCTTGCCAGCTCCTGCAGTTCTACTCAGTCCTGCTGTGTCAACTATTCCCCTCCTCCCCCGCTCAGAGACCCTCCTCCAGTCCCTTCCTAAAGATTACTAAGCTTCTGTTGATTCTCTCTCCAATCTTTTGAAATGGCATAAACTGGAGTTTTTTCAAATACCAGGCTTTTGATTGTCAAGTGCCTTTTATCTAAGGAAGTCCCTGTCTTAAAAATGAAAATTTTGGCTTCCAAAATTATTGTCTGTGATCTAGGTTTGTTTTAGAGGATAAAAAATGAAAATGTTTGTGACAATCTTAATTTTTCTTATGACAATATGATTTCTTTCTGATTAAGTAGGAGGGAAGTTCACATATCTGGAAGAGCAGGAAAAAATGGCACAAACATTAATATTTCAAGTTTTCTTGGTAGCTTGGTTGTTTGGTTAGGTATATTAGGAAGCAATCAACCAAATAATGACTTTCTCTTTATAAAAACAATACAATAATTTTTATTGGAAGATATAATAAAAATATATTGTATTTATCACTGATAAATGAAAATACCCAGTTTCGTTCAGTTTTTCCATAAGTAGTGCTTTAGTTAAACTTCTTTTCAATGACAGTGCATTGATCGAAGACAGTTATTTTTAACTCTCACTTGAGGTGTCTTTAAACAGCCTCCTGCTTTTCATGTCTGGATAGGTCTTACATGTAGATAGGATCCATTTACATTTTTCCATTTGGGTTAGGGTTCAGCTCTAGGGGTTAAGACAAACAGTTATTATCAGTGAAAGTTTACTAAGTCCAACATAATTTATTTTAGATGGGCCTTTGAGGAATTAAATGATGGAAAAAAGTTTGGTCATATTTATGCTCGAATCCAAATAATTAAACAATAATTAGACAATAAAATTCCACATCTTAAACTCATTAGTATTGTTGTAAGCTTATTTCTATTAAAATTGATCTTTTTCAAACTAATGATTTAAACAAAAAAACTGGGGCTTCCCTGGTGGCGCAGTGGTTGAGAATCTGCCTGCCAATGCAGGGGACACGGGTTCGTGCCCTGGTCTGGGAAGATCCCACATGCCGCGGAGCGACTAGGCCCGTGGGCCATGGCCACTGAGCCTGCGCTCCGCAACGGGAGAGGCCACAACAGTGAGAGGCCCGCGTACCGCAAAAAACAAAACAAAACAAAACAAAACAAAAAAACTAAATTCTTTTGAATATCTTCTTTACTGATTCTTAAAACTTTTGGATACTTTTCAAAGTTAGCCAATTTGTGCCAGGTTTTATACACCAGTATTATCCCAAATTGGCTGTAAATGCATAATTATAACATATATCTTTATTATTTATTAATTTTAAATTTTACTTATAATTATATCATAGCCAGATGTGTGTTTTTGATAGACTGCTACCAAATTTCAGAAAATGCTTGATGAAGCTATCAAAGTAATAAATCTGTATGGTTCAGCTAATTTTTTAAAAAATTTCTTCATTTATTTATTGGCTGTGTTTTGATCTTCCTTGCTGCGTGCGGGCTTTCTCTAGTTGCAGTGAGCGGGGGCTACTCTTCGTTGTAGTGCGTGGGCTTCTCATTGCGGTGGCCTCTCGTTGCAGAGCATGGGCTTTAGGCATGCAGGCTTCAGTAGTTGCAGCACATGGGCTCAGTAGTTGTGGCTCACGGGCTCTAGAGCACAGGCTCAGTAGTCGTGGCACACGGGCTTAGTTGCTCCGCGCATGTGGGATCTTCCTGGACCAGGACTTGAACCCGTGTCCCCTGCATTGGCAGGTGGGTTCTTGACTACTGTACCACTAGGGAAGCCCTCAGCTAATTTTTTTATTGGAGTATAATTGCTTTACAATGTTGTGTTAGTTTCTGCTGCACAATGAAGTGAATCAGCTATATGTATAGCTGATTATATCCCCTCCCTCTTGGATCTCCCTCCCACCTGCCCCCATCCCACCCACCTAGATCATCACAGAGCACTGAGCTGAGCTCCCTGTGCTATACAGCAGGTTCCTACTAACTATCTATATATTTTACACATGGTAGTGTATATATGTCAATCCTAATCTCCCAATTCATCCCACCCTCCCCTTCCCCCCATGTCCACACATCCATTCTCTATGTCTGCGTCTCTCTTCCTGCCCTGCAAATACATTAATCTGTGCCATTTTTCTAGATTCCATATATATGAGTTAATATACGATATTTGTTCTTCTCTTTCTGACTTACTTCACTCTGTATGGCAGACTCTAGGTCTATCTACATCTCTACAAATGACCCAGTTTCATTCCTTTTTATGGCTGAGTAATATTCCATTGTAGATATGTACCACATCTTCTTTATCTGTCAGTGGACATTTAGGTTACTTCCATGTCCTGGCTATCATAAATAGTGCTTCTATGAACATTGGGGTACATGTGTCTTTTTGAATTATGGTTTTCTCAGGGTATATGCCCAGTAGTGGGATTTCTGGGTCATATGGTAGTTCTAATTTTACTTTTTTAAGGAACCTCCATACTGTTCTCCATAGTGGCTGTATCAATTTACATTCCCACCAACAGTGCTAGAGGGCTGCCTTTTCTTCACACCCTCTCCAGCATTTATTGTTTGTAGATTTTTTGATGATGCCCATTCTGACTGGTGTGAAGTGATACCTCCTTGTAGTTTTGATTTGCATTTCTCTAAAAATTAGCAATGTTGAGCATATTTTCATGTGTCTCTTGGCCATCTGTATGTCTTCTTTGGAGAAATGTCTATTTAGATCTTCTGCCCATTTTTTGATTGGATTGTTTGTTTCTTTGATGTTGAGCTGCATGAGTTGTTTGCATATTTTGATTAATCCTTTGTCAGTTGAGATTAATCCTTTGTCAGTTGCTTCGTTTACAAATATTTTCTCCCATTCTGAGGGTTATCTATTCGTCTTCTTTATGGTTTCCTTTGCTGTGCAAAAGCTTTTAAGTTTAATTAGGTCCCATTTGTTTTTTTTTGTTTTGTTTTTATTTTCATCATTCTAGGAGATGGGTCAAAAAAGATCTTGCTGCAATTTATGTCAAAGAGTGTTCTTCCTCTGTTTTCCTCTAAGAGTTTTATAGTGTCCAGTCTTACATTTAGGTCTTTAATCCATTTTGAGTTTATTTTTGTGTGTGGTGTTAGGGAGTGTTCTAATTTCATTCTTTTACATGTAGCTGTCCAGTTTTCCCAGCACCACTTCTTGAAGAGACTGTCTTTTGTCCATTGTATATCCTTGCCTCCTTTGTCATAGATTAGGTGACCATAGGTGCATGGGTTTATCTCTGGGCTTTCTATCCTATTCCATTGATCTATATTTCTGTTTTTGTGCCAGTACCACATGTCTTGATTAATGTAGCTTTGTAGTATAGTCTGAATTCCGGGATCCTGATTCCTCCAGCTCTGTTTTTCTTTCTCAAGATTGCTTTGGCTATTCAGGGTCTTTGGTGTTTCCATACAAATTGTAAATTTTTTTTTTCTAATTCTGTGAAAAATGCCATTGGTAATTTGATAGGAATTGCATTGAATCTGTAGATTGCTTTGGGGAGGATAGTCATTTTCACAATATTGATTCTTCCAGTCCAAGAACATGGTATATCTGTCCATCTGTTTGTGTCATCTTTGATTTCTTTCGTGTTTTATAGTTTTCTGTGTACAGGTCTTTTGCCTCTTTAGGTAGGTTTATTCCTAGCTCTTTTATTTTTTTTGGTTCAACTAATTTTACACTTAGTTGCCAGTGTTCAACAGGTGTTCCTGAATGCAAAGCTATCACATTTGGGGGTTTGGGGGTCTTTTTTTTGTTTTGATCTGGAGATCAATACAGACTTTTCAACTTAAGATTCTAAATTTAGTTAAGTCAGAAGTTACATTTTTTTTCTCCCATATTAGCGAAGGGACATTTGTTCATGAGAGTTTAGAGAACATGTTTAGTACATTGTTTGTATTTTATGCTAACATTTAAAAGATAAATAAGTATGAAATGTCTATACCATTATAGTTTTCACAGAAAAACATACTAGATTCTATTTATTATCTGCCTTACATTTCCTAACTTGGCTGTTAATTAAAATTTTTTAAATTCTAGTAAACTTAATTATTTGCGTAATTTAAATAAAACATCAGCTGCCACTAATATTATTTTGCTTCAAAGTTATAGTGTTAATGTCAAGATACATTAGAAATAGTAGCTAGAGTTTAGGAAAGTCAACACGTGTTTTTTAAAAATTTTTTTTATATTGATTACATATTCTGCAGAGAAACATTGTTCTTTTTCTTAAATTTATTTTTAGGCCCTTTGAAACACCTCTCCATTCCTAAAATCATGTTTGTGTTCAGAGTGCTGAAGTTCATTTGAGTTATCTAGTTCAATAAATATAATGTCTATTTTACTTCAGCCCATTAACTCGATGAAATTGATGTTACACATTATGTAGGAGCTTCAATTAATATTTTTTTGGATTGTTCTAAGAAAACCTTCAACACAGCGATCATGGCTCTATGATGCCTGATTCTTCATTCAGTTCATAATATTGTCCTTCATCTTATCAAGAAAACTATTTTTGTCACTGAAAGGCAAATCTTATTACATTAGAAAGACTAAGAAGTCACAATGGCAAGTAAGTTGGCAGAAGTAAAAAAGTCCAATACAAAAAGGTACTCTCTTTCTGAAACATACCCTACTCTTTTGATTCAAAATGGTACAAGCTTCACACCAGCACATTGCTATGTTGCCACCATGGACAACTTTTTAATTTATTCTGTGGATAAATTTTCAATCTAGTTTATAGTCTAGCATTTTGAAATCCATCAGATTCCTTCAGATTCATAAAATTTTAGTCTAGCAGTGACACTTCTATCATTTAGCTGTTCTCTTAATACTGTAAAGCAAACTAACCCAAAACTTAGTGGATTATAACAGTAAGCATTTATATCTCTTTCATGCAACTGAGGGGATCATCTGATCTAGACTGGTCTCGATTGAGCTTGACTCCAATCAAGGTAAGGTTAAGGCCTACCACAGATCTCCTCTTGATCCAGAGACACATGAACTGAAAGACAACGTTCATAATATACAATGGGGAAACAAGGATGTGCTCACATTCAAAAGGGGGACAGTGGGAGACACATAACATTAGCTGGTCTAAGAATTTTGAAATCCTGCTGAGCAAATGTTGCTAAATTATTCTACATGGAATTCGCGAATGCTCTTAATTAGGCCCTTGTTATATTCCCTGGGAGTGGCTCCTTGGTCCATTGTTCTCCATAGGTCTTAGCTCCAAGATTCCTCCTCTACCATCATCTTTCCTGGTCTGCACTGAAGAGGCCATTAAAAACTATGCCCTTCTTGGCATAAATAAGTTTTTAAAATTTGTAGATTTTAGATATTCAGGAGTGGAAATTTAGATATTCAGCAATCTTTTAAAATCTCTAAGAGTGTGCCTCATTTGGATTTTTCTATATATTGACTTTTTAACATGGCAACCTCATGAATAACCTATACTTAAAATAATTTTGATTAACAAGCCTTCCCATTCTGTGGCTTCTAACAACGAGCATTGTTTCTCACTTACACAACTGTGACTTGTTTGGCATTTGGGTGATTTAGGCTGGTGTCATCTGACCTTGGCTCCAGGACTCAGATTGGGGTGAGGTCTGCTGCACATACCCTTAATCCTTCAGAGACCAGCAGGCTATCTGGGCAGGCTCTTTTCATGGTGATGGCAGGAGATCAAGAGGGCAAGACCAAATGTAAAATAACATTTCAAGTTTCTACTTTTGTCATGTCCACTCACATCACATTTGCCAAAGCAAGTGATATAGCCAAGTCCACAAGGAGTTTGAGGGAAGTTAACTAAAGTTGGGCATCATGAAGGAAGCATTTACAAAAAAGTCACAATGCCCTAGTGTATTTGATTGATGCTTAATTATTTGACTGAACAGTTGAAAATTACTGATTCAGTATTGGAAAAAGCCCCATGCAGAGTAAGAATTCCTCATATGTTTATAGCAGTTTATAATTTGTAAGGAATCTGCATATGCTTCATGTCAGTTGATCCTTATTACAATTTTCTAAGGTAGATTGGACTGGTGCAATTATATATAATTTTACAAATGAGTAACTTAGGCAAAAAATGACCAGAATGTGGCAGTTAGGACTCAACTCTTCTTAGCCACTGCTTGCCTTCTACAGCACACTGCTTTTTCAGTAGCAATTTCCAGAAAAGCAATCTCCTAAGGGAACAACAATAATGGTAAAGAATGGGAAAGTTCCCACGGAAAAGCTTGTTCCTTCCTTCTTTAGTTTGTATCACCAGGGCTGCTTGAATTTCCAACAGCTTTCTTCTGCTAGTTTTATTCCATGGCAGTAGGTACAGTCCTGGAATTTCCATTCTCTCTCTTAAGGTTATCATCATATCTTGATTTCTGGCTACCAATTTATGTAGATAACTACCATTCCATTTTGGCTATGTATCAATTAAGTTTTTTCCACTGGAAGTCTTCCAATAGATATTAAAATGTATTCTTCTGCTTGTTAATAGCTAGAATGCATAGGTGGACACATACAAATTTCTGACTGCTTAATCTGAATAAATATAGGACGGGAGAATATTGTTGTATAATGTTGACAAAGACAAAGCACTACATTTCAGAGGCTTCCTCTCAAAATTTTTTAAATAGGAGAGATGACAAGAAACAGATAAAAAGTATCTTTTTATAGGCCAAACCAGTACCCCATATCTACTAAAATAATTTATTTCACAAAGTATTTTAGCTTGTTCATAGTGTTTGGGAGGACACATTTTTACTGTTTCCTTGTCTTACAGAATTTATAGTTAGTTTAGGAAACTCTTTTGAGTCACATTACTTGACCTTTTTGCTACTTGAGTAACTAGTATCTTTTTCTATTAAGCACAAAGAAAAATAGAAGTTCATATTTCACTGTACAGAAATATTTTTTACTGCATATGTCCTTTGTGTATGCTTCATGTGCTGCTGGTATTTTCATAAAATTATTCATCCAAGAATAAAATTATTTAAAGTAATTTCTTCAACTCGCTTATTAATCAGCTGAATTCTGATTGAGACATTTCTAAGAAATAGAGGAATTAGAACTGATGTGTGAGTTGATAAAAATTCATGAGAGTTACGTATAGGCACATTTAAAAGAGAAAATATAAGCGAAAAGTTAATGGAAGCCACATTCAGGTGATGAGTAATTTTACAAATTTGAATGTCATGAATGGTTGAGCAAGGTGAGTAAGCCCCAGGATATCAACACATGAACACTGAGGAAATGTGTCCCATTTGCTTGCCACTCTTACTCGTAATGGATTTTTCTAAATGCATCCTGAAGGCTTCCACTGAAGAATAAGCTCAAAGAAACTTACAATCTGTGATTGCTTGAGCAGAATAAAAAAACAAAATCACATTGTAACTTTTGAAATGGAAGGTTAAGTAAATTTAAAGTGAGATCACTGCTTTATGCCATTGGTCTGAACATGATTTGGGGGGATTGGAGACAAGTGAAGCCTAAGGCTGATTTAGATGAATGAATCTTTGGAAGCTGAGCCTGAAGCAGTCGAATGAAATACCTAAGCAATAAAGCTGTATAACGGCACTGTGAAGTTATTTTCTTTTCGCTCCAAACTATCAAAGACTTAGAGGAAAGAAAATCTACTCAAGTTGCAAGGTATACCAGTATGCCTATATTGGAAGTACATATAAATATATTGTCTCAGACTGCTAGTCAGCTTAGTTCCAAGTGTATGGGGCAGTAAGTTTTCAGAACATTTTGAAGCTGCTGTATGCTTTTCGGCTACAAATCTCAGCATTCCCCTTCTAATATATACTCTTATATCATGCTGTTTCAAATATTTCTAGAAAAATTCTGTTTCTTAGAATAAAAAAGTCTGCATTTAAAAAGATTCTCCTTTCAGAATACACCCCTTTCCTAGACCTAGTAAGTCATACATTAATCTTTCTCAGATTGATGACATCAGAATTCAGTTCTTCTCAGAGAAATACATATTAAATACCTAGCATATACAAAACATTGTACTGTTTATTGCAGGGAATGTAAATGAATGATACCTATTAGCTGTTAATTTACTATGTATCAGGATAAATACAAAATGCATTGTCTATAATATTTCAATTAAATCTAACAGCATCTCTACTTGTCAGGTACTATTATGCTTCTTACTTTATAGTCAGATTAAGAAACTGAAAGTCACACCTTTTTTAAGAGGCTGAACAAAGATTAGAATCTAAGCCATCAAAGTCCAGAGTCAGCACTCTTAAATGATTTTAAATTTTGGTTTACAACTAGTGAGGATGGTAGGTGAATAAGACAAAGACTCATAGCACAGGATGACAGGTACCAAATACAGGTCTATTACTCAACAAATCAGACTCCTGAATAAGGTCACATCAGTATGAAATAGCCAAAATATAATAAATTGTCCAAGTGCTGACGTGCCAATTTAGCAGGAAATTCAGCTTTTTACAAGGGTTTCCATTTTCAAATATTTCAGCGAATCCCCAGGTTTGCTTACAGTTGCCCACCCTCTTTCAGGTACCTGCTTCTACCTGCCAGAAGTGTGCCAGTGGATAAGGCTGCATTCTGCACCTACTAAACATTCCCCCTGTATGTTCCAGTCATCTGTGCTCCAGCATGAGTGCCAGTCTTGGACAGTTACAGTTTTTGATCACAGTGTAGAAGTCCTGGCCACAACACCAAGATGAGGTTCTGAACAATCTGCTCACTCCACACATCCCCTTATCCCATTCATGTCCACCATCTGTCACTAGGGCATATCTCTGCTGATTTTTCAAATTGGAAGTGATTTGATAAGTTACAATAGATCATACTTATTTATGCCTAATCAGCAGGACCCCACAGCAAAACTGGTAGGGCCCCAGTTGATGTAGTCCTTTAGTTTTAATATCACTTTGAATCTTCAAAAGGCATTCAGGCAGGGGTTTTTTTTGTGTGTGTGTGTAATTCACATGAGGCACGGGGGTATCTCGGCAGGAAAATGATCTAGCAAGATTTCCCCAGTTGGGCTCCACACCAAAGGTAGCTCACATACCCAGCACCCTATCTCAGAGTAAATCTCTTCTTAAGAGTGACCACTGCCTCGTTTCCGAATTGGGTATTGAAGGGTATCACCCTGACTTCTCAGACATATTTAAATATCTTTACTTATGATTTGTGGAAGGAGGGTTATACACTAATTCAGTGGTTTTAGTGGGATGTGCCAAGATCACACTCCAGATAAGTTAAATCAGAATGTTTGAGGGTTGGAGCCAGGCATCAGTACTTTTTTTTAATTGAAGTATAGTTTATTTTCAATGTTGTGTTAGTTTCTGGTATACAGCAAAGTGATTCAGATATAGATAGATAGACATATATATTCTTTTTCATATTTTTTCCACTATGGTTTATTACAGGATATTGAATATAGTTCCCTGTGCTATACACTAGAACCTTGTTCTTTATTTTATATATAGTAGTCTGTATCTGCTAATCTCAAACTCCTAATTTATCCCTCCTACGCCCCCTTTCCCCTTTGGTAACCATAAGTTTGTTTTCTATGTCTGTGAGTCTCTTTTTGTTTTGTGAATAAGTTCATTTGTATCTTTTTCTTTTTTAGATTCCACATATAAGCAATATCATATGATATTTGTCTTTCTCTGTCTGGCTTACTTCACTTAGTATGGTAATCTCTAGGTTCATCCATGTTGCTGCAAATGGCATTATTTCCTTCTGTTTATGGCTGAGTAATATTCTATTGTGTATATATACCACATCTTCTTTATCCCTTCATCTGTTGATGGACGCTTAGGTTGCTTCCATGTCTTGGCTACTGTAAATAATACTGCAATGAACATTGGGGTGCATGTATCTTTTCGAATTAGAGTTTTCTCTGGATATATGCCTAGGAGTGAGATTGCAGGATCATATGGTAGTTCTATTTTTAGTTTTTGAGGAACCTCCATAGTGTTCTCCATAGTGACTGCACCAATTTATATTCCCACCAACACTGTAGGAGGGTTCCCTTTTCTCCACACTCTCTCCAGCATTTATTATTTGTGGACTTTTTATGATGCCTGTTCTGACCAGTGTGAGCTGATACCTCACTGTATTTTTCATTTGCATTTCTCTAATAATTAGTGTTGTTGAGCATCTTTTCATGCCAAGCATCAGTATTTTTAAAGATAACCAAGGGATACCACTGCATAGAAAAGTTTGAAAACCACGGTACTTAACCATTTTTCCACAGGAAGACTAGTCTATGCCTGTGTAAATTTGTAGGTACAAATAATGACCATATTTACTTATGCCAATAAGACTAAAATTCATATGTATGTATGTATGTATCTATCTATCTATCATCTATGTCATGTGTAGGATGGCATTTAATTTTGACTATCAACAGCATCAAAACTTCAGGGTTTGTGAAAATACCTTGTTTAATTCATGAAGAACTATAAGGATTCCAAGAAGGAGATTTCACCCTATTTATGGAATCATCAAAGACTTCCTACAGAGGAAAGAATTGAATAGATATTTGAACATGGCTAGGATTTCCATCTTGAATCACCCTAGTGCAGTTTATTGGGTATTGTTGACTTTTGATTTATAGCCTAATATTTATTTTAACATTTTATTTCAGATTTCAAAGGCTGAGAATTAGTGAAAGAAACCCTAACAAAACCTTATTAATATCCCATTTTTCAGAGTGGTAAGGGCTCACTTTAAGGCTGATGGGTACACTCACACGTCTCCGCAAGTCAGCATAAAGGAGCGTCTGTTTTAGGTGTTCCTCTTGGGAGCAACTGGCCACAACAAATCAGTGGCAGAACTATTTCTTTCAAGACAAGCAGTCATAACAAAAGCAGAATCAACATAGCACAGCTTCCTCTAGAAACAGCAAACAGAAAACCCACTGGACCTATGGAAAGATTCTACAGGTCAGATGTAAGAAACCTCATGGAATTTTCAGAGTAAATACCTCTTTCTGAACACAGAAGACCAGTGTTGGACTCTCAGCATATAGGTCATTGCCTCCTAGTACTTAAGATACAGTCAATAAATATTTGTTAAATTGAATGGGATTTCTGATATAGATTTGCAGCAAGAGAGTAAAAGAGAGAGGAAAGAAGGAAAGGATAGGGAGGGAGGCAGGGACAGAGAGAATTTTAGATAATTTTATTTTTCATTCACTTTCCTAGGCAGTCAGGTCAAGGTAGTCATTTTCATCACTTGATCCCCAGGCTCTAGCCTATTGTCTGAAACATAAAAAAGTACTAAACAAGTTCTTCTTGAATAAATGCCTAAATAAGAATCAAGAAATTTCATGAAACTAGCACTCACTAATCCAAAGAAAAGAACACTTGTTGATCAAGAACGATTGCATGAATGTAAAAAGTTTAAGATATTTTAAAATATTGTGGAGGCAGTAGAGATCATTGGACACCATGGGGTCCTCAGTTGTATTCTACTGACAGTTCACCATCCACCCAGGAACCCACAGAGCATTTCATTTAAGTAAGCGAATATGGTATGTATTAAATATAATTTTTGGAAGTTATTAAGGTATTCTTTATGGCCACATATATACACATACATGATCAATATTGGTAAGTATTTCATGAACATGTGAAAGTGTGCTAAAAAACCTCCTTTGAATTCCACTGAAGTTTGAATAAAATCAAACTTGGTACAGTGTCTGAGTAAGAGCTATATGTGCTATCTCCTGCCTGCCTCACAGGTTGTTTTCTCTCTCTAAGTAATTTTTTTTATTGAAGTGTAACTGACCTACAACACAATGTTAGTTCCAGGTGCACAACATACTGATTCAATATTTACAGGTTGTATTCTCTTGAATATAGACTCTGAGACAAAGTTTAGTGTGCAATATGTTTATTAAGGAGCACACTTGAGATTATAACCTGTAGAAAGGAACAGAAAAAAAGCAGGATTAAACGGAGGGAGAAACAGAGCTCTGATACAAGCCTGACAGCTCAGCCAGTCCCATGGGGTCCTCCAGATAATATATCCACCCTTCATGGTTGTCTTTCATTGAGCCGAAAGGACTTGGCCTTTATACCCCTGTCTTGATCTGTCTTAAGAGATGAGGCTTCCTTGAGAAGGGGGTGCATTGATTGGGGAAGCTCTCTGCAGCTGAAGTGATCCCTCAAAGTGTTGAGAACTAAAGGCTATCCTTCCCTGACTCCTTGCTTTCCTCACACACTGGCTTTCCATCCAATTTCTGCCTAACGGTCCAGTTATGCTTTACTGTATCACCCTTAATAGTTTTACCATAGATGTTACAGCAAACTTTAAGTATATATATTTTTTTGCTTCTTTATTTTTTGTCTTCCCAGTTTGAATGTAAGCTTCCTGAGGGCACTGACCTTGCCAGTTTTGTCACTGAAATTTTCCCCATTCCTCAGAGTAGGCACTCTATATATTTTTATTGGATGAATAAATCTTCAGTTGACTTTGCTTATTGCCGTCATATCTTTTAATGTCTTTGCTTACATTTTCTATACTCGATAGATCAAATTTTGTAAGGACTATAATAAAGGCCACAACCATAATGGAGGTTCGTCAAATTTTAGGAGGTTCATCTAGAATTTTTATTTCTAGGATAATTTTTTCTTATGTATTTCACAGTTATGTCCTTTGTCACATAAAACTCTATTACTGCTATATGTAACTTACACATCATCTTTTTTAATGATATCAAAATATCTTTTTTGTCATATTTAATGCATTTGGCTTTTAATTTCACTCTACCTGATATTGAATTGTTATATGTTTGTTCCTGATACTTCTTTGTAAGTAACCTACTAACTATCTGAAACTTTATAAGATTTTCTCTCAACTTAGAACTTGTGGAGTACTTTCAATTGAAAAGGTTAATTTTTCTTCAGTTCAGACACATTTCTCTATGTTTATATTCAACATATATGCACTAAAAGATACAGACATGATGGTAATGGAGACATACACAGACGTGAGGACAAATATTGTGATCCAAAATTTCTATAGTTATTAGGTTGTCCTGTGAGCAAGAAAGACAAATTTTCAGACATGTGGTGGTTCAGGGAAAAAAAATTACCACTTTATTTCTTTTTTGTCATCATTACTCAAAGTTATATTCAAACTAGCCAAAATAGGATTCACATGAAGAATTCAAGAATGAGAAGGAAAGGTGTGGCATTAAAGGGATGATGGCCCTGGTATACTTTGAACCACTAACAAACTAAGGTATTTATTACATTTTTGGTGGAGAAGGCTTATGTAAGCATAAAAACAATACAAAAAGCCACAAAGAAAAAGACTGATATATTTAAATAATAAAAGAAGTAGTAAAGATAATAATAGCAAACACAAATATAGCACTTCATATGTGCAGGCACCATTCTAAGTACTTTTCATTATTAACCTATCAATTCTCTTTATCCATCTAACTGAAGCTCCAGAAAAGGGAAGCAGAGACAATTTTGAAGGAAATAACACAAGAAGTTTTCTATCACTGCAAGATATATTTTCCATCAAGTACTTAAAACAATAAAAGGAATAAGATCCAATTTAAAGCACACCCATATTTTACTGTACTTGCTTCAGATTTTTTTTAAAGAAATAGAGCATGACTTGAAATTGCTGATTATCCATCTCCAAACTCATTGCTCTCCATCATTTGTCCTTTCTCAGAGTAAACCACCATCCAGAATTAGTGTTACAAAGTCAGAGGCATGATTTATGCTATGATTAAGTAAATATTTGTCCCCAAGCAATCGATTTGCTGTTTTTCAATCTGTACGTAAATTATTTCCATAATTTTCTACAACTTCTGTTTTTTGTGCAATATTGTGTTCTTGAGTTTTATCCATGCTAAAAATTGTAATATTTCCTTGTTAATTTTAAATACTTGGGCTGAGAGCAGATTGCTCTGAAAAGCTTTGTGTTTGTTTCCTGCTGGTGCCTCAGCAGTATCACCAACCTAGAATCATTTATTTCTTTTGCGCTCTCTCTCTTGCATACTCTCTATCTCGAATTGAGAGTTTTTGAATCATTTAAATAGTGGAAAAACTGAACTCCAAAGTCTTCAGTGGGCAGGATTGTGATTTTAATATCAATGGAAAAATGTCTACCCTCTGCACTCTGAGCCTAAGCCAAGCAGAGAAGCTTCTTTGCCATCCCGCTGTAACAGTGGGAAGAATTTTTTGACCTACATTTTATAAAGTGAGTAGTCTTTGAAAATGTTGCCTTCATTTACTGCTTCCCTTTGTCATTCCTATGGACTGTGTGATGATTGTCTTTCCTTTGGGATTAAAAAAGTCTGAAAAACCACACAGTGAAGCCATTGGACTCTTAATCCTCTCACTAGGTTTTTTTTAATTTTGTTGAAGGATAGTTGATTTACAATCTTGTCTTTAAATTCTGCTGTAAAGTGACTCAGTTTTACATATATAACTGTATGTGTGTATATATATATATATATATATATATATATATATATATATATACACACACTCTTTTTCATATTCATTTTCATTGTGGTTTATCACAGGACATTGCATATAGTTCCCTGTGCTATACAGTAGGACCTTATTGTTTATCCATTCTATATACACTAGTTTGCATCTGCTAATCCCAAGCAATCCTTCCCTCCCCCATCCTCCCTCTCGCTTGGCAACCATAAGTCTGTTTTCTATATTTGTGAGTCTATTTCTGTTTCATAGATAGGTTCATTTGTGTTGTATCTTAGATTCTACATATAAGTGATATCATATGGTATTTGTCTTTCTCTTTCTGACTTACTGTGCTTAGTATGATAATCTCTAGGTCCATCCATGTTGCTGCAAATGGCATTATTTCATTCTTTTTAATGGCTGAGTAATATTCCATTGTATATATGTACCACATCTTCTTTATCCATTCATCTGTTGATGGACATTTGGGTTGCTTCCATGTCTTGGATGTTGAAAATAGTGCTGCTGTGAACATTGGGGTGCATGTATCTTTTCAAATTATAGTTTTGTCGGGGAATATGCCCAGGAGTGGGATTGCTGGATCATACGGCAACTCTATTTTAGTTTTTTGAGGAACCTCCATAGGGTTCTCCACAGTGGCTGCACCACTTTACACTCCCACCAACAGTGTTGGGAGGGTTCCCTTTTCTCCACACCCTCTCCAGCATTTCTTGTTTGTAGATTTTTTTTTTTTTTTTTTTGCTGTACGTGGGCCTCTCACTGTTGTGGCTTCTCCCATTGCGGAGCACAGCCTCCGGACGCGCAAGCTCAGCGGCCATGGCTCACGGACCCAGCCACTTTGCGGCATGTGGGATCTTCCCGGACCGGGGCACGAACCTGCGTCCCCTGCATCGGCAGGTGGACTCTCAACCACTGCACCACCAGGGAAGTGCTGTTTGTAGATTTTTGATGATGGCCATTCTGACAGGTGTGAGGTGGTACCTCATTTTTGTTTTGATTTGCATTTCTCTAATAATTAGCAATGATGAGCATCTTTTCATGTGTCTATTGGCCACCTGTATATTTTCTTTGGAAAAGTGTCTATTTAGGTCTTCTGCCCACTTTTTGATTGGGATGTTTGATTTTTTGTTCTTGAGTTATATGAGCTGTTTGTATATTTTGGAAATTAAGTCCTTTTTGTCACATCATTTGCAAATATTTCCTTCCAGTCTGTAGGTTGTCTTTTTGTTTTGTTTATAGGGTTTTTTGTTCTGTTTTGTTTTGTTTTGTTTTGTTTTTTGCTATGCAAAAGCTTGTAAGTTTTTAGGTCCCATTTGTTTATTTTTGCTTTTATTTCTACTGCCCTGGGAGACTGACCTAAGAAAACATTGGTACGATTTATGTCAGAGAATGTTTTGCCTATGTTCTCTTTTAGAAGTTTTATGATGTCTTGTCTTATATTTAAGTCTTAAGCCATCTTGAGTTTATTTTTGCATATTATGTGAGGGTCCGTTCTAGTTTCATTGATTTATGTGAGGATGTCCAACTTTACCAACTCCACTTGGTGCAGAGGCTGTCTTTTCCCCATTGTATATTCTTGCGTCCATTGTCAAAGTTTAATCATCCATGGGTATGTGGGTTTACTTCTGGGCTCTCTATTTTGTTCCATTGATCTATATGTCTGTTTTTGTGCCAATACCATGCTGTTTTGATTACTGTAACTTTGTAGTATTGTCTGAAGTCTGGGAAGGTTATGCCTCCTGCTTTGTTCTTTTTCCTCAGGATTGCTTTGGCAATTCTGAGTCTTTCATGGTTCCATATAAATCTTAGGATTATTTGTTCTAGTTCTGTGAAAAATGTCATGGGTATTTTGATAGCATTAAATCTGTAGACTGCTTTGAATAGTATAGCCATTTTGATAATATTAATTTTTCCAATCCAAGAACATGGGATATCTCTCCATTTCTTTGCATCATCTTCAATTTCCTTTATTAATGTTTTGTAGCTCTCAGCATATAAATCTTTCACCTCCTTGGTCTGGCTTTTTCCTAAGTATTTTTTTTATGTGATTTTAAAAGGGATTGTTTGTTTACATTTCATTTCTGATATTTTATTGTTAGTGTAATGAAATGCAACCAATTTCTGTATGTTAATGTTGTATCCTGCTACCCTACTGTATTCGTTTATCAGTTCTAGTCGGTTTTTTGTGGAGACTTTAGGGTTTTATATATATAGTATCATGTCATCTGCATATAATGACAGTTTTACCTCTTCCTTACCAATTTGAATACCTTTTCTTTCTTTTTCTTGTCTGATTGCTGTGACTCAACTTCCAATATCATGTTGAGGAGAAGTGTTGAGAGTGGGCATCCTTGTTTTGTTCTAGACTTTAGCAGAAGACTTTTAGCTTTTCACCATTGAGTATTATCTTGGCTGTTTTTTTGTCATAAATAGCTTTTATTGTGGTGAGATATGTTCCCTCTATACCCACTTTCATAAGGATTTTTATCATGAATGGATATTGAATTTTATCAAATGCTTTTTCAGCATCTATTAAGATGGTCATGTGTTTTTTGTCTTTTCTTTTGTTGATCTGGTGTATCACATTGATAGATTTGCATATGTTGAACCATACTTGTGACCCTGGGATGAATCCAACTTGGTCGTGGCGTATGATCTTTTCTATGTGCTGTTGATTCAGTTTGCTAATATTTTGTTGAGAATTTTTGCATCTATATTCATCAAATATATTGGCCTGTAATTTTCTTTTTTGGTAGTGTCTTTGTCTGGTTTTAGCATCAGGGTGATGGTGGCTTCATAGAATGTCTTTGGGAGTGTTCCCTCCTCTTCAGTCTTTTGGAAGAATTTGAGAAGGATCAGTATAAGTTCTTTATATGTTTGGTAGAATTTGCCCATGAAGCATCTGATCCTGGACTTTCGTTTGTAGAGAATTTTTTTACTGCAGATTCTATTTCACTTCCAGTTTTCAGTCTGTTCAAGTTATCTATTTCTTCTTGTTTCAGTTTTGGCAGGCTGTATGTTTCTAGAAAATTGTCCATTTCTTCTAGGTTGTTGAATATGTTGTCATATAATTATTCATAGTATTCTCTTATGGTCTTTTTGTATATCTGTGTTGTCAGTTGTGATTTCTGCTCTTTCATTTCTTATTTTGTTTATTTGGGTTTTCTCTATTTTCTTCTTGGTGAGCCTGGCCAGAGGTTTGTCAATTTTGTTTACCCTTTCAAAGAACCAGCTCTTGGTTTTTTTGATTTTTTCTGTTTTTTTTAATCTCTATTTTATTTATTTCCTCTCTAATCTTTATTGTCTCCTTCCTTCAGCTGAGTTTAGATTTTGTTTGTTCTTCTTTTTCTAATTCTTTTAAGTGGTGGATTAGATTATTTGAGATTTTTCTTATTTCTTAAAGGAGGCCTGAATCGCTATGAATTTCCTGCTAAGAAATGCTTTTGCTGTATCCCATAGACATGGTATTGTTGTGTTTTCATTGCCATTTGCCTCAAAGTATTTTTTAATTTCTTCTTTGAGTTCATTGTTGACCCATTGGTTGTTTTAGTAGCATGTGGTTTAATCTCCATGTAATTTTTTTTCTTGTTTCTTTTTCTGTGGTTGATTTGTAGTTTCATGTTGTTGTGGTCAGAAAAGATGCTTGAAATAATTTCTGTACTCTTAAATTTGTTGAGGCTTGTTGTGTGCCTTAGTATGTGGTTAATCCCAGAGAATGTTCCACGTGTGCTTGAAAAAAATATGTATTCTGCTTTTTTTGGATGTAATGTCCTGAAAATATCAATTAAGTCTAACTGTTCTGTTGTATCATTTAGTATCTCTGTTGCCTTATTAATTTTTTTTCTTGAAGATCTGTCCATTGATGTTAGTGGGGTGTTAAAGTCTCCTACTATTATTGTATTCCCATCAATTTCTCCCTTTATGTCTGTTAGTATTTGTTTTATGTATTTGGGTGTTCCTATATTGGGTGCATATATGTTGACAAGCTCTCACTATTTTTCAGTTACTTCCAAAATGCAAAATTTCTAAATTTGTGATAGAGGAGATTTCCATATTGCTGAAAATGGAATTAGAAGGTACCCCCAGACTTACATTTATCTATTCATCCTGTTCCTTGTGACTTCTTCCATTGTTATAGATATTGCTAGTCATCCCTTACTAAAATCAGGGTGAAATGTCTCAGTTGCAAATCAAAGGAGTGGAGTCAACAACACTCTTCTCTAACTAAGAATTTCATTTTCTATTAAACATTTTAAATTTAGTATTTATTTTGAAGAAAGATGTGAGAATATGATTTTTTTATTGTTTTTTTAATCAAGTTTTTCAGTCATTTAGTTTACATATGGAGAGGTACCACCCAGCCCTCACTCCCCTTAAAGGAAGCATTTGTTACCCAGCTGCTGGGAATGTAGTCAGCAGACAGCCCCCCACTGTCAGGTGCTTCATGGTCTGCATTCCTTGCTGAGAGCTGCCTTAAACAATGCCCCACTCTTCCCTGAGCAGCACACATCTCGTATAAAGGCCTGGCAATTTCTGCCCAACTCAGGAAACTGTGGACAGTCTTTGCTCCAGAGCTTCCTGCTGAGATGGTTGAGGATGGTCAGGCCATCGCAGTTTGGCTTCTCCCTATGTCCTGTCCTGTTTCCTCCCTCTTCCCTTCACAGATATTGATGTGTAATAAACATGTTTCATTCCAAACACTGTTCCAGCATCTTTTTCAGGAGAAACCAAACTGTGACAGTTGTTGTCCAGCCCGTTTCTTCTTCATTACTCCTTTATGCTATTTTTATCATACCTTAATGTTTATAGAAGAACAAACAACTGGATTTGCACTAGCTATTCTCTTTCCCAATCAGTGTGTTGATTCTCATGTCATAATCACATGCTTAAAAATTATAGTTTATTATATAGTTTAAAACCAGAAAGGAAAACATCATTCTTCTTTTTAAAAATGTTTTCTATTTTCACCCATTTATTCCCATGAAGGTGAGCTTCAGAATCATGTAGCCAAGCTTCAAATTAATAATAATAATAGTCCATTGAAGTTTATTTTGCAATTGCAATTAATTATGAGATTATACATATAATTTATAAGAATATATATGTATATATGTATCTATAATCATATTCAGTAATATGGTAGGTATTTCTTTCCAAATAAAGATCTTTAAGCATTTTTGTTTTTAAACATATTTCACATATTAATTTATTCATGTATAGTTCTGGTTTTGTTGCTATTGTAACTGAAGACATTTAAGAAATAATTTTGTAATTGCAAACATACACCACTTCTTGCATCATCTATTTACCTTATACCTATTCAATTTATGACACTCTCATTAGTTATCAATTAATTCCAAGGATTATTTTAGAAGTTCAAGGCATATCATACACCAAAAATGAAAATTTTGTTGTTTTTAATACATTATTCATGTTTTTTGTGACTATTTGTTTGCTTTGGACCAAGCATTCTCACTAACATTTTCCAAAATTAGTAATGGCATTCATCTTTGACATCTTTTCTGGTTTTCAATATAATGTCAACTAATGCTTTAACATGGATACTCACAATTATATTTAGAAGTATTTTTCTTTGGGTACGAAGTGGTAGATTATAGTACCTCATGGCTGGGCAACTGAAACCCTACACTATGCTAAATAAAAACCAGTAAGGCAAGACAGTCACTAAGATAAGTGCTTGCAAAATTGACATTTAGGCTCAGTTTCTTCTTCTCTACCCTATCTTCAAGAAAGACGTAGTTTCAGAATGTAATAATATAGATATTCATAGATTATAAATGAGACTGGCTTATTCTGAGTAAAGGAGTAGAAAAGCATGTGTAAAGAGAAACAAGCCTAGAGAGCAAGGTTGCCTGTTTTAGGATATGAGGTAGTGTCTAGTGTGTGTTCTCCTCAGAAAAAGAAAAATAAGTTCCATGATTAAATAAATTTGGCCAGTCTTCTTAGAGATTCATGATGCAAATTAACCTTAAAAAGTTTCTGTAATGTTATGTGACAGAGAAGTATGTTCTAATTAATACCCAGAGCTTTTAAATTGTTTTAAATAATACAAAGCCCATTCAAATTTTCTAAAGAAGGAATTTTATCAATTAGACGATAGGAGAAATTGTCTGCAGGATGTCTGGATCCGAGAGCAGAATTTGCCTCATCAAGGGCTATCATTGTCTTATGTTTCTGTTTATTTCTGTATGTTGGCTTCAATTTACAGAGGGACTCTCTATGCAGTCTAAAAAGAACTGCTGACATCTGTAGATTTCCATGCTCTCTGATTGGCAAATCTGTATGTGCATGCAGAGAAGTGCTTTAACTGGACCCACTTAGGTCTTGTGCTTGCCATTAAAATGATCAGTGATGCCAGCAGTACTATGATTAATCCAGCAAGGGTTACATGTTTGGCTGGAGAAGCAAAAGAGGTTGGCTTCAAATAAAACTGAGGGATCAGGATGTGCCATGCATACATGCCACTATGTATTCTCATACTTGTTTGAACATGGAACCCTTTTCTCAGAAATACCTAAAAAAAAATACTTTTGCTGAGCTTAAAAAAGTAGGTGATGAATTTCCCCAAATGCAATTTTTGATATCTATTGGGAGTATTTCTCTTCCTGGGAAATCTACTATTATCACATTACAATTTTTAAATATATTAAAAATATTTTTATACCTATAATACTATCTTCTTCATTATATTAGACATAAAATTTTATTTTTTACACTTGTAATAATTTACTAAGGCTTTAAAAACTCTATGTTTGTAAATATGTTTGCCCAGTAGTTTTCTTAATTTGTTTTATGATTATCAGCTTTACCAGTTTTATAAAACACAAAATTAGGTATCTTTCTCCTTTTCCTCTGTTTCTGAACTGTTTATTCGCCAAAAAATCCATTCAAGAGTTAGTTTTAGAGATTGTTATTTGATACTTATTTGTCCATTTCTTTCATTTTTATCCTCTTCAAGTTTTCTACCTCTTCTTTTAGCTTATTTCATGATTTGTGGAAAATGATCCATTTTTATGAATGTTAAAAATCTGTTAACACAGTATGCTTCTAAACATGTTTGTATTGCCTTTCTCATTTCTAATTGTATTTACGATTGCTTTATTTTATTCTTGATTTACATTTATAAGTTATTTTATTTGTTTTTTTAAAATTAACCATATTTGAGATTTTTAATTCAGTAGTTATAATCTCATATTTTATAGATTATTAATTTGTACAATAAGGAGAAATAAGAGCAATTAGTTCTTGAATCTTTGCTTTTCTTTCTTTGGAATTGCTTAGATTTATTTATTTGTTTAATTTAGATGTTATTTTGTTACTTTCATTTAGTTATTTTTTACTATTATTACTATAAAAAGTTTAGAAATGAAAAAAATTTCATTATTTTCTAGAATCTGTATTCTTATTACTTGTTTTACTAAATGCAGACAAGTGCTTTGCTTTCCAATTTCCAATTTTTTATTATTGATTGATGTCTTAAGCTATGATTAATTTTAAATTTTGAATAATTGTGGTTAGGCATTACAGCTGGTGCAATTTGTAGTTTACAAACACTAATTATAAGTGTTTGTAGATGTTTGAAGAAAGCTTAAAGGCTTCATTTTCTTCAGTTTCAATTTTTTAAATAGACCTATCATAATCATAACAAATCTTGATGTCCTTTTTTATTTTCTTGATATGTAAATGTTTAAAGATATGTTACAAATCCCCTAAAAACATGTATCTGCTAATGACTCCTAAGGTTTTATTGTTTCTGCTTTTATTATTTTACATTAATATGTGCTTAAAGACTTGTTAATGTAGTGCCATCATTCTGGATCAGGCTCATAAAAAATAGTAAAGGATCACTGTTTTCTTATTTAATGTTTATCAAGGTTTACTTTTTGATATTGATAGTGCTACAAATGATTGCATTTGTTTCCAAGTGCATAACTTCATCTGTCCTTCTATTTTGAAATAACTCTGCATATGTATGTGTATGTGTGTGTGTTTTATTTTTACAATATATTATGATTTTTGTCCTTCAAATAAATCATAGTACCTTTCTTTTATTTGCAGAGGAGAGCTCAATCTCTCATATTTTTATTCCTGAATTTAATTTACTAACCTCATTTCGATAATTATTTATGCTCTTTGGTTCATTTGTTCCTTGCAATTTTCTTTCTTCTTTTGTTTATACATTTATTTAATCCAAAATATATATTGACCACCTTAAGTGGCCAGATATATTCACAAGTTATTTGAAAATCTGTCTCCCCCTAACACATGATGGAAAATTTAACACACCTCTGTTTCCCTGCCACCTCCTGACCAAAGCCCATTCTTTGATAATTTAACTTAGAACTTTAACCGATACACTATTATGTACTTTTATAATTGTATAATTTTTTTCCTTTTAAGATTTTTTTGTCAGTTTTCTAACCATATTTATTCTGTGTATCTATATCCAAAACTGCTATCAATACTCACCATATAATTTTTGACGTTTCATTTTTGACCCATTGGTGCAAATCTTAGATTTGCTTATGGAGGAAAAGTTCCAGAGTGTGATATTTGGTGTTACCACCCATTTCAGAATGCATTTTTATGGCCCTGTCAATTTGAAGAATGAGTTAATTAGGTATATAAGTACTAACTACAACTTTTTACCAGAGAATACAGTGGATTTATTGTTTTCATTTCTTTAGAGATGGAGATTAAGAAATACGAAATCAGGTTATTATAGAGAGAAAAATGAGAATTTATTCTTGTTATTACATTTTTTCTTTATCATTAAATTTCAAAATGGATACATTGAGGTGATATTGAATATAACTGAAATGGCAAAAAATCAAATTATTATTAGAAGGAAAAACTTACAAAGTGTTCTGCAAGGTAGAGAAACTTTAAGAAAGAGAATGAAACCTAGTTATACTGTGATGTGACTTTTTTTCTTATATGTAGTTCATTTGTCTTCACCTCATTCTGTTATTACTAAATGATTTTTTTGTTCTGGTTTTTTAGACGCCTGGGACCCTTGCAATTTTAAGAACACCTGGCAGGTCTCTTCAAGTCTTTGCCCTTGTCTTTAAAACAAATAATAAAAATAACAGAGATATATTCTTTCTCTAAGGCTTCAAAAAAGTTTTCTTTCCCATATGATTGCTATTTCATTTTTTTTCCACCTCTTATTGTCAATTCAGGAGATTAAAGTATCTCTAGTTCACACATAAATTTAAATCAAATTAATGCTTCGATTAAAAGTACCCAGCAGCCACTCACTGAGAATGGAGAATAAAAATTTGAAGTTCCATTCTTTACACTTCCTGACACTCCAAACTCATGGAGAACACTCCTGCTACCAGAACTCTTCCAAATTATCCCCCTGCATTAGGGCTTCATTTTTGAAAAGCTATACTTGCCAGAATGTCGTTCATCATCACCAGTGTATGTCCATAATGTGGCTTCCTGAACTACTATGTATGTGATGAATACAGGGAGAGCAGAGTGAGCCAGCCCATAATTCCTCAAAGATTAGCCTTTGTTAGATAAATAATTTCATAGTGTTCTGATTTTTATTGAAGCCAAAGAAAATAGCGAGGAGAGAGAGGCCAATTAGCTCCCTAGTACCTTCTTTTAACACTAACTCTAACACTAACTCTTTTAACACTAACACTATTTGCTTCACAGTCCTTGATGTTAGTGAATATTTCTTGTGGATTCTTGTGATTAACCACCTAATTCCTTTCTTTTTCTTTCTTTTTTTTTTCTATTCCTGTAAGTATTTTAGTCAGAAGTTGTGAATATGCAAGTTAGGAACTGCTAGATGTATTCTAGTTGAATAGGTTTCAGTATTTTAGGGTACTTGAAACCATCTACATCCCTCAATGATTTTATGCACAGAAAGCGAGTCAGACTTCACTCTAATTGATAAAAAATAAGTTTATTTTCCTGAAGTAAAATTTTACAAAGGTAGAAATATTGACGTCATGTCCATATTGCACTATGTTTTGTTTATTTACACTCTAAAAATTATTTTGAGAATTTCTTTCCCAAAGTAGACTGTAAAGTCATAGGGACAAGTGGGAGAGGGTGACTCGTTTCCTTATTCTTAAATAAGTTGAGTGAAGAAAACCTAATCAATTTGCCTTGAGTAAAGTCCTCACTTCGCACTCATGTTCCTACTTTTTCAAGTATTAGAGTTGTTACTTATAACCTCCTTTCCTAACTCTAACTAATATTTTGAAAAAGAAATAAACCTAATGCCATTGATTGGAACTCATAATTTAAAAGAAATTTTAAAAAAATCATCTTGCTAATATGGGTCCCAGTACTTATATGGCCTAAGTACATTTAATAATATTGTGAAAACCTATGTTCTAGTGCTTCCCTCTCTATGGAAGTTGCTCTTAATACTATAATTTTATCTAAGTCTACCTTAAGTCCTTTTTGATGAAAAAGAGACTCCAGAATAGATTCTGTACGAATCATCATGCTGAGAAAAATCAATGATACTTTGTAACTACTCAGAGTGGCCATTTTCATTTCTTCAGTGAAACTAAATTTTAAACCTATACTCTCCCTGATCTTCTCTGTTCTATCATGAACATGTTAGTTCAGAAGGAAAAAGAAGTGAAACCTTGCAAGACAAACCAGCTATCAGAACCATGCAGTGATGCTCATTCTTGCATAAGATAAATGAAAATTATAACTGGTGAGACCATCGCATACTTAAGTGTTTATCCAAATGAAATGGAAAATATTTATGTAGCATGGGAAATAAAACTAATTCCCAGCAGCAATGGAACAAAATTACTTATGCATTAGTAGCAGACATTATAAATTGCATATTTCATCAATGATTCTTAACCATAATGCCAAACTGTTACCAGCCATGCTTAGCTATTACTGCATGCAATGTTTGCATTTTTTTTTCTACTATTAATTCTGGAAGCCAATACAATGCAAGAGACACATCGTACATCTTGATATGGGATTTGTGTTGAAAATACGTTCCTTCCATACATTTAATTTGAATGTAAAATCATACCAAAATTTAAAGATGTGCGAAGAAAGTTGTCATGATTTGTCAGTAAATGTATATCTTGTGTGTGAAAATACTAGAGCAACCAAACTATAAAGCCACAGATCTGTTAATGTTATAGATGGGTAGATAAGTAGAAAGCTAGATAAATGAATATAGATATGTTACTACTTTGAGGGAACATATAAAAAATATATACTTTTAATTTTTTTATCCAAAAATCTGAATATATTAAGTTTCTCAAAGATGGAATAAAACTAGGAAGAATCGAAATCATATTTAAATCCTTATATCAGTCAGATTCTAGGAAGGAAAAGAAAGCCCTCACCAGGTAGTTCAATAGCAAATATTTAAATATTTTGGAAGAGATGAAAATACAAACAAAATCTTTAAGTAACCCAGGATTTTCAATATCAGGAAGCTCTTAGCCCTCCTAGGGATAGAGGGATAAAGGGGATAAGCACTCACAAAAATTAACTAAAAATGAATTTAAAACTTAAATGTAAGACCTGAAACCATAACACTCCTAGCAGAAAACATATGGGTAAAGCTCCTTGACATTGGTCTTGGAAATGATATTTTGAATATGGCTCCAAAAGCACAAGCAACCTAAGCAAAAGTCAACAAGTGGAACTACATCAAATTAAATAGCTTCTGCACAGCAAAAGAAACAATCAACAAAATGAAAAGGCACCCTACAGAATGAGAGAAAATATTTGCAAACTGCCTGTCTGATAAGGGGTGAATATCCAAAAAGTATAAGGAATTCATACAACTGAATAGCAAAATAATCATCATCATCCAATTTTAAAATGGGCCAATTACCTGAATAGACATTTTTTTCAAAGAAGATATATAAACAGCCAAGAGGTACCTGAAAAGTGTGCAACATCACTACTAGTCATAAAGGAAATGCAAGTCAAAACCACAATGAGATATCCCCTTACACCTGTTAGAACGGCTCTTATCCAGAAGACAAGAGGTAACAAGTTCTGGCAAGGATGTGGAGAAAAGAGAACCCTTGTGCATTTTTAATGGGAATGTAAATTGTTTCAGGCACTGTAGAAAGCAGTATGGAGGTTCCTCAAAAAATTAAAAATAGAACTCCCATATGATCCAGCAATTCCACTTCTGGGTATATATCTGAAGAAAATGAAATCACTATCTGGAAGAGATATTTGCACCCTCTCTCCACATTCACTGCAGCATTATTTACAATAGCCAAGACATGAAAACAATCTAAGTATCCATCAACAGATAAATGGATAAAGAAAATGTGATATATATATATATATATATGAATAGTATTTTATTCTTGTTTTATTCATATTTTCATATTATTTTATTAGTATATATGAATATACATATGAATATTATTTTGCCATAAAAATGAAGGAAATCCTGCCATTTGTGACAACATGGATGAAACTTGAGGGCATTATGCTAAGTAAAATAAGTCAGACAGATAAAGACACACTGTATTATTTCATATGTGGAATCTAAAAAAAAACAAAAAAACAACTCATGGAAACAGAGAGTAGATTGGTGGTTGCCGGGGGTAGAGGAAATGGGTGAAGGTGGTCAAACTTTCAGTTATAAGATGAATAAGTTCTGGGGATCTAATGTATACATGGTGATTATAGTTAACAAAACTGTATTGTGTACTTGAAAGTTCTTAAGATAATAGATCTTAAAAGTTCCCCCCACACACACAAATGATAACAATGTGAGGTGATGATATGTAATCAATTACATAATGATTATATTGTGATAATCATTTTGTAACATATTTGTATATCAAATCATCACATTGTACACCTTAAATTTACACAATGTTACATGTAAATTATATCTCAATAAAGCCAGAATTTTTTTTAAATAAAGGGAATAAGGTTAAGAAGCGCTGTTAAAGTAACACAGCTGGGCTGACAGGTATGAGCTAAGACCATGGATGAAAAGCCTTTCTCTGAAAGTTGGAATCACGGAGGAAACATGTTGCAGAAGCAACAACTTCATGGAGACACTGCTTAAACAGAGAGAGGAGGTGTATGACTTCTTTGTCCCTCCCTTCTTCCAATCTTTTGTAGGTACCTCTTATTGGTCAAATCTAACAGGAATCATTTTGGCAAGGGAACCTGGGAAATGTAGTTTTCAATGGTCAATACCTGGTAATGCAGGACAGATAGGGGACGGACAGGCATGGATATGAGAGCAAAGAGATGACTGATTCAATCCTTAAAAACATGGCAGGGGCAGACAATCAATAGGAAATCTCAGGAGATCATAGATGGAAACGACAGTTAACCTGAGAAAAGGTCATACAACTGCTATAGATGTACAGTAAATTATTAAAGGCATAAGATTGTAATCATAATTTGATTTCTCATGGTATTGATATAGAGGACTTTCTGCCCCTGGAAATTTCTTTCATGCAAAGATGGATGAGATAGAAAGAAAGGGATTTTTTTTTTTCTGATAGTTATGGCTGGAAAGGAGGCATTTTCTTACTCAAATGGCAAGGTTTCCTGAGGAGAAAAAAATGGCCCCTGCTGAGACTCAGAATGAAAACCACAGAGTGACTTAAGCCTGGGTGTAATTACAGATAGCCTAGAAAAAGCATGAAAAATGGATGAGACAGTGAATTCCATTTATAAGGTTTATTTGCATGCCACATCTCTCTTAAATGGTTTGAGGGGGCTTCAAGCAAAATCCGTATAAGACAACAGAATAGACTCTGAATATTTGGTCTAAGGAAAGGAATAATAAAAATATCCAAGATATGATAGCTTTTTTAATATGCTATGAATGTACATAAAATTTGACTTTTGATTTTGGACAAGGAAAGCCAAACGTGACATAGTGCCATAGCTCTCATAATCAGAATGGGAAAACATACCATTTATTCAGGGGAATTAAAAATATTCCTGTCACTAAAGTCCTAAAACTTCTCAACAGACATTCATCTGCAAAGCATTCTATGATAAAGTGTGCATTAACTACAATAATATTTAACAGCAAAGGTGAGAAGTATATACCATAGGAATCTTTCTTATCATTAACTATGAGAGAATCTGAACATGTAACATTAATACACATTTCAGAAAAGTCAGTTGTTCAAGAGACTAACTTGATGTGGTGCAAAATTAATGGTTTAACTGGGCATGTCCAAAATGTGCCCCAGGAAATACAAACTTCATAATTTAAAAAGGTGTTCAAAATGCTCAGATAAGTTGTGAAATGCTGTGTCCTATATTATAACCTTCTGGGACATTCCTGTTCAGTAAGAGCACAATAAAGGCTCTGAATAGTCCTTCATAGAGAAGTTTATTAAAAGTTGTTCAACCTAGTGTTTCCCAGACACATTTCATCACAGAACCTATTTGAGACCAAAGCTAGCTAATATTCTATGGGACCAGGTTTTCCCAGTTTTCACTTTTGGAACTTCTAGGCTCATTTTACCACATGAATAAATTTAGAATGTCTAGAAGCATATATGAATACCATGTTCATTAATATCAGTAGTACACATAGTACTGCCCTTTATTAGATGCTATTTATAAGATAATTGGTACTATAATAAGAATTATCATACTGAGCATCTCCTATAGGTCAAGTAACTGTGGTTTATAAATATTTCATCTCATCATAATCAATAAAGTAGTATGCCTGTTTAATAGATGACAGTGTAACTTCTTTGAATACTAGAAGATAGAAATTTATTACTTTTTATTTGGAAAATTGAAAAAAAAAAACTTTAGTGGACCTTTTCACAGCAAGGAAGGGAATCTACCTTCTCTCCCTAGATGGGAAGCACCTTCATGAAAATCCAGGAATTTTAATAGCACTCAAATTTGGAACTGCTCTAGCTTTTGATACATTTGGATTGTATATGTTTTAGTGGGACACACATGAAAGGTGCCCTGGGAGCACTGTGGGGCAAGTGTTACCCACTCAGTTTCTTAACCCGGAAAAACATTACTAGTAACAACTTGATCCATCTTATTTTAACTGTCATAAATTCCTGATGATCCTTATTCAGCCACATAACCTCATCTGCAACATGGAAATATATGTAACTCAAGGGTGTTAGGAGAATTAAGTTAATAGGCTTTTTGAGGACTTTTTATCCCAAAGTTTTTCACTAATTATATATTAAACACTATAACAATGTAAGGTTATCGTGCTAAGCAATAAAATGACAATACACAGACAAAACTATTAAACGGCTCATACAGGAAGGCATTTAACAGGTGTTCCACGATCACTTACTTCCTCTTTTCTGCCTCTCTTTCAAAGTTCTAGACAAGATAAATAAGCTCAGAGAGTTTCAAGCCTAGGTATGCATTGAAATCTTCAGCAGAGCTTTCAAACAAAAAAACATTGCTGAACCTATCATAGATCATTAAATCAGACTTTCTGTAGAGTTTGCAGACATTTGATCCTATCCAAAACATCCATAAGACATTTGGTCCATGCCAAAAGGTCCTTGATATTTGGCCATTTACAAAATGTCTATGAGCATGTTTGGTCCATGCCAGATAGTTTTGAATGGGATCAAATATCAAGAACCTTTTGGCATGGACCAAATGTCTCCATGAATGTTTTGGACGGGGCCAAATATGACCAAATATAAACGAACTTTTGGCATGGACCAAATATATTATGGATCTTTTGGACAGGACTAAATATATTACAGGCTCTGGGGTAGCACCTGGACCTCATTTTCTTTTTTTAAAGCTTCCCACATGATTCTAAACAGTAGCTGAGATGGAAAACTCTGAATTAGTTGTATATATAGTCTCTGGTAGAGACATCAAACAAGTTTGCAGCAACTGAGTGAAAAAGATGAAAAACTACAGGAGATTATATAAAAGAGAAAGGAACAGTATTCAGAGATGACTGAGAAAGTAAAGAATAAAAGAAGAAGTTTAATGTGTGACGTTAGCATAATAATTTTCATAGGAGCCTGGCATTGAGATACTATAGGGGAAATTTATAAATATCTTTTAAAATACAACTCCAAAAGAAACGATCTACAACACTGATTATCAAACCTGGTACAATTCAATCAGCAGAGGGAGGCTGTAAAAAGCCTGAAGCCCAGATTGCACGCCAGACCAAAAGAATCAGTATTTCTGGAGTTGGTATCAATTCTTTTTGTTTTGGGGGTATTAGTACTTTTCAAGCTCTACAAGTGATTCCTTTGTGCAGTACTGAATGTTTCTCAGACCTGAAAATTCATATGACTGGGGGAATCCTGTTAAGGTTAAGATTCTGATTCTGCAGCTGTGAGGCTAGACTCCAAATTCTGCATTTTTGGTATTTTTCCACCTGCTGCTGTTGCTGCTATTGCTTGAAGGAACACATTTCAAATAGTAAGGATCAGAACACTGGCTTTCAAACTTGGCTGCATATTGGAATCACCTGGGAAACTTTAAAAATGGCTGATGCTTTGATCCCAACCCCAGATAATCTGGTAGATTAGGTATGAGTATAAATATGGTATAAGCCCCTCATCAATAGGCCCTTGATTGCCTTTTTCCCTTCCCCACCTACCCTTTCCTACTTGTGTTTCCTTTGATGATCTTCCAAATCAATTACCTGCACCCATGTCCTAGTGTCAAAGTTAAATTTGAGGGGATCCCTTTGCCAAGACCCTATCTTCAGTCTTGTAACACAACTCATTCTGGGTAAAGTATTCTCTTCCTCTTTCCTCTTTTTTCAAGGTTCAGTTTTTTTCATGACAATATTTGTTCTTTCCCCTCCAGTCTAATGCTCTTTCACTCTAACAGAAAAAATATTGAAACAAAATAGAAGCTGAGACTTTTTATTTTTCTGTCACCTCATAACATTGCCCAATAAACTAAACTATGAACTCCCAATAAATTAAACTGTGATTTTTATTGTTGTGAGTCTGCTCTGAAAATGATTCTGAAACCCTGTATGTTATTCTTAATTTTTTGCAAGCTTCAGCTCATTCTTAGTTTATCTTTTATGAAATTACTCCTAGAGTCCAGGTCCTCTAGTTTGTATTCATTGTTGGTCATTTTTTTAGAGTTCACTAACTGGCATTCTCCACTTTCTGCAATGTGAGAGAACAGATAAATAAGGAGGGAAAGTCTGTGAGTAAAGGTTATACAATAGAGACTCATCCATCCATCCATCCATGCATCCATCCATCCATTCATTCAGTCATTCAGTTGATATGTACTGAATATCTATTATGGAGCAGCTAGTTATCTAAATACAAGTACTGGGAAACAGAGCAAAGAAGAGGAGAGACAAGCATTTTGACTAATATTTAGTGACAATAAAGAATCAAAAATATGATAATTTAATATTGTGCCAATTACCGTAAAGGAAATGCAGAGTGTGTAAGACTGCTAAAGAATTAATAAATCTCTATGTAACAATGCAGGAAAATGCCCAATAGGATTTAATATGTTATTTTTAATGCAGAATTATATGAATTATAGATTTAATTTGTATTTAAAGCACACATACACAGATACAAGTGGTGTGTGTATATATATATCATGATTTTTTTGCTTTAATTTATATGTATTTAAATATTCCTGGATATATTTGGAAGGTTGCACAGCAAAGCATTAGAAGTCATTACCTTCAAAGTGTGATTGGGGAGAAGAGGTAAGAGGATTTTGCTCAATAATAACTTATATCCTCCAAGTTTGTTAGTATATTCACTTGTCGTAATGTGTATAATAATTACCAAAACAGAGGGACATAGAAAAATAAGGAACAGGTGATGGTAGATAGATAGTAAGGCAGAAATACAAATTACAAAAAATAATATAAAATTTTTAAAAATAAAAAAAAAATTTCAATTAAAATATTTTTAAAACTTCTAAAGTTTTAAAAAATTTTAAAAATGAAACCCAGCTATAGAAATTCCTGAACCATGGATCAATCTTTCTTTCTTTCTTTTCTCTTTTTCTTTATTTTGCCATTTTAACCTATAAATAAATAGTCCATATCCCTAGAGGGTTTTATTGTTATAGGGCATTATTGGAATTTAATCAATAGTTTTGATTTTTTTCCTTAAGGAATAAATCCTTTTAGGAAGCTGATGTCACCATTTAGGAAGCTTTCTATAAGAAGTATTTATCAATAAAATAAGTACAAAAAGTTTGCTGTCCATGGGGGTAAGCTTTACTTATTTTTTATTTATTTATTTTTATTTATTTTTATTTTTTTTACATCTTTATTGGAGTATAATTGCTTTACAATGGTGTGTTAGTTTCTGCTTTATAACAAAGTGAATCAGTTGTACATATACATATGTTCCCATATCTCTTCCCTCTTGCGTCTCCCTCCCTTCCACCCTCCCTATCCCACCCCGCCAGGCGGTCTCAAAGCACTGAGCTGATCTCCCTGTGCTATGCGGCTGCTTCCCACTAGCTATCTACCTTACGTTTGGTTGTGTATATATGTCCATGCCACTCTCTCGCTTTGTCACAGCTTACCCTTCCCCCTCCCCATATCCTCAAGTCCATTCTCTAGTAGGTCTGTGTCTTTATTCCTGTCTTACCCCTAGGTTCTTCATGACATTTTTTTTCTTAAATTCCATATATATGTGTTAGCATACCGTATTTGTCTTTCTCTTTCTGACTTACTTCACTCTGTATGACAGACTCTAGGTCTATCCACCTCATTACAAATAGCTCAATTTCGTTTCTTTTTATGGCTGAGTAATATTCCATTGTATATATGTGCCACATCTTCTTTACCCATTCATCCAATGATGGACACTTAGGTTGTTTCCATCTCCGGGCTATTGTAAATAGAGCTGCAATGAACATTTTGGTACATGACTCTTTTTGAATTATGGTTTTCTCAGGGTATATGCCCAGTGGTGGGATTGCTGGATCATATGGTAGTTCTATTTGTAGTTTTTTAAGGAACATCCATACTGTTCTCCACAGTGGCTGTATCAATTTACATTCCCACCAACAGTGCAAGAGGGTACCCTTTTCTCCACACCCTCTCCAGCATTTATTGTTTCTAGATTTTTTGATGATGGCCATTCTGACCGGTGTGAGATGATATCTCATTGTAGTTTTGATTTGCATTTCTCTAATGATTAATGATGTTGAGCATTCTATCATGTGTTTGTTGGCAGTCTGTATATCTTCTTTGGAGAAATGTCTATTTAGGTCGTCTGCCCATTTTTGGATTGGGTTGTTTGTTTTTTTGTTATTGAGCTGCATGAGCTGCTTATAAATTTTGGAGATTAATCCTTTGTCAGTTGCTTCATTTGCAAATATTTTCTCCCATTCTGAGGGTTGTCTTTTGGTTTTGTTTATGGTTTCCTTTGCTGTGCAAAAGCTTTGAAGTTTCATTAGGTCCCATTTGTTTATTTTTGTTTTTATTTCCATTTCTCTAGGAGGTGGGTCAAAAAGGATCTTGCTGTGATTTATGTCATAGAGTGTTCTGCCTATGTTTTCCTCTAAGAGTTTGATAGTTTCTGGCCTTACATTTAGGTCTTTAATCCATTTTGAGCTTATTTTTGTGTATGGTGTTAGAGAGTGGTCTAATCTCATACTTTTACATCTACCTGTCCAGTTTTCCCAGCACCATTTATTGAAGAGGCTGTCCTTTCTCCACTGTACATTCCGGCCTCCTTTATCAAAGATAAGGTGACCATATGTGCGTAGGTTTATCTTTGGGCTTTCTATGCTGTTCCATTGATCTATATTTCTGTTTTTGTGCCAGTACCATACTGTCTTGATTACTGTAGCTTTGTAGTATAGTCTGAAGTCAGGGAGCCTGATTCCTCCAGCTCCGTTTTTCGTTCTCAAGATTGCTTTGGCTGTTCGGGGTCTTTTGTGTTTCCATACAAATTGTGAAAGTTTTTGTTCTAGTTCTGTGAAAAATGCCAGTGGTAGTTTGATAGGGATTGCATTGAATCTGTAGATTACTTTGGGTCGTAGAGTCATTTTCACAATGTTGATTCTTCCAATCCAAGAACATGGTATATCTCTCCATCTATTTGTATCATCTTTAATTTCTTTCATCAGTGTCTTATAATTTTCTGAATACAGGTCTTGTGTCCCCTTAGGTAGGTTTATTCCTAGATATTTTAGTCTTTTTGTTGCAATGATAAATGGGAGTGTTTTCTTGATTTCACTTTCAGATTTTTCATCATTAGTGTATAGGAATGCCAGAGATTTCTGTGCATTAATTTTGTATCCTGCTACTTTACCAAATTCATTACTTAGCTCTAGTTGTTTTCTGGTAGCATCTTTAGGATTCTCTATGTATAGTATCATGTCATCTGCAAACAGTGACAGCTTTACTTCTTCTTTTCTGGTTTGGATTCCTTTTATTTCCTTTTCTTCTCTGATTGCTGTGGCTAAAACTTCCAAAACTCTGTTGAATAAGAGTGGTGAGAGTGGGCAACCTTGTCTTGTTCCTGACCTTAGTGGAAATGCTTTCAGTTTTTCACCATTGAGGATGATGTTGGCTGTGTGTTTGTCATATATGGCCTTTATTATGTTGAGGAAAGGTCCCTCTATGCCTACGTTCTGCAGGGTTTTTACCATAAATGGGTGTTGAATTTTGTCGAAAGCTTTCTCTGCATCTATTGAGATGATCATATGGTTTTTCTCCTTCAATTTGTTAATATGGTGTGTCATGTTGATTGATTTGCATATATTGAAGAATCCTTGCATTCCTGGAATAAACCCCACTTGATCATGGTGTGTGATCTATTTAATGTGCTGTTGGATTCTGTTTGCTAGTATTTTGTTGAGGATTTTTGCATCTATGTTCATCAGTGATATTGGCCTGAAGTTTTCTTTCTTTGTGACATCCTTGTCTGGTTTTGGTATCAGGGTGATGGTGGCCTCGTAGAATGAGTTTGGGAGCATTACTTCCTCTGCTGTATTTTGGAAGAGTTTGAGAAGTACAGGTGTTAGCTCTTCTCTAAATGTTTGATAGAATTTGCCAGTAAAGCCATCAGGTCCTGGGCTTTTGTTTGTTGGAAGATTTTTAATCACAGTTTCAATTTCAGTGCTTGTGATTGGTCTGTTCATATTTTTTATTTCTTCCTGATTCAGTCTTGGCATGTTGTGCATTTCTAAGAATTTGTCCATTTTTCCAGGTTGTCCATTTTATTGGCATAGAGTTGCTTGTAGTAATTTCTCATGATCCTTTGTATTTCTGCAGTGTCAGTTGTTACTTCTCCTTTTTCATTTCTAATTCTATTGATTTGAGTCTTCTCCCTTTTTTTCTTGATGAGTCTGGCTAATGGTTGATCAATTTTGTTTATCTTCTCAAAGAACCAGCTTTTAGTTTTATTGATCTTTGCTATCGTTTCCTTCATCTCTTTTTCATTTATTTCTGATCTGATTTTTATGATTTCTTTCCTTCTGCTAACTTTGTGGTTTTTTTGTTCTTCTTTCTCTGATTGCTTTAGGTGCAAGGTTAGGTTGTTTATTTGAGATGTTTCCTGTTTCTTAAGGTAGGATTGTATTGCTATAAACTTCCCTCTTAGAACTGCTTTTGCTGCATCCCATAGATTTTGGGTCGTCATGTCTCCATTGTCATTTGTTTCTAAGTATTTTTTTGATTTCCTCTTTGCTTTCTTCAGTGATCACTTCGTTATTAAGTAGTGTATTGTTTAGCCTCCACGTGTTTGTATTTTTTACAGATCTTTTCCTGTAATTGATATCTAGTCTCATAGTGTTGTGGTCGGAAAAGATGCTTGATACAATTTCAATTTTCTTAAATTTACCAAGGCTTGATTTGTGACCCAAGACATGATCTATCCTGGGGGTAAGCTTTAAATACATAGAAAATGAACTCAGAAGGAGCGTCTCATTAGTACTTGACAGGTAGAATGTAGGTAAAAGACCATAAAGGACTGAATAATTTCCAGTGTGAATCTATGTGTTCTAGCCCCTATTTCTCCCCACCATTCTTGATAAAACACAAATTGCCCAGCCTTCAGCTGCCCCTTCACAAGATCAATTCTTCCCTCTTTTTTTTTGCGGTACGCTGGCCTCTCACTGTTGTTGCCCTACCCGTTGCGGAGCACAGGCTCCGGATGTGCAGGCTCAGCGGCCATGGCTCACGGGCCCAGCCACTCAGAGGCATGCGGGATCCTCCCAGACCGGGGCACGAACCCGCATCCCCTGCATCGGTAGGCGGACTCCCAACCACTGTGCTACCAGGAAACGCCAATTCTTTCCTCTTTTGAGAACAGTTGTGAAGTAATTATTCCCAAACCACCTGATCTCTGACTGACCCTATTGCTGAAGCTAAATCTGTCCTTCTTCCTCTAAGCCAAAACAGTCCCTCATAATCCACATATTGAAATAAAGGCTTAAGTTTAATAGCATTTCTGCTGGTTTTTTTCACAGATATATGTTTTACATAAAATTATTTAAATATAAGGGTAAAAATATAGAGTTGGTATAATTTAGCAATATAATATAGATATATGAATAGAATGATATAATAGTTTTAAAATAGTATGAATAACATTGTGAAAACACAAATTTATTATCTTACAAGTCTGTGGGTCAGACATCTAGATTGGCTCAGCTAGTTTCTTAGCTCCAGGTTTCATAAGGCTAAAATCAAGGTGTTGACTGATTGGGTTCCCATGAAAGCCAGCAAGACACGTCCATTCCTTCTCATGCTTGGATCTCTCTGACTTTCCTGTCATCCTCATCTCTCTTCTACCTCAGCCAGAGGATGTTCTCTGGTTTTAAGGCCTCATGTGATTATATTAGGCCCAAGTGAACTATCTAAGGTAGTCTCCCTACCTTAAAGTCCATAATGTTAATGATGTGTAAAGTCCCTTTTGCCATTTAAGATTACATAGTCACAAATTCCAGGGATAAAAGGATGGATTATATGAGTTTACAAATAATATAAATTTTAATAGTCTCCTGGTAAAACTGTATGCATATGCGTGTATATATGTACGACATGCATAGAAAAAGTATAAAGTTTATACCTTATGTATGTCTCTATTATCTTAATTTATCAAAATAAACACATTTCATTGGCAACTTTAAAAGGAATTATTATTTTTAAAGAAGAAATCACAGAAAGAGGAAAAGAACTTTATTTTGAATTTCCAGTTGATTGAATTTTTTAATCCCATATTTGGAATAATATTTGCTACCCTATTTCCTTTTTGTGACAATCAAATTAGAAACAGAGAGGCTGGCTATTCAACATGTGTGATTATAATACCCAATGCAATACACTCTTTATAACTTCTTGTTGCTAAAGAGTGAGGATTAGAAAGTATTACAAGATATGTACTGTCTTATAAAGTATAAAAAAGTATATTATACTGTCATTAACATGTAATACACTGTGATCTCCTTGTAAAGTAAATCCCTACTAATTCTTCGTAGATACTAAGAGAATCTCTCACGTTTCATAACAAGGAAACATAGAGTGACAATAAAACTAGAGGCTCTTATTCTACTTAGTAATTTTCTTACTATTATCAACTATATAACCTTTTCCTCATAAACGTAAGAATATTTATGTGCTTGGGGGACACTGTGTTTTCAGATTTTACTAGTAGAAGTACTGGAAATAGTTAAAAATCATGTAGGAAAATTATCTAAAATATCTATCAATATTGAGAAAAAAAGCACTTAAAAATACCTATCAATTTACATTTTAAGGGAAATCTTTAGGTAACAGTCAGATGTTCAATCATAATTGCCTTGGTAGATATAAATTTAATCTTTCGTATAGAAAAAATGTTATTTTTAATTAATTCTAAAACAACAAAAGCAGGGTTAATTTGAAAAATGGTAATTTTCAAGGTAGATTTTACATGTTTTGTGCAAAGGCCTTTCCAATATTTGCAGAGTAATGTTTCAGAGTTAAGTACAGAAACTGAGTTTTTGACCCTGAAAATACTTAGTACTCTTTAAAAAGAATCATCAAACCAACATATTGCCATGAAGATGTAACTAAAATAAATAGTGTCTAAAATAAATAATGTTGTGATTTTGTAACCAGACATATTCTAACAGGAAAAAATGTGTATGTCTGTAGTAACTAGATTGTTCAGATTAAACTTAAAGTAGGTAAAATTATCTTTGTGAAATTTGTGAAATAAATTGAGAAAAAAAGATTTAGATAGTGAGGAAAATCATACTTTAGATTCTACAAATATAAATTTCCTAGGCCAATGAGTAGCAAACTCTAATCGTGGCAGTGCCTGTGGTCTAGAATAGAGTGGTAGATTTCTAATCAGTGGTGAAGAACAGACTCTCCTCTAAATCAGTAAGTGATTGCTAGTGCAATTAGCTGTCCATTTAAAAAATACAATTAATTCAGACCTATTTTACATCATACATAGAAATAAATTCTAGATGGACTAAAGAGCTACACAGTAAAATATAATAGTAGTCGAAAAAATTAAATCTCAGTGTAGAAATGGCCTTCCTATATACTACAGAAGGAGCCATAAATGAAAATATTAAAATATTTTAATATAGATCATAATGTCAAATGAAAAGGTACAATGTAGGAAAAAATTTGTAAGTCATTTTATAAACAAAGATTAACATCCAGAAAACACGAGTTTCTACATATTCCATAAAAAATGACACAACCCAACAAAAAATTGGCAAAAGAAAACTCAGAACAGGCAAGTCAGAAAATACAAATTGCCAATAAACATAAGAGAATATGCACAAGATTATTAAAAATTATCAGAGCAATAGAACATTGCAAAGTATAATTATTTCCTAACATTAAAAGAAGATAAAAATATTAGATGTCAATGGGAATGTAGGAAAATGGGCATATGAATACACTCCTATTAGAATACATTTGTTAACCATTTTTGGAAGGCAGTTGATTAGTATCTACCAAAATTTGAATGCCAATACATTTTTTTTTCCAATTCCACTTCTGAGAATTTAGTTTCTGGAAACCCTACACAAGTGTCGAGTAATCAGTGTTCAAGACGTTCATTGAAGCATTGATCATTTAACCTAAATAAATAAATAAACTGAATAAATTCAAAATAGCCATCATAGGACAGTGGTTAGATAAATTGTGTTACACGTTCTTTGTATAATATTTTGTAGTTATTTAAAAGAATGAAGTATATATTGTTAAGAGAATAAAAATTTTATACATCCTTAAATATAAGGAACAAAATATATATGGGTGTCTGTGCATTCATATGTAAGTAAATGGATGGAAATTTAAATGAGCATTTGCTCACCAACCTCTGGACAAAGGTGATTCTCTAAGTGGTAGAATACAAGAAGGAGGACAAAGAAAGGCATTTATATTTCACTCTTTACACTTCTTTATCATTTGGATCTTTTACATGTGTATATTCCTATATTACCTGTGGAAGGAAGGAAGGAAGGGAAGGAAAGGAGAAGGGGAAGAATGGCGTACTCCTGTAGTACTTGTATAATTAAAAGAGAGAGGCAGAAAGAAGGGACGAAAAGGAGGGAATGAAAAAGGGAAGAAGAAAAGATGACTGGTTTGTCTTAAGGCCAGGGATTTTGAATTTTTGTCCTGGTGTATTGGTACATTATAAGCCCTCAAAAACTTGTTGAAAAAATAATGAGATGGAAAGAGAAAGGAGGGAGGGAAGAATTGATGACTACAAATTCTTCTCAGTACCTGGAAAATATATGAGTAATGGTGTTATAATATGTCTTGTGATCACTTGTCTTTATCCTAAACTACATGGTAGAATCTGTTTTTAATATACACTCCTGAGCATCAAATATCTTAGAACAAAGGCATATAAGTAGTAAAAGCATTAGAATCTTAGAAGTCAGACATGGAAGCAATATGTCAATTCACCTAGATCAGTATTTTAATTTTCAGTGGTAACACTGTACTTCCTCTAAGGAAATTATTTGAAAAGCAATACACTTTTTGTCCAAATATTTATTTTCTGCCAACAGTGTGCTAATAGTGTAATATATATTTCCTTAGTCATAATTTTTTATCAAACTTACTTACAACTTAAAATATACATAAAATAGAGTCAAAATTTATGAATTAGGAAGTGTTAGGTGATAAAACTAGGAAAACATAGTATTTGATTAATACAATTTTTATCTGTCATACATTCCACATTTCTTCTTCCATTTCGTATTTTTATTTCTTGGATTTATAACAAAAATTCTAATAAAAACAAATATTATACTATCACATTTTAAATGAATCATCATTATTAAATGTCATTTCCTTTTAATTCTCACATATTTTGCTCCTTATTCCTGATATTTGCATTGGATCTCTAGAAAACTGATGGTAAAATTTAGTTGTCATTGTGAAGATAAAAGTGCACATTTTATTTTTATGTGCACTTTTATCTTCACAATGACAACTAAATTTTACCATCAGTTTTCTAGATATCCAATGCATCTCCATCTGCTTATTAATGTTCTCTTTTCTTTTCCTATGTTTTTCTAATTATCATACATTCTTTCTATGTGAAATTCTATGATTCTACTCATATAATTATGATATCTAATTTTATGTATTAATTAATTAATCTAACAAATATTTAGTCTTTTATAAGTACCCATTACTGTTTTAGGCACTAGGGATTCAGTAGAAAAAAAAATCACTGTCCGTCATGGAACTTCTATTCTAGTAGGAGAGGACAGACCACAAACATAATAAATTAACATGTGCTACATCAGGTTGTAATAATTCTTATAAAAATAATGACAGGATGAAGGGAACAGGGAGTGCTGTGAAGAGCAAGCTGAAACTTCTCAAAGTGATAGGAAGTGAGAGAACCAAGTAGATAGCTAGGAGAAAAGATTTCTAGGCAGAGGGAACAGGTGCAAATAAATGACACAGAAACATGTGGTGAGATTCCTGGAAGAGTAAGGAGGCCAGTGCAATGGAATGGAGTGGGACAGGTGTAGAGAGCTGAAGATAAGGTCACAGGAGGCAGGATGAGGCAGGTCATGTAAGACTTTGTAAGCATTTTCACTTTTACTCTGAGTGAGATGGGAAACCATTGTAGGCTATGAACAGAGAAATGACATCATCTGTCATGCATTTATAAATATCTCTCTGGCTCCTGTTGGAGAATAGACTTTAATGGGGCAACGGCAGAAACAGGGCAACAAGGAGGCTATGTTGTAATTCAGAGATGATGGTTCTTTGATCAGTGGTCATTTGGATGCTGTGAGACCATTTCCAATTCTATAAATATTTTGAAGGATATAAACTAGATGTAGGGTAAAAGGGAGAAGAATTAATGATGACTGTGATGCAAACAGCAGGAATTCACTTAGTTTAGCTCAGCAAAAAGAATTATTGTGGGGATGCCCATGAACTAAAACTAGAACGAGGTTGGTGTAATCAGGAAACATGGCAGCAGTTGGCTTTCTTTCTCCCTCTTGGCATCTATGCTTCACTTTGAGTGTTTTTCCGCTTTTTTGTAACCAAGTGGCTTTTCTGCTTCCTTTTAAATTTTGCTCTCCTGTTATTTCAAATAGCACATAACCTATCAAAGTTGTTCCTGTCTTTTACTCTATATCATATACCTCTTAATCTTCACATTCTATTAAATTGCACAGTTTAAAATGCTAACAGAGGGAAATATTTCTTACCAGGCATTACTTAACCTTTATGGTATAGCTGCCTTTGGATGTGAGAGGGGTATGCAATAAGAAGTATAAATAGCAGGACCTAATATCTCTGCTTTGACCAGTTTCTCTTAAACCGAGAAAGAATGAATAGCATTCTGAAGTGAGGCCTGCCCAGTCCAGGAGTTACTTGATGAGGTGTTTTTTGCTTTTTTGTTTTTCTTATTTGACTTCATCTTCAATTAGTTGCCTGAAATAAAGTGGACTTCAATATCAAGCTAGAAATAATATCTGAAAATAAAGGAGAGTGATCTTGAGAACAAAGAAAGAAGGAATGAGAGAATCTTTAAAATAGTGATCAACAATTAGAAAATAGAGGCAAAGAGCAGAAAACACAGTGAGAGAAAACAAAATAACGTGCTGGAATACTTTTAAAACACCACTGTTATATAACATAGCACTTTCATGTTTAAATGCTTTCTACTCAGTAGCAAGTATTATTTTCACCAAAAGGAAATATTTTTTAAAATTTTAAAAGGAGGTTAAATGGACTATATATATTCATGGTCTTAAATGTCAGGTCATCCAACAATGTTCTTTTTCCTGAAAAGGAGTTTTTTTACCTGATGACAGAGCCAGATATGACTTCTTTTTAAATTATACCACATTGCCAAGCTCAACTGATGATCTTCAGAATCATTTAAGCCAATATCATCTTCCCCTATTGACTATTTGCATTTTAGTCAGTTAACATTAATAAAATGATTATGCTTTAATCCTGAAACAGAGACTATCCGTAGGAGGGCCAAGGTAAGTATTATTATGATAGTTACTTTACCAGATACAACTTAAATATTTGGAAACTTTGAGGTCACACAGGTCAGTGAATTTCAAATATGTGTAAAAATTGATGTCACAGTGAGTATCTGGCATTTGTAATGATGCTATTAATGTTCTCCTAAGGCATTTGGGACACATTTGCTTTTCTCTTCACCCAAAGTGTACTACTGTTGTTGGTAAAGTCATTTCTATATTTGATTGCTGATATACTCATTGAAGGAAATCTAAATTCTGCTGTGAAATTGTGAGTTTTATTCTTTATAACATAGCCTCTCTATTTGTACCCACTAGTGAGTGTTCACTGTCATTGTAAAAATTATAATCTCTGAAGTAATAGATTTATAAGCATATCTAAATTCAGTGTAAGAATATACAGATTCTGGTCTAATACATAATACTAGCATTCACTGTATTGTTCTTTGTAAAAGTCTCTACATTGAAATAAGTTATTTTTATATTCAAAGACAGAATTACTATGTAAAACACTAAGAGTTTAAGACATAGTGAGAAACAGTAAAAATTCATTGGACATAAAGGTGATGAAAAGTACTGCCTTAGAAAAATGTATGCTGCTGGTAATATTTTCATGGTAATTTTAATTCTGTGATACCTTTCAAGAGTTTTAAAGTCATGAATGCCAAGTTGATGTTTAGTAAACATCTCTGGAAGGGAGATCTAATTTCATGGGATTTTTGGATACTTTTTTGACCTCTTTGACTTTGGAACAATATAAAACAACATGAAAAATAGTTTGCTATGTTAAAAAGGGGAGCTGGGATAATATGGAGAGCAGGATTAGAATTACATTTGATGGATCTAGCTTTATATCATATTACCCAGACAAGGAGCTAATATCATATATATCCAGTTAATATTACCTATAACTTTTCTGAAGAGGATTTCAGGAACATGGAACCATCCATGCCTAGAATTGTGGGTATTACCTTGTAATATGTACTCTATTTATTGAATTAATTAAATTATGAAATTAATGAATATAAATATTATGAAAAGTATACTTAGAATATCAAAAATGCAGGTAAACTCATTATCCCTGGAAATCTTTTTACTTTCAAATTCTATAGGTACCATTAATCTTGGGAAAATCCTGTGACTCTCCACTTTCATGGATGAAAAGAATCAAAATAATGCTGGAAACTATAATTTATTAGTAAAATTACTGAAAAGGAAAGCTAGATTAAAGTAAATTTTAGTCTCACAAGTTGTGATGTCATATGGTTTGATTGTAAGTAACATCTAAATTAGGGAAAAGTAAGACAAAAACAAAATCATTAACTTTTCTTTGGAATCCATAATCAAAATGTGTGCATGCAGCTCCCCTTGAGGCCTGTTCTGGTGCTCTTTCCCCGAGGGGGCAGGGTCTGGGCTGCTTTGGGGAACAGTGATGGATTGGGATCTGGGTCCCTCCTACAGGTCCAGAGTGTGGGAGAGCCAAGCAGCAGGGCACCATGTCTGCTGGTCTGCCCCTGCCCAGCCTCCCAGGACTCTGGTTTATTCAACCTGCTTCTCTGCGACAGGCTCCACACCTGGTGGTGGGGACAACAGCCTCCAGACCGACACTCCAACAGGGTCCCTGCACCACGGTGCTTAGCAAGAAGCAGAATAGTTAAGGTTCAGAACTTGATTCCGCTTCTTAGCTTCTCTGTGACTCAGTTACCTCATCTGTGCAATGGGATGACAATATTGCCACTTCATACACCCTTCTAGGGATTAAATAAAATGGTGTCATTATGGGGGAAAAAATTGTGCATGCAAGAGAAATATAGAGCTCAGACAAACTCTAGGAATGTTAATTTTGTACAGCAATATGACCAAAATTAGTTTCTTATACACAGCATGAAATTATTAAAAACCCAAATTCTGTTCAATGCTTATTGTACTTGAATAATTCCTTTTTCCTGATTTCCACTGATAGAAGTGTTTGATAGTTGCCTTTTGCAGTGCAATAGGAAAACAGGATTTGGGGAGGAGGGTATTTGCTTTCAAGTACTCTAAATTCAAAATAAATGGAGTGTTATTTAGTGTTACTGAACACCAATTTCTCCAATCCCCCACCTCCCTTTAATTCCCAGCATTCTGGTGCCAATCTAACTCCCCAAGCTAATTCCCAGCATTCTGATGCTGGGGCCACCTCTCCTTCTTCAATAAAGTCTGAGAAAAGTATCTAAAATGAATTCACACTGGGGTGTTGATAACTGTATCAGTATGGTTCCTTCACATGCATCTCCTCTTTTTCGCTGTGAATTACTTAAAGGCAGGAATCATGTTTTATTCATGATTATTTTTAGGACCTCTCGTGGAGCTAAGGCTAGGGTGCAGTCACTACCTCAACAATTCAACAAAAAGAATTTCTTATTGTAATGCTGAACAACTCACCCCTATCTTGTTGTGAACCCTCTAGCTATTTTCTAAGTTGTGCTCTGGGGTCTGAAGAAATAGAAGAGGGAAGAGTAAAACGGAGAAATTTGAGTGATGATGGGGAAAGGGGAGTGGGTGATGGAATAAACATGGTGCAAGGAGAAAGCATGCAAGGGATGTTTCAGCCAGTTTGTCACCCTTTAGTAACAGGAGAATGAGTATTTGAAAAACAAGGAGGAAGGGACATGTATTGAGGATCCCATGCACATGTTCCTCCAGCTAGGAATCCTCACTGCATTACATGTTTGGTATTGTTAACCCTATTTCACATATGAGAAAACTGAGGTTCAGAGAAGCAGCTAAGGTCATGTAACCAGCAAGAGGCAGAATCAGGAAGGCAATTTGTCTTTCTAAAATTTGTCAAAGGGAAAACAAAGATCACTACAATATGAATAAGTGAATTCTGAGATTGTTATATTTTTAGATTAATAGAATTTTAGTTTTTTTTACAGCAGTTCACAAAAAAGTTGAGCGGTTAGTACAATTTTTAAAAATCCTCCCCCCGTTTTCTATTATTATTAACATCCTGAATTAGTGTGGTGCATTTGTTAAAACTGATAAACCAATATGGATACATTATTATTAAATAAAAAACATAGTTTACATGAGGGTTCACTCCTTGTATTGTACAATTCTATGGGTTTCAACAAATGCATAATATCATTCAACCACCATTACAGTTTCATACACAATAGTTGAATCACAGAATAGTTTCATTCCTATAAAGATCCCCTGTGCTTGACCTCTTCATCCCTTCCCCATTGTAATCTTTTTGCAAGAGTAACATCAAAGATCACTGATCACAAATCACCATGGCAAATAATAATGAAAAAAATTGAAATATTGTGAGAACTGCCAAAATGTGACACAGAGCCATGAAGTGAGCAAATGCTAATAGACTTGCTCAACTCAGGGTTGCCACAGGCCTTCAATTTTTAAAAAATGCAATATTGCAAAGCATAGTAAATATAAGCACAATAAAATGAGGTATGCCTGTATGTAGCCTTTTCAGACTGACATCTTTCACTTAGCAATAACCTTTAAGCTTCCTGCATGTTTTTTTATGGCTTGATAGCTCATTTCTTTTTAGTGCTGAATAATATTCCACTGTATGGGTATACTACAGTTTTATTTGTTCACTTATTGAGGGACATCTTTGTTGCTTCCTGTTATTGTTAATTATGAATAAAGCTACTGTAAACATTAATGTAAAAGTTTTTATGTGAACATAAGTTTTGAACTCATTTTTATAAATACCCAGCAGTGTGATTATTGGATTGTTTGATAAGACTGTGTTTAGCTTTGTAACTGCCTGTCTTCCAGACTGCCTAACTATCTTCCAAAGTGGCTGTACCATTTTGCATTTCTACCAGCCAATGAATGAGAGTTACTGTTGCTCTACATCCTCACCAGCATTTGGTATTATCAGATTTGGGTTTTTTTTAATTTTTATTTTAACCATTCTAATAGGCATGTAGTATTATCTCATTTTTTAATTTGCAATTCCCTAATAACATATGACGTTGAGTATATTCTCATTTGCATATTTACTCTTCGTTTAACTTACATGGTGAAGTGTCTATTCAGATCTTTTGACATTTTTAATTGGGTTATTTGTTGGCTTATATCTGAGTTTTAAGAGTTCATTGTATGTTTTGGATACAAATCCTTTATCAGATATATGTTTTGCAAAGATTTTCTCTAAGTCAGTAGCTTGTCTTAACAGTGTCTTTCACAGAGCAGAACATTTTAATTTCAATGAAGTCCAACTTGTCCATTTTTTCTCTTCTGTGAACCACGCTTTCGGTGTTGTATTTAAAAATTTATCACCAAACCCAAGGTCACCTAGATTTTCTGCTGTGCTGTATTCTAAAAGTTCTATACTTTTGCATTTTACATTGAGGTCTATGATCCACTTTGAGTTAATTCTTCTAAATGTGTAAGGTGTATGTATAGATTTAATTTTTGCATGAGGATGTCTTGTTCTTTCAGTATCATTTGTTGAAAAGACTGTTCTTTCTCCATAGGATTGCTCTTTCTCTTTTGTCAAAGATCAGTTGACTATATTTTGGGGTGTATTTTGGAGATATCTATTCTGCTCCATTGATATATTTGTTTGCTCTTTCACCAATACCATAGTATCTTGATTACTGTAGGTTTCGTTGGTCTTAAAATTGGGCAGTGTCAGTCTTCCAACATTGTTCTTCTTCAGTATTGTGTTGACTATTGTGGGTTGCTTGTTTTTAACTTACCAGTTAAGAACACATAGAGGAAAGAAATTCATTGAGTGGTTCTCCAAGAAAAAAAATATTCTCTTCCTCTTATGGTTTTATTAATCAAGAAGTGTAAGTTTAGGGCTTCCCTGCTGGCACAGTGGTTGAGAGTCCGCTTGCCAATGCAAGGGACACGGGTTTGTGCCCCGGTCCAGGAAGATCCCACATGCCGCGGAGCGGCTGGGCCCGTGAGCCATGGCCGCTGAGCCTGCGCGTCCGGAGCCTGTGCTCCGCAACGGGAGAGGCCACAACAGTGAGAGGCCCGCGTACTGCAAAAAAAAAAAAAAAAAAAAGTATAAGTTTACACTCTAGATAATACAGAATGAATCCATTAGTCTGTAATTGATTGATTAAAGTAGATTGTAGTGTTGATTTTCTAGAAAGAGTTCTACTCAAATTTCCCTTCAAAAGAGAACTTGAAATGAGAAGAGGAATTAGCTGAAAACCTCCCACTGACACACCCTTTGGATCTACCTCTGCATTCTTGCGAAGGCTATACTCTCCTCAGGCCAGTGCCAGCCAGTGGCTGAACACAATGACTATACAAGAGCCAAAACATCCCTGCACAACATGGAACTCCTCTAATGGGCATCCGTGTTCTTGAACTCCCCATCCATCTGGCCAAGACTCTCAAATCAGCACTGCAGCCCAAAGGCTCTTTCTACCAAATCCTCCTTCTGTTTTTTTCTCCTTTCACAGGGGTCAGTCCTACACTGTAATCTGAAGTCTCTCCCAGTCTGGCCGTGTGCCCATTCTCCTTTATCCTTCAGAAGTATTTCTCTTAATAAATCTCTTGTGTGTCCAATACCATCTTATGGTCTGCTTCTCAGAGGACCCAAACTGATACAGTCTTCAGTTAGATCCGGTGGGGTTGAATTAGCTAGGGTTGCTCAAAATTCATGGATTCAAGGCACATGGAACTGACCTTCACAACTAAGCTTCTTGGCTCCCAAGCTAAAGTAGAGTGGACCATCCAACCTACAGATACATAAAGGAATCCAATTGCAGGGCCACCCCTCTGGGTCTAACCTAAACCAGATAACCCCCAGAGAATTCTAATAGTAAATGATTATTTTAAGCCATTAACTTTGAGTTGGTTATTCATGTAGCACAACTATCCGATTCAGTGTTTCTCATTAATCTATTATCATCAGTCAAAAATTAATAGAATAAAGCAGTTATAATGCAGATAGTATGATTTTATAAATAGAAAAATATAAATCTAGCTTCACAGTATTTTCTCCAAGTTACCAAAATCAAGAGAAGCTTTAGCACAGAAAAATAGTCTAGTGGAGGAAAGCTAAATGAGGATCCAACTACAACACAAAGGTGTAAGCAAAAATACAAGAGCAAAACAGCAGAGCAGATTTAGAGCATTAGAGGAAGATTTCAAAGAAGCCAGAATTCAATAGTAATGTGTTTAGAAATACAACCTATTCCATGCTCAGCACCTGACAAGATAAGATATATTAGGTTGCTAATACAGGAAGTAAATAGAGTTGCTCTTTAATAGGAATTCTAAAAAGGCCTGATAGGCAAAGCCCAGCATTAGAAAAACAGAGGGAGTAAATATATTGTACACACAATTCCAACCATCAGCAGGTGGCTAATGGGGGGGAAAAGTACTAAATTTTTCTTTTCCTTTTCATTAAAGGAAACTTTCGTTAAAGTCCCTCCCTCTCTCTCTTTCTCCCTCTCTCTCTCTCCCTCTCTCTCTCTCTCTCAATATTAGGAGAAAGTTGCCTTATGCAAAGGAAATAAAGAGAAAGACTGACTTAATTTGATATATTCACTATGACCTTACTCATTGTAAATTCTGAGCACTCTGATATCAGTATATTAGGCTGTGCCTATGTGGAAAAATATACATGAACTCTTAAAAGTATTATTCTGGTTATTGTGAATTTGGAAGAAAAATATCATATAAGTGAACGGTCAGAGCTTGAAATTCAGATGCAGAGATATCTATAGCATAGGCCCTATTGAAGCAAACTAATATGTAGGCATAAGTAATCAAAATAAAATGAGAAGAGTGAAATTACAGAGGCGTGCAAAGAATGCAACACAGAGAAAATAAAAGGACACTGGCCCTTAGAAAAGAGTAAGAAGGGTGAGTAGAGATGGTGAACTAGAAGAGAGGCATTACCATTGCTTTTGCTAGTGTTTAAATTATGAGACAAAAGTATTGAGAGGGAAATCTGGAAAGATAGGCAGAGAGACCAGGCCTTAGAAGTCAATGCATGCCATGCTAAGGAGAATAAACATTTTACTATACTTTATGTTACTAGGGACCACTGCAGGACAAAACTGCTTGTGTTTGGGGAGGTGGTTCTTGAGAAGGCAGGAGAATTAGATATTTGAAAACTTTTAATTTGATATATATTACCTAGTGTAATATGGAGAGCAGATAAATAAGACTTAACAGTATTTCCTGTTTAAAAAAGCTTAGCGCTGCAAAATCAACTTAATTAGTGTTTTGAGGAAATTTCATAGCACAAGACTAATGTGCTGGAAAAAATTGTATGTGGAGCAAAGTTGTGCTTAAAACTTGTGTTTGAAGAGGCATATGAACATTCTGGAAATTTTCACTCTGGAGACTAATTAAAAAGATAGCCGAAGATAAGTTGCCAGTGAACATACTGTTCTCTAACTGACAAGTCTTACCACAGCGACAATTTAGAGAAACAGAGGGAAATTAAAGGTAGATTCTGTACCATATAAAATAAGTTTTTCTAATGATGAAGAATTTCATTTAATAATTATTCATCGTTTAAATGAATTTTTTCAAGGTAATCATTCAGCAAAATGGAGGGTTAAGTTTCTAAACCGAGATAAAGCATTTTGGAAACCTTAATCAATGTAGACTATAAATTTAAATTTTTATAGAAATTTCCTTTTTCCTTATTTTTGTTTTTTAAATTGTTTAATCATATTTACAAATTTTACTATTATGAATTTTGTTTATTAAGATTGAGTCTACATATAAATTATCTAATTTTGAGTTATTTTTAAGAACATAAGCAGACCTAGGAAATTTCAAAATTTAACTGCTTAAGGTGATGGTCAGCTTTATAGATAGTATCCTGTTCAGTGTACAAGCTTTGGACTTTTGATTCAACCACTTTTTTTTTTCTTTTGGATAGCTAGCAGTATTATGGACATCAATCTAATGCCTTAGCCCATAAATATATTTTTCCACCTAATTACTCTATTCCTTTCTTGTATATTTACCTTAGGAAAAAATGACTTGTATTGAAAATGAAAAAGTTAAAAATGGAAATTTAAGCTCTGAACGAGTTGCAAATGCCACTCTCTTTAAAACCTTTGAAACTTTAATTTTTAGTTTATTTGAAAATCTGTAAAAGCCTACTGATCAGTAGGTGCAAAAGGGAAACGTTTGTAGCCCAGTACTAAAAACTGTACGTGCATCTAAGCATGCATATCCTTTAATAAATTTGGCTTGGGGAGATTATTAAATGGCATGCATTAATTTCTTTTTGGAATTTTGTACTATTTTTATGCTAGAATATTATTCTAAACAAATGACTCTCACAGTAATTGAATCTTTTTAAATCAGCATATGCTGCAATAAACATATGATATTCCTTTCTGAACAATGCTGTTTGTAGTTAATGTTTCTTGGTGCCCACATATGAGAACTAAAATCATTGACAATAGAAAGACTCATTTTGTATATTTATAAATTTTCTCCTCTTTGTGCTGAGGAAGATGGGGGAAAAGTAGATAATGCTATGAAGTGCTAAATAGTGTCTGGCGTATGGCAAGTGGTCAAAAACATCAGTCATTGCTATTGCTTAGATATTTGAATTGATTTATATTCCTGTCTTTTTTCATATATCTATTAAATGTTTATGACTTAAATTTTGTGGCAGACTCAGAGATACACCACTCAGATCACTCTTCAAGAAAGAGCTTGCTGCCCAACTCCAAGGATTGTGATTAGTTGACAACCCCCAGCTGTTAGCTTCATCAGGGTCCATGTTTACTTGTGAGCCAAGGTTATGATCTTTTAGTGCAGTTGAGCAATGATGGAGCAAGTTTATAGTCCAAGGGCCTAGCCAGCCTCCTAGTGTGGATCTCCTTAATGAGCAATCTTTACTCTGGAGCTCCCAGTTGAACTATTTGAAATTTTGTCAGGTTTGAATCATGTTCTGACAGCTCCTTCTGTCTAATCCTACTTCCTCCCTTTTCTTTCCCCATCTGTTACTCTACAATAAACATTTTGACTCTTAACTCCATCTCAACTTCTACTTCCCAGAGAGCTCAACCTGCAACTAACATCAAATTTTATTTTGCATGTATTTGATGGAAATGAGCAACATAAGATTTGAAATAGTCTGTCAAAGCATAATTTTTAAAAGAGAGGATAAAGAAAGAACACTTGAAATATTTATTTGTGGGACCACTAAAACTACCAAAGTATAATTTGAAAAAAGTTAAAAACATGTTAAAAATATTCTTATATGTGATGGGATGAATTATATCCTGCCAAAATTCATGTCTTGAAGCCCTAACCCCTCAAAATGTGACTGTCTTTGGACCAAGGGCCTTTGAAGAGGTGATTAAGGTAAACTGAGGCCATTAGGGTGGCTCCAATCCAATCTGACTGGTGTATTTATGAGAAGAAGAAATTTGGACACACAGAGCTACACCAGAGATGCACACACACAGAGGAAGGGCCAAGTGAGGACCAAGCAAGAAGATAGCTATCTACAATCCAAAGAGAGGGGCTTCAAAAGAAACCAAACTTGCCAACACCTTGATCTTGTACTTCTAGCCTCCATAACTGTGAGAAAATCATTCTCTGTTATTTAAGCTACCTAGTCTCTGGTATTGTATTTTGTTACGGCAGCCCAGGAAAACTAATGCATCAAACAAATGTAAATAAACACGTTAAAAATTTATTAGGGGTCTTCCCTGGTGGCTCAGTGGTTAAGAATCTGCCTGCCAATGCACAGGACAGGGGTTCGAGCCCTGGTCCGGGAAGATCCCACATGCCACGGAGCAACTAAGCCCATGCACCACAACTACAGATCCTGCACCCTAGAGCCCATGAGCCACAACTACTGAAGCCCGTGTGCCTGGAGCCCGTGCTCCACAACAAGAGAAGCCACCGCAATGAGAAAAGCCCACGCAGCGCAACGAAGAGTAGGCCCCTCTCTCCGCAACTAGAGAAAGCCCGCGCACAGCAACGAAGACCCAACGCAGCCAAAAATAAATAAATAAATTGTTAAAAATGTATTAAACTCATTAAAGAGTCAATCAGCAGAACGATAAAGCTGGTTCAAAGAACATTTGAGGAACAGTATTTGTTGACACTGAAGAAAGACTTTTAGAATAAGATTGCTATATTAGATACAAAATTAGTTTTGTCCTACAGGACAATACAATCACTGGTTTGTTTCTACCAGAAGGAAGTCATTTGCATCTCTATCAGATAAAGCTCTACAAATTAGCATTTAACTTCACAGAGGCTATCCACAACTTCACAGAGTCTATCCACAAACAACAGTAATTAGTGTGTCGATAAAAATACATTTACCCAGAGAATTAAATGATATCTGGGGTGTCCTGTTAGACAGTACTCTAGTATGTTACTGAAAGGACACATACTCATATTTTTGTGCTATTTTCAAGTTTTTTATCATCTTTATTAATGAATCAATGTAATTTACTACATCCTCTGTCATTTATTTGTCTTTTGATTTTAGACAAAATTTAATTCAACTGTATTATTTTTGTATTGTGTTAACTCCCACTTTAGTCAACCCACTCTAGTGTGACTTATAATACTACCTTCCTACTGAAGCTGCTCTGTACAAAGTTGCCAGTGTTCTCTTTGTTTCCAAAATTTAATATTCTTCTCTGTTCTTGTGTTACTCCACTTCTTAGCTAACACTGCCACAATTCACCTTCTCCTTTTTTATAAATATCCTCTTCTGTTAGCATTTTTGCTACCACATTTACTTATATATCACTAGCCATGCTTTATTCTATATCATTTGTGCCTCTTGTATTCAAACTTTAAATATTGAAATAATTCCTCAGGGTGTTCTCTCCTTTCTATTCTCTATCTCCAATCTCAATCTACATGAGCTCATCCAGTACCAATGTTTTAAATATCATCTACATTCTTAGGACTCCATATTTTTTTATCTCTTACAAACCACTCTCCTGAGTTCCAGACTTGTATGTCAAATGGCCTGCTAGATGTGTCAACTCAGATGCTTACTCTGCCTCTCAAGAGCTTTTGATACCCACTGCCCTGGCCCCAAATATTTCTCTTTGATTTTCCACAATAATATTAAACTGCACCAAAATTTCACTCAGCACAAGAGACAAGAACAAAACAAAACAAAAACAAACAAATAAAAATGCTGGGTACTATCCTTCATTGGTCCTCATTCCTTACTCCTTGCATCCTGCATTCAATTTATCAGCAAGCTCCATGACTTTTATCTCTAAAACATATTTCAAATCCATCCACGTCTCTTTATCTCCACTGAAAACTCACTTATTCTGGATGCCATTATCTACCACTCAGACTACTGAAATAACACTCCTGTGCCTACACTTGCTCAAATTCCATTCAATCTCCATACAGCAAATGCAGTAATGTCTTGAAATAAATATCTGATATGACATTCCCTTAATTAAATATTGAGTGGCTTCTTATTTAACTCAGAATGAAGTACAAAGTATTTTGCCGTTTCCCTGGTTCTAGTATATGTCCTCCAACACATTTCACACCATTCTCCTCTCAGTGTACTTCAATCACATTACTCACATGTATTCTTTGAACATGGCAAATGCTTTTCCATGTCAGTATTTTTGTACTTATTATTCCCTCTGTTTGAAATACGCTGCTTGCCCAGCACTGTGCAGGGGTTAGTCATTCTAATTCAAATATCAGATCATAAGGACCTCTTCAAATAAGCCTTTTCTGACCACCTTATCTAAGTTTTCCTGCACGTGCAGGCAATATCTATAAAAACATAAGGTGTCCTTCCTTCTTTTCACTTACTACAATGTGTAATTTCTTGCTGACTTGTGTGCTTCAGTGGATATTACAAATTTTTTGTCAAACATAACTTCTACCTTGCCAACCTTCTGTATGATATGAGCCTAATCTGCCAGCCTGGTGTTAGGATATAAAAGGAACTCAAAATGAAAGGAAACACAACCAGCCAGTATTCTTAACCCTTTTTAGAATCCTTGAAGCAAAGGCTGCATAAAGGCCTTTGAGAGTTTTAGTAGACATTATGTTACTGCCTGAATTTATCCTATATATTGATGAGGTCTTTGAGGATGAGGGGGTGCTTTTTACCACAAGGATTCATGGGGAAAAGACGATTACTCAATTTTCCATAGAGAGTATATATGAAAGAGGGATGTTGTCGTTTATTTGCAAACTAAAGTTTACATGCTAAAGTGGAATACTACTGATTAGTTCAGAGGATATTTTCAAGGTGAGCCCTTTCAAGTTTAAACTGTTAATACAGTGTATTCAGTGCTATGCAGTGTTGCCATGACTCAGCATCTACCTTACCTGGGGGAAAAGTAGAAGAGAACTCAATAAGCAAACCCACAGTAGTCAGAAGAAGTCAGAAGAGAGTAAAGTTCCTCTCAGTAGGGATGCTCAGGAATTCTGTCAATGTCAAGGTAACTGTTTAAAGTACACTAGACATGAGTACGAATGAAGTGAGTGCTACACCAGCTACTACTGTACTCACTGAAAGGACCAGGCAAACAATTATGGTGGTGGTGATAGTGATGGTGTTGTTTTTGTTTTACTTCAAATGTCTACTTCATGCTTCTGAGGACTGTGCATAACTGGATTTCCAGGATTAGATTAAACACTAGATTGATGTGGTCCAAGAAAATGTTGAATGTATTTTCTGAGTTCAAGGGAAAAATCTTGAGTTATTCTTTTTACTCCCAAATCTAATTCCAGATAGAAGGCTTCCAGTAGGTCTTTATTGAATATGTCGGTCAGTATATACAGACAAAAAGACGTAATGGGACCAGTATGAGGCATTTCTAGCTCATGCATACAGTGCAACAGAAAAAGGCATTAGTAGTTTCTCATACTTGTATGTTGGTGTTTGGCAGAGCCTGAGACTTCCAGTGAGCCTCTGATGACAAGTAAATAATAGAGTAGAAATGTCAACAATCTCACCCAATCAGAGGTAACCTTGTCAGTTCAGAGGACAGTGGTCTAACAACACTACTACATGAAGAGGTGGCATCCCTCCACACTCAACCTTTAGTTCTGAAGCAGCATCATTTGAGCCATTAAACAGGTTCAGGAAGCCTCATTGGCAGATAATGGAGCTACAAAAGAAGAGGAAATTATTTCAGCAGTATGGGAAGGCCCTATATAATTAAAAAAGAAATTCTTATAATATTTTGTGTGAAATAATATGAGTTGAATGAAGCTGGAAGAACACTAGCTACATGCTGCCTAACATGCGGAAGGCCACTAGAGAGTGGGGAGCTGGATCTGTTAGACAACAGAGCCAGTGTTTCCAAACACCATGTCCTATGCTGTTTTGTTTTGACTTTTCAGAACTGAGTTAAAGACCAACTACTTAATTCAGTCCCAAATGTACACGTCTACGCTGACAAGCCTTATGACTGTCATATGAGTAGGATTACATAATTTCAAAAGCTGAACTTCAGAACTTACAATACAAGTGTTATAGGAGAAAATAATATGTCTGACAACTATCCTTTTCTTTGTAACACTTTGTTTTTATTGTCACATTTCTCTGAATATAAAACATGTTTGCTACTTTAATGAGCCTTAAATGACAAAACTAAAAAAAAACAATTAACTGTAGAACTCTGTTATTTCCTTAGTGAATGTAACAGAGACTGTGTTAAACAATACCTGGTTCTCCTGGTTTTCCTGGGCTTAAAGATAGACTGTAAGTCCCAGCCTCTTGCAACTGGTAGGGCCGTGTGTTTAGTTCTCACCAAAAAATGAAAGCAGAAATGTCATGTGTCACTTGCAGACTAAGATAGTAAAGAGAATCCATCTCTATTCCCCCAAATGCACTTTGAGTCCTGGATCCCTGAGTCACCTGACCACAGTCACACTTGTTGGACTGTCGTTTCAATGAACAATAAACTGCCATTTTGCTAATTTACCGACTTTTCCCTTTTTTTTTTTTTTTAACAACTGTTAGGCTACCCTGAAAAACCAGTGGAGATGTAATGTTTGTTCTGTTTTATTTGCTCAAGAAAAGGCTGGTTGAAGGTAAGAAGTAAATACTACACGCTCGATGGGGAGCAGCATATACCACCCCTAAATGTGCCACTTTGACATGTGGATTGTTTTGAGCTGAAGATAATTAAGACCCAGGAGACTCAGGAAAAGGTTTTGCCTCTCCCTCAACTGCCTAAAATAATTTAGGTAGGGAGCTTGGTCCAGGAAAAGAGCTATTTTCAGAGAGAACGTTTTTATCTGAAGGACTTACCTGCATGGCAGGGCAAACATCTGATTACCAAACATCTGCTCTTCTTATCTTCCTGTGAATTGCCCTCCTCCCCTTTGAAGCCCCAGGTCCCTATCCCACTTATTGGCTCAAGATAGCATATAAGCCTCAGTTGTTCGCCTGTCTTTGAGTCTCATGTCTTTGGGATTCCTGTACATACAAATTTTTTTCTTCTCCTGCTAATCCGTCTTATGTCAATTTGATTATTCTAATAAACCAAAGAACCTGGCTGGGAAGAAGGAAAAAGTTTTCTGCTCCTACATTCTAATTAAAAAGAAAGTATTATGTCTTGAAAAATTTTAGATAGGAGTTATTATATTAAGATTCTATATTATTCTCTATATATGTTGATCTTAGTGCCTGATATCAAGATGTAGAAAAGGTTTTGGTTGTGTGATTTTGTGTGTGTGTGTGTGTGTGTGTGTTTGCGTGAGCATTGGTTCATGCATCTACCTCATTGACTCATTTTCACTTTGTCCCACTCAATATTTTCAGTTTAAAATATATGGAAAATTGTAATCATCTGGGTTCTGATTCACTGCCACTACCAAGCAATTAACATTAATTTCTAAAACCCTTATTACTACTTACTAAACATAATGACTCATTCAAAGTTACCTTTCTTATCTGCAGCATTATTTGGGAAGGGGATTTTCTGGGACACTATTCCAAAGTCTCTTTCTGAGGATTTGTTAAGCCAGTCACACATTCACATTCTAAGGTCTCATTTTCAGTAGTCAATTGCCAGTATAAAAAAATACTATATAACAGTACAATATAAAGTTTAAATAAATATCTTAAAATGAGCTTATTCATGTGCCATATTTTCATCAGGTCTTTTTCTCCATTCAATAAATTATTTCCCTCTCAAGCCTTCAGTGTCAGGTGTGGGGCAAGACCATTTCACAGCCCACACCCCCTAAATATCACTGGAAGAAAAGTGAGAAGGGGGAGAAACATTCAACTTGGCATTTATGAATATTAATATTAATACCACTAATCCTCCCCATTCATCTTGGGTCTGAAGTGGAAGAAACTGTTTCCATAGAAACAAAGCTTTTGGACAGTCACTTTGTTACTTCTCCCCTGCTAAGTGAGTCAAGTCAAAATGGCATGAGAGGTCACGCCCCTTCATAAAAATTAACATCGGAAACGTGGGATGCAAGAATAAAATGAATTATGTTAAAACATTAGTTTATACATTTTGAATTCTTATTAACCAATAGTATATTGAGTTTCTAAAGTGTTAAACTGTTACTTTAAAATATTTAAATATCTGATTCAAATAATTTAGTTGATTATTACTGAAGACTGAAGATGGAAATTTGTCACAGTATTTCCTTTTAACAATAAGTACTATATCAATCAGCACCCTGAAAATTGAGGTAAAAATATTTTTTAAATATATATAGTGGAGTGTCACTTAAATACTGATGTCAGTGTGTGCCTGACAATTGGGAGAAAACAGAAAGTAGAGAGGAGAGAGGGCAGTGATTTATGGTGTTGGAAAGGTAGATTTTATATATATAGGATTTACTGTTCTTTGTATCTTCAGGTGTGAGGATGAAAACTTTTTGTGTCAAAAAAGTAAGGCACCTAGAGGCTACAGCCTTACTTGTAGGCATCTGTTTTTCCTGAAAGCCATAAGTGTCCTTGAAATCCTTATAATTTTATCTTGTCATCTGTTTGAGTAATTATCATGACATTAGAGTTCTTTTTTTTCCCCTCAGTCCCAAATCTACTATTAACTGACTCTGCACCAGCAACTCATACATTCTGGGGAAGGTTTCCTGACTTTTCAGGGTTTGGCCTTGCCCTGGATTCTTTTAAAATTTTATTCCAGATCTAACATTTTAGGACGCCATGATGAGCTCCAGTGATCTCACCTTGGTAGACTATAGAATACAGAGGAGGGAGGGAGAAAAGAGGTGGTTTCCATTGATTGACCCAGGCAATGTTTTGCCTGGTCCTTTAATTTAACTGTTTGCACCCACAGATAATGAGCACCCTAATGTAAATTTCTAAGAAGGCTTTTACTGATAAATGAGATCACTAATGATAATAAAAAAAAGAATAGCAACAGCAGAAGATCACATTTATTTCTTTAGCCCTTAATCTCTCAGGCACCATGTTAAGGGCTTTACATGCATTTAAGCCCTTAATACTCATGAAATTCCTCTGTGGCAAATACTGTGGTTATCCCCAGTTTACAGAAGAGGAAATTTAGGCTTATTCCTGAAAAGTAGCAAAGATTATAATCCAATGCTTGGAGAGGTTCAAGGTTTCCAAAAATATGAATTTAGGGGACTCTCAAAGGTATTACATTAAATATATTGTCATAATAAAAATCTTTCTAAATAAAATTTCTTTAAGGCTTCAGCTTCACAAATAATTCTGTTTCACTGGCCCCAATCCACCCCCCACCTTTTATTCCCTGATATACTCTGTGTGCTCAGGAAACCCTGTGACTTTGTCCTATTGTGCTGAATCAAGTTCTTTTTAGAGATATTTCTATGCAAACTACATTTCTTGTTAAAGTTTCTAAGCAGCTTTTTTTTTTTTTTTTTGCTTCAATCTTATTGTATGTTATACTTTCAATCTTCCTGGTTTTATTTTTGAAAGTCTCAGCAAAATACTTATGTAACCCCTGCTCCAGGCCTTTTCACAAATTGTCAGGCTGCTAAAGGGCCCATTTTTCAAGTTTCCCTCTTGCTATCTCAGTAAAATTGCTTCAGTTTCCACTCAATACTTTGTGTAAGCCATAGACTTTCCTGAAGATTTCTGGAATTCCAAAGAAGCTTCTATTTTCATGGTAACCTCTGGTTTCTAACTTTAGCTTCTCAGTTTCTGGTTTGTCTTACTGTTACCAAACTCAGGTTTGGCTCTTTGCCACTCAAAAAGTCAATACTCGGGCATCCCTGGTGGCGCAGTGGTTGAGAGTCCGCCTGCCGATGCAGGGGACACAGGTTCGTGCCCCGGTCCGGGAAGATCCCACATGCCGCAGAGCGGCTAGGCCCGTGAGCCATGGCCGCTGAGCCTGCGCGTCCGGAGCCTGCGCTCCACAACGGGAGAGGCCACAACAGTGAGAGGCCCGCATATCGCAAAAAAAAAAAAAAAGTCAATACTCGAGAGACAAGTGTTGGTTGGAAAAGGAAACCTTGCTTTAATCAGGGAGCCAGCTACCTGGGGAGAAGGTGGACTTGTGTCCCAAAACCAACTCCAAAGATTCTGCTCGGCCAGGAAATTTTTTGAAGGGAAAAGGGGAAATAATCTCAGTTAATTATTAAGGTGGGAGATCAGATTCTTTGTCATTTTTCCATTGCACACAAACCTGCTGACTTCTTCTGATCTTCCTTTGGTTACTATCTTGCCCGCATGGTCTGCCTGCAAATTTGCTAAGGGGGAAGCTGGCAGTAGAGAGTCAGTCATTCTTTAACTACTTACTTCTTCATTCTTACTCCTTCTAATCCAGGAAAGGAATCAACAGGTTAGGCAAGGCATTGCATGCATTCAGTAGAGCAGAAGTCAGGAGTTAGGTTAAATGTTACCTAGTGATCTAATTTTTATAATTTAGGTCTGAGGAAAACAGACATGAACAAACAGAAAAGGAGGAAAAATTGCTACTTACATTACCACCCCTCCATGCTTGGCCACTCAGATTTTGTGAAGATGGGAGGATGATTATGAGGAGAGTGGTTGGATGGGGACTGACGCCATTGAACTTCAAAATAACTGAATATTGCAGATCTGTTTTATTAACTGTAATGTTGCTATACCACGTCTGGGGAAATATCACTGGCTATCTATGCTCCTTAGCCTTACAGTAGGTTCCCAGGTTTTCAGGTTGCTACCCAACACTGGTGCCTTTTAAAGTAACTAACTTCTAATGGCATCTGGAAATCTTCAGCTTCATTGTGGAGAGTGTATTTATCAAGTTACATCTTCAGGAATGACTAAGGGAAAAAAAGGACTTGCACTTCAAACAATACTGGAAACCCCATGGGGGATTCTTAAATATATCAAGGAAGTTGAAAAGAGAGTAGAAGAGAGGAGGAAACAGGAATCCTCTCTAATCTGAGATTGCAGGGCTCCAATGTTATACTTGTAATGATGGGGGAGGTGGTTATTCACACACTAACTTTAAACTTGGCACATAAAGAATAACAAGTACAAATAAAATGACATACATTTTGACAAAACACAACAAAGTGAATACTTAAAATTGGCGAAATTTGTTGTATGTAAATTACACATCAATGAAAATAACTTTTTAAATGACATGCAAATAAAAACTTATATTACCTCAAAACCAGATGTATTTGTCAGGTTCCTCCAGAGAAACAGAAGCAGTAAGATATAAGAAATTGGCTCCTGTGATAATAGAGGCTGTATGCAATCATGCTATATGCAAGCTAGAGACCCAGGAAGGCTGATGCTACAGTTCAGCCTAGTGTGAAGACCTGATAAACAGGAGTAAATCCCAGTCCAAAGTTTTGGAGAAATGAGATGAGATGTCCCAGCACAGTGAGACAGGAAAAAAGTGTGCAATTACTCTTTCCCCAGCCTTTTCTTCTATTCAGTCCCTCAAGAGATTGGATGCTGCTCAATCACATTGGAGAAGGCAATTTAATTTACTGAGCCCACTAATTCATATGCTAATCTAATTTTGAAACACCCTCATAGATACACCCAGAAATAAAGTTTAATCTGAGCACTATGTGGCCAGTCAAGTTGACACATAAAACTAACCATCACAAATTCACCCCTTGTCAATTAAGCACCTATATGCATCTCCTTAAACCCTACTTTATCTCCAAATAAAGACAAACCAAGGTCATAATTCAGCCTAGCCTGATACAACTATCCTGCTTACAACTGAAAATTTACTCTTCCCCAGGAGAGGAGGTTGTCTTGAGTGATGTTTATTCTCCTTGGTATCCCATAATTTTATAGCTATTAATGTAAAATTAGCAATACTTAAATACTATGATATAAAATCAATGTATCTGTGTTACATGATAAGGGAGAAAAAGAGTAAAGGAAAAAGCAGAAAGAAACCAAACACACACGCAAACATATTCATAGCAAAATAAGTAGGAAATGCTCATGACGATTACAGTCCTGCCTGTAACTGGTCACGTGGCCATAGCTGGTATTGTGACTAAATTTTTCGACTACTCATTCTGTATTCCCTTACCCCATGGCCAGTCAAGTTGACACATAAAATTAACCATCATACTAAGGTTGGAAAGGAATGAGTCCAAACCCAACTTGAATTATTCCATTGATTGAAAATAATGAATGGCAATTTCAAAGTTCTAAGAGAAATCATAGGGGTTCTATGTGGGAAAAAAGAAGTGAATCAATAAATTCTTGTTTAATTGACAGTAAGCTTTTTGCGTTGCTGAATGTAATGTCTGTTCATGGTAGAAAGCACTAAAAATTATAAATAAAATTTAAAAATCACTCATAAGCCATCATTTCTGAGTTAAGTCACATTCATATTTAATATTTAAAAAACTTCTAGTCATTTTTCTTATGAATTGTCTTAACTATGTTATGTATTTTCTCTAGTATTATATTATAGTCATCTTAAGGAATATAAATATTTTTAAATGCAATTTTTATGTCTGTATAACATAATATCCATTCTGTGGATAAAATATTTTTGCCATTCCTTTATTTTCATCACTGTGCCTTCATTAAAAAAAAATATTATAAGATATGCTACAATCAATACCATAATATATAAATTTTTCCTGTATATCTGCTCATTTCTCTTTTTTCTTTTTTTCTTTTTCAGCGGCACCCTGTGCGGCTTGTGGGACCTTAGTTCCCCAACCAGGGATGGAACCCAGGACCCTGGCAGTGAGAGTACCAAGTCCTAACCACTGGAATCCGGGGAATTCCCAGTTCATTTCTTCAGGTCTAGACTTTGAGTTCATGCATCAATAGCTATGAATTTTTCTTAAAGTACAGACTGTAGATTTCCAGAAAATGTTCCATTTTAAACTCTCTGATGCACTGTATACAACTGTCTAAACTATCACAGTTTCAGCTGTAATGACTATTAGGCATTTTGTCTTTATGTTGGTACTCTGATAGCTTAGAACGATCAGAATTGTTGTTGTTGTTTTCATTTTCAGTTGTTTAACTAGTTAAGAGTTTAAAACATGTTCGTGTGTAATGATGAATATATCAGAATCTTAGAGCCTTAGTGGTCATTTTGTCCAACCTCCCATATAAGCATAGGCAGTCATCCCTTCATATTTGCAGGGAATTTGTTCCAGAACCACCACGGATACCAAAATCCGTGGATGCTCAAGTCCCTTATACAAAATGGTGTAGTCCTCTCCTTCAACTAACACACCATTGTAAAGCAATTATACTCCAATAAAGATGTTAAAAAAATGGTGTAGTCCTCCATATTCATGGTTGGTTCAATCCATGGACTTGGAACTCCCAGATATGGAGGGCCGACTGTATACAATTCAAATTTAGAAAACTCCTGGTGATATGGAGCTCATTACTTCCTATCATATAATAATTAAATCTTATAATTAGATCTGGAGCTATGTTCAATTAGGAAAACGCCACCATTAAAAAAAATTACTTAGAAATGGTGGCATCTTCCAAAATTGAATGAAGATCAGTATCAATGATGCAGGCTCTCTTGATGCAATACCTGTCATTCCATGTGCAGATTCAGTGTGTGATAAAAATATTCAAAATGATTAGAATCAGCACATATAAAAATGGCATCAAGTTGAAAATAAAAAAAAAATGTTACTTGAGTTTAAAAGAGACTGTTAAAAAGGAATTAAGAATTTCAGTGTTGAGTAAGTTCATATGGAGAACAATTTCAACCATCTTTCATGCTATTCTACAAAGTCATAGCTCACTTGAGAATAAGTGTTGAGGGAGGGTCCATTCTCCCACTATTGTAGAAAAAGTGTGAACACATTGGAACCAGGTATCCTAGGTTTAAATCCTGCTATTTACTGCTCATGTGACCTCAATTTCTATAAATCTTGGTTTGTTTTTCAATTAAATGAAGAAAATATTATTTTTTGGACTGCTATTAAAATTTAAAGGGATAACATACATAAATATCACAGTGCCTGGCTTATAGTAACTGCTGAAAAAATGTTAGATCTCTTTTCTACCGCCCTTCCCCGTTCAGAAACACCAATTTTGTTTTACAGATATCTTGTGAACAATTTAGTATTCTAGGATTGTCTATCTTGTAGCTCCCTTTGCTCCCTGGATGTATAAAATTGCATTCTCTGACAGTCCTCAACAAAGGACTGGGTTGGTTGTCTTCTGGATCTCCCTCCATAGCCTCTTACCTTTTTTTTTTTTCTTATTTCTGCTGCTTAGAGTGATGTCCTGTCACTCCAGATTTCTCAAGAAGCCCTCTGTAATCACCTGTACCCTGGATTAATTGTATCTGTATTTTAAGTTTGTTCAACATCTCTCTCTATGGGTTTTATCACCATGAAACGCTGTCTTTTAATCCAAGGTCTTCTTTCCTTGGATTGTAACTGTTTGAAGGGCAAGAATTCAAGTTAACAAGCATTTCTAATGAGGACATTTTATTTGTCATTCAGTAAGCTCAGTGCTTTAGGAGACAGGCAAATTAATTCAAGTACTGACAAAATTAGGAAGACAGATAGCCAAAAGTTTATGATTTAAAAAATTAATACAAATGACATGTGAATTAAAAAGTAATATGCAAATTCAAAAAAAGGAAAAGTATAGTCATATTCACTGTTTCACTTGACATAAGCCAAGACTGTAAAAGGCCCATTCCCAGTTGGAATATGTTCTCAATCAAAGACAGAACATAAAATAGCTAACTGAAATACTTTTACTCCTTTTTTCTCAACTTTGACTGCTTTTTAGATTTATTTTTCCAAAAAGAAAGTGATTGTTTAAACTGACTCAAAATCATACTGCTTTGTACCCTGAGTCATTGTTGCAGAAATAGACAAGGAGATGGTAAGTTGTGGTTTTTTTAAGGGGAAAAAGCAGATCCTTCTTTTGATGATGAATGAATATTATAGTTAGTTTATGATGCTCAAAGTCTTGTGAGAACAAAGTGTGAGCACTGGAAATTTCAGAACCACTTGATAATCAATGTTGCATACGTCCTGTTTCTTATGAAAAAGCAACTGCCATTACCACTGTAATTTGGTGAAAATTGTGAAGGGAAAGTCTGAGTATAAAAATAAATCTGAAGGATTACTGTTTGATCTTGGACATAGAGCATCTAGTTAAAAGTGGCACAGAAACAAGAGCAGTTCATTTTGTACACTTTCTGAAATTACAGGTTAGCCCAGTAAATAAGGTTGAGACATGGAACCATGCTTCAAATCTAGGATGACTTAAATTAAAGATAAGATAAAATAAATTTCATTTGTTTAAACAAGAAAGAAATCAAATCATTTTCTAAAGAGACATATACCAGAATGTTCTAAAATCATAGAACTTATTGAAGAATCTTTAATAGAAACTCACAGGTCCTTTCTTGTTTTAAAATAAATTCACTCCAATGGAAGTCATTTGCAGAAATTATTTGTAGGGAGGGTGTATTACTTTTCTACTGCTGCTACAAACTTAGAAACTTAAAACAACATAATTTATTAACTTATACTTCTGTAGCTTGGAAGTTTGATAGAGGTCTCATCAAGCTGAAATCTATGTCTCAACAGGACTGCATTCTTTCCTAGTGGCTCTAAGGGAGAATCAATTTCCTTGTTCATTCAAGTTTTGGCAGAATTCAATTCCATGTGATTGTAGGACCTCCTTTCCTTGTTGGTTGTCAGATGAAGGTTATTCCCAGCTTCTAGAGGCTGCCATATTCCTGGGCTCATGGTCCCCTTCCTTCATCTCAGGATGGTAACAGCAGGTTGAGTCTCTCACATTTTGAATCCCTCCTGCCCTTGCTGCCATTGTCCCATCTCTCTGACCCATTATTCTAACTTCTTGTTCCACTTTTAAGGACTCGTGATTACATTGGGACCACTTGAATAATGCAAAATTATGCCCTATCTCAAGGTGCTTAAAGTCCTTAAAATCCCTTTTGACAATTAAGGTAACATATTTACAGGTTCTGGGGATTAGGAAGTGAACTTTTTTTTTTTTTTTTTTTTTTTTAGGCGAGAGCGTTATTCAGCCTGCCTACCACAGAGAAATAAAAAGATACCTGAGGTTCTCCCTTCATGTTTTCCTAAATTGGTAAGTGGACATTTCAGAAGCTTTATTGGTCACAGAATTTGAGGAGATAAATTAATGCTTGCAAATGATCTACTTGTGTACAGGTTCAGGATGGTTGATATGCCTTTGAGTTTTCATATGAAATCAGTTTCTCTGTTGTTTATTCTTAAAGCCATAGTTGGATTAATGTGGAGGGGGTGTGGCAGGGGGGAAGAGAGAGGTGGATGACATGGCTTTTCCTAAAGCTCCCAATTCAGGATTTTACTTTTCTTTCTGAAAACTTCTCCATAGCTACAACAAACTGGGAAAAAAATGCTTCAGATACGAATGACTTGTCTCTGAGTATGTTTGTTTATGGAGGCTAACAGAATTTGACAACTTTAGGTTCAGATATTATTTGGTCAGAGAAACTAGTTTTGTTTTAAAAAGTTAAAAATAACTCCATTTCTGAACATGTGACACTAGTTGAGAAGCAAATTACATGTTTGACTATATTTGTCTCCAAGATTCAGCTTGACTTACAGTGTGGATTGAATGACACTCTATCTACATTTGAATTAGGAATGAGTAGTTATATTGATCCATAACAAAACAAGGGCTTGTTTGTTTTCCTAATTTGTCTACTGGAATTAGGTACTAAATAGTCATACATTATCAGTTATTGAATCTGTCAAGGAAAATAGTTTTTATAGGTGTGTATTAATAGGCACTCACTGGAGAAATATTATGTTTCCTCTGTAACAAACTTAATTTTATTTATATAATGCTTATTAAGGGGTAAAAATTATTATTGGGTTGTGCCTAGTCATGTCAAGAAGACCTGTAGTTGAAAAGTAGTTATAGTAAGGAATTACACTAGTTTTAGAAAAAAATCAATATTTAAACTTAAACATGGATTTTGCAAACTGGTATCTGAAATGAATCTTATTTCAACATATAGTAGTTTCAGCAAAATTAAATGTTACTCTTCATGTACTAGTGAGTAATAGAAGGCTGTAATTATACTATGCACCTATGTCCTCCAAAATCTAAATTTCATAGGTGCTTTCTATGAATCATCTAACCAAAAAGAAAAGAAGAAAAAGAAGAAAAGTCACGAGACCTCCAAATACATTTTTCTTGAATCTCAGCAGTATATCAACTAGGTTTCTAGAACCATTATGCTAACACTAGTTAGTTAAATGGCTCATTTTGCGTTGTTCTCTTAGTGACAGAAAAATTAATCTCATTAAATAATTAAACTTCAAAGACAGTTGATCCTTGCAATGATAGCCTAACTTTAGCATCTCTTGTAGTGATCAAAAGGAGAACAGAGAATCTAAAAAAATATGGATTATTTACTTTCTCCTTGTCCAAGAAAGGAATAGGGAAGCAAAGAGAATATATCTAATCTGCAATGCATATTAGAAATTACAGTATGAAAAATTTGTTCAGAATAATTCCCTTCCATAGATTGTCAGAAATAGTACATTTGAATGGATTCTCTGAAAATCAAGTTCAAGAAGTTTCTTGTAATTGCAATAATAGTAGAAAAGCCATTGCTAGCTGATGCTTAGAGACATATTATCTGGAGAAGCATTCTGTACTTCTCAGCTGAGTCTGCACCACTGGTTTGAGATATTTGACTTTTTCTGCTTTTTAAAATAACTGAACTCAAAGGACATTTAAACTTAGTACAAACCACAGAATACACAATGAAATATTAGGTTAATATACTTATAGTAGTACCCAGAACCCCTATAGTCTAGTTTTAGTTTGGCTTGACAAAACGTAGATGAGTTTGACAACTTTTTTTTCATTCAGATAAAAATATTTAGTTTACTTTACCATTGTTATTTACTGTTGATAACTGTTGAGGCCACTATAATTGGAGGTTGTTGATATCTAAATGGACATTACTCGTTAATGTAATGTACAGTGTTGTTATTGTTAAGGGAAAAGCATACTTAAAATTAGTCTAAGTACCTTTCTTTTTTTTTAATTTTTAAAATTCTTTTTATTTTTTGCTGTGTGAATATACTAATGACTTAAATAGAAAATCCTTCATGTTTGGTAGTAACTTGTATATAAGTACGTTTACATTGTGAAAGGTTAATAACATATTGTGATGAGGAAAAAACTTCCACCGCTCCTGTCCTTTTCTCATTACTCTCTACAAAGCTAAACGTTATAAAGATTTTGGAGTCCAGTTTTTAATGTACATCTATATATTTCTATATCTATTGTTTTTGTTTTAAACAAATAGGATTACCTAGTACCTTTCTTAAATAAGTGTTTTATACTTAAACATCCCCCCACCTCAGTGTAGGTTATAACCAAAGGAGTTGCACGAATATCAACACCAACTCAAGCATACACTCTACACTATCATAATGTTTTAACCATAAAGGCTTATGCTTTTGTCTAGCTTTTAGACTTACATAAAAACAAAGAGAGGGTTTCCTGTTCCACATGTAAGGAGCTTAGAAGTCACCACTCCATCCTAACAAGTAAAAGCTGAACAGACTGAAAAATCAGCAACTCTTCTTGAATTTATGAGTGGGAGGACTCAGGGCAAACTGCTGCCCCAAGATTGGAGGGAGAAAGAGAGTAGTAGAGGGAGTCACAGCTGACTAAAACAGAGAGTCTGGAGCAGAAAACTGCCCTGGGAACCAGTGCTCAAGTAGGAAAAACTGAACTGTAATTGACAAATTGCTGGAGGCTCAGTGTGGACAATTCTAAGAGTTTAAAAACTCCAGGGGGACCTAGTCGTAAAGGGGCCCCACAATATTACGAGATTTATATCCAGGAGTTTGGTCAGGTTCCCACAATAAAATATCACAGATATACCCTCCTGCTTGTGGTAGGAGGAGGGGTAAAGGAGCCATTTTGAAATATGCCAGAGTACTCTGTTATTCTTAACAAGGCCTGTCCTCAGTAGAAAGAAACTAGTTAACCAGAGCCTAACTTGCTGGCATAATATCAGAGCCTAATTGACCTGGGGAAAGGGGAACAGCCAATTCCAGTTCACTCTAGCTACCCTGTTCTACCTAAGGGAGGAGAAAAAAAGGGAGAAACTTTTGTAAGTTCACAGTCCAGAGGCACAGCTTCATTAAAGACTGAAACCTGATCGTAGGTGTCCCCCGACACCTCACCACCACATTATTAAAGGCCAATTATACCAGTTCTTTTACTCAGTATATCATGTTTGGCTACCAAAAAAAAATTGCAAAGCATACTAAACGGAAAGAAGTACAATTTGAAGAGACAGCAAACGTTAGAATCAGGCATGGCAGAGATACTGGAATATCAGACAAGGAATTTAAAACCATTATGATTAATATGCTAACTACTCTAATGGATAAAGTAGACAAGATGCAAGAACAGATGGGCAACAAAAGTAGAGAGATGGAAGTCCTAAGAAAGAACCAAAAATAAATGCTGAAGGACCAAAACAAAACAAAAAAAACTGTAACAGAAATGAAGAATGCCTTTGATAAGTTTATTTATTTATTTATTTGTAAACATTTTTATTGGAGTATAATTGCTTTACAATGGTGTGTTAGTTTCTGCTTTATAACAAAGTGAATCAGTTATATACATACATATGTTCCCATATCTCTTCCCTCTTGCGTCTCCCTCCCTCCCACCCTCCATATCCCACCCCTCTAGGTGGTCACAAAGCACCAAGCTGATCTACCTGTGCTATGCGGCTGGTTCCCACTAGCTATCTATTTTACGTTTGGTAGTGTATATATGTCCATGCCACTCTCTCACTTGGTCACAGCTTACCCTTCCCCCTCCCCATGTCCTCAAGTCCATTCTCTAGTAGGTCTGTGTCTTTACTCCCGTCTTGCCCCTAGGTTCTTCATGACCATTTTTTTTTTTTTTTAGATTCCATATATATGTGTTAGCACATGGTATTTGTTTTTCTCTTTCTGACTTCACTCTGTATGACACACTCTAGGTCCATCCACCTCACTACAAATAACTCAACTTCGTTTCTTTTTATGGCTGAGTAATATTCCATTGTATATATGTGCCACATCTTCTTTATCCATTCATCTGTTGATGGACACTTAGGTTGCTTCCATGTCCTGGCTATTGTAAATAGAGCTGCAATGAACATTTTGGTACATGACTCTTTCTGAATTATGGTATTATCAGGGTATATGGCAAGTAGTGGGATTGCAGGGTCATATGGTTGTTCTATTTTTAGTTCTTTAAGGAACCTCCATACTGTTCTCCATAGTGGCTGTATCAGTTTACATCCCCACCAACAGTTCAAGAGGGTTCCCTTTTCTCCACACCCTCTCCAGCATTTAATGTTTGTAGATTTTTTGATGATGGCCATTCTGACTAGTGTGAGATGATATCTCATTGTAGTTTTGATTTGCATTTCCCTAATGATTAATGATGTTGAGCAATCTTTTATGTGTTTGTTGGCAATCTATATATCTTCTTTGGAGAAATGTCTATTTAGGTCTTCTGCCCATTTTTGGATTGGGTTGCTTGTTTTTTTGATATTGAGCTGCATGAACTGCTTGTAAATTTTGGAGGTTAATCCTTTGTCAGTTGCTTCATTTGCAAATATTTTCTCACATTCTGATGGTTGTCTTTTCATCTTGCTTATGGTTTCCTTTGCTGTGCGAAAGCTTTTAAGTTTCATTAGGTCCCATTTGTTCATTTTTGTTTTTATTTCCATTTCTCTAGGAGGTGGGTCAAAAAGGATCTTGCTGTGATTTATGTCATAGAGTGCTCTGCCTATGTTTTCCTCTAAGAGTTTGATAGCGTCTGGCCTTACATTTAGGTCTTTAATCCATTTTGAATTTATTTTTGTGTATGGTGTTAGGGAGTTTTCTAATTTCATTCTTTTACAGGTAGCTTTCCAGTTTTCCCAGCACCACTCATTGAAGACGCTGTCTTTTCTCCACTGTATATTCTTGCCTCCTTTATCAAAGATAAGGTGACCATATGTGCATGGGTTTTTCTCTGGGCTTTCTATCCTGTTCCATTGATCTATATTTCTATTTTTGTGCCAGTACCATACTGTCTTCTTTACTGAAGCTTTGTAGTATAGTCTGAAGTCAGGGAGCCTGATTCCTCCTGCTCCGTTTTTCATTCTCAAGATTGCTTTGGCTATTCAGGGTCTTTTGTGTTTCCATACAAATTGTGAATTTTTTTCTTCTAGTTCTGTGGAAAATGCTATTGGTAGTTTGATACAGATTGCATTGAATCTGCAGATTGCTTTGGGTAGTAGAGTCATTTTCACAATGTTGATTCTTCTAATCCAAGAACATGGTCTATCTCTCAATCCATTTGTAACATCTTTAATTTCTTTCATCAGTGTCTTATACTTTTTTGCCTACAGGTCTTTTGTCTCCTTAGGTAGGTTTATTCCTAGATATTTTATTCTTTTTTTTTTTTTGCAGTGGTAAATGGGAGTGTTTTCTTAAATTCACTTTGAGATTTTTCATCATTACTGTATAGGAATGCAAGAGATTTCTGTGCATTAATTTCGTATCCTGCTACTTTACCAAATTCATTGATTAGCTCTAGTAGTTTTCTGGTAGCATCCTTAGGATTCTCTATATATATTATCGTGTCATCTGCAAACAGTGAGAGCTTTACTTCTTTTCCGATTTGGATTCCTTTTACTTCTTTTTCTTCTCTGATTGCTGTGGCTAAAACTTCCAAACCAATGTTGAATAATAGTGGTGAGAGTGTCTTGTTTCCAATCTTAGTGGAAATGGTTTCAGTTTTTCACTATTGAAGATGATGTTTGCTGTGGGTTTGTCATATATGGCCTTTATTATGTTGAGGAAAGTTCCCTCTATGCCTATTTTCTGGAGGGTATTATCATAAATCAGTTTGAATTTTGTTGAAAGCTTTCTCTGCATCTATTCAGATGATCATCTGGATTTTCTCCTTCAATTTGTTAATATGATGTATCACATTGATTGATTTGCATATATTGAAGAATCCTTGCATTCCTGGGATAAACCCCACTTGATCATGGTATATGATCCTTTTAATGTGCTGTTGAATTCTGTTGGCTAGCATTTTGTTGAGGGTTTTTGCATCCATATTCATGAGTGGTATTGGCCTGTAGTTTCTTTCTTTGTGACCTCTTTGTCTGGTTTTGGTATCAGGGTGATGGTGGCCTCGTAGAATGAGTTTGGGAGCATTACTTCCTCTGCTATATTTTGGAAGAGTTTGAGAATGATAGGTGCTAGCTCTTCTCTAAATGTTTGATAGAATTCGCCTGTGAAGCCATCTGGTCTTGGGCTTTTGTTTCTTGGAAGATTTTTAACCACAGTTTCAATTTCAGTGCTTGTGATTGGTCTGTTCATATTTTCTGTTTCTTCCTGGTTCAGTCTCGGAAGGTTGTGCATTTCTAAGAATTTGTCCATTTCTTCCAGGTTGTCCATTTCTTTGGCATATAGTTGCTTGTAGTAATCTCTCATGATCCTTTGTATTTCTGCAGTGTCAGTTGCTTCTCCTTTTTCATTGCTAACTCTATTGATTTGAGTCTTCTCCCTTTTTTTCTTGATGAGTTTGGCTAATGGTTTATCAATTTTGTTTATCTTCTCAAATAACTAGCTTTTAGTTTTATTGATCTTTGCTATCGTTTCCTTCATTTCTTTTTCATTTATTTCTGATCTGATCTTTATAATTTCTTTCCTTCTGCTAACTTTGGGGTTTTTTGTTCTTCTTTTCTAATTGGTTTAGGTGTAAGTTTAGGTTGCTTATTTGAGATATTTCTTGTTTCTTGAGGTAGGATTGTATTGCTATAAACTTCCCTCTTAGAACTGCTTTTGCTGCATCCCATAGGTTTTGGGTCGTCGTGTTTCCTTTGTCATTTGTTTCTAGGTATTTTTTGATTTGCTCTTTGATTTCTTCAGTTATCTCTTGGTTATTAAATAGTGTATTGTTTAGCCTCCATGTTTTTGTATTTTTTACAGATTTTTTCCTGTAATTGATATCTAGTCTCATAGCATTGTGGTTGGAAATGATACTTGATATGATTTCAATTTTCTTAAATTTACCAAGACTTGATTTGTGACCCAAGATATGATCTATCCTGGAGAATGTTCCATGAGCACTTGAGAAGAAAGTGTATTCTGTTGTTTTGGAATGGAATGTCCTATAAATATCAATTAAGTCCATCTTGTTTAATTTATCATTTAAAGCCTGTGTTTCCTTATTTGTTTTCAGTTTGGATGATGTGTCCATTGGTGAAAGTGGGGTGTCAAACTCCCCTACTATGATTGTGTTACTGTCGATTTCCCCTTTTATGGCTGTTAGTATTTGGCTTATGTATTGAGGTGCTCCTATGTTGGGTGCATAAATATTTACAATCATTATATCTTCTTCTTGGATCGATCCCTTGATCATTATGTACTGTCCTTCTTTGTCTCTTGTGATAGTCTTTGTTTTAAAGTCTATTTGGTCTGATATGAGAATTGCTACTCCAGGTTTCTTTTGTTTTCCATTTGCATGGAATATCTTTTTCCATCCCCTCACTTTCAGTCTGTATGTGTCCCTAGGTCTGAAGTGGGTCTTTTGTAGACAGTATATATACGGGTCTTATTTTTGAACCCATTCAGCCAGTCTGTGTCTTTTGGTGGGAGCATTTAATCCATTTACATTTAAGGTAATTATCGATATGTATTTTCCTATTACCATTTTCTTAATTGCTTTGGGTTTGTTATTGTAAGTCTTTGCCTTCTCTTGTGTTTCCTGCCTAAAGAAGTTCCTTTAGCATTTGTTGCAAAGCTGTTTGGTGGTGCTATATTCTCTTAGCTTTTGCTTGTCTGGAAAGTTTTTAATTTCTCCATCAAATCTGAATGAGATCCTTGCTGGGTACAGTAATCTTGGTTGTAGTTTTTCCTCCTTTATCACTTTATATATGTCCTGCCACTCCCTTCTGGATCACAGAGTTTCTGCTGAAAGTTCAGCTGTTAACCTTATGGGGATTCCCTTGTGTGTTATTTGTTGTTTTTCCCTTGCTGCTTTTAATATGTTTTCTTTGTATTTAATTTTTGATAGTTTGATTAATATGTGTCTTGGCGTGTTTCTCCTTGTATTTATCCTGTATGGGACTCTCTGTGCTTCCTGGACTTTCCCATATTAGGGAAGTTTTTCAACTATAATCTCTTCAAATATTTTCTCACTCCCTTTCTTTTTCTCTTCTTCTTCTGGAACCCCTATAATTCGAATGTTGGTGCATTTAATGTTGTCCCAGAGGTCTCTGAGACTGTCCTCAATTTTTTTCATTCTTTTTATTCTTCTCTGCAGTAGTTGTTTCCACTATTTTATCTTCCAGGTCACTTATCCGTTCTCCTGCCTCAGTTATACTGCTATTGATCCCTTCCAGAGAAGTTTTAATTTCATTTATTGTGTTGTTCATCACTGTTTTTTTGCTCTTTAGTTTTTCTAGGTCCTTGTTTAACGTTTCTTATATTTTCTCTCTTCTATTTCCAAGATTTTGGATCATCTGTATTATCATTATTCTGAATTCTTTTTCAGGTAGACTGCCTATTTCCTCTGCATTTGTTAGATCTGGTGGGTTTTTGCCTTGCTCCTTCATCTGCTGTGTGTTTGTCTGTCTTCTCACTTTGCTTAACTTACTGTGTTTGGGGTCTGCTTTTCGCAGGCTGCAGGTTCATAGTTCCTGTTGTTTTTGGTGTCTGTCCCAAGTTGCTAAGTTTGGTTCAGTGGTTTCTGTAGGCTTCCTGGTGGAGGGGACTAGTCCCCGTGTTCTGGTGGATGAGGCTGGTTCTTGTCTTTCTGGTGGGCAGGTCCACGTCTGGTGGTATGTTTTGGGGTGTCTGTGGCCTTATTATGATTTTAGGCAGCCTCTCTGCTAATGGGTGGGGTTGTGTTCGTGTCTTGCTAGTTGTTTGGCATAGGGTGTCCAGCACTGTAGCTTGTTGGTTAGTGAGTGAAGCTGGATCTTGGCGTTTAGATGGAGACCTCTGGGAGATTTTCACCATTTGATATTACGTGGAGCTGGGAGGTGTCTTGTAGACCAATGTCCTGAACTTGGCTCTCCCACCTCAGAGGCACAGCCCTGACGCCTGGCTGGAGCACCAAGAGCCTGTCATCCACATGGCTCAGAGTAAAAGGGAGAAAAAAAAGAAAGAAAGAAAGTAGAAGATAAAATAAAGTTATTAAATATAAAAAATAATTATTAAAAATATTTTTAAGTAATAAAAAAAAGAACGAAAGAGGAAAGCAACCAAACAAAAAAACAAATCCACCTATGATAACAAGTGCTAAAACCTATGCTAAAAGAAAAAAAGAAAGAAACGGACAGATAGAACCCTAGGACATATGGTAAAAGCAAAGCTATACAGACAGAATCACACACAGAAGCATACACATACACACTCAGAAAAAGAGAAAATGGGAAAAAAATATATATATATATGATTGCTCCCAAGGTCCACCTCTTCTAATTTGGGATGATTCCTTGTCTATTAAGGTATTCCACAGATGCAGGTTACATCAAGTTGATTGCGGAGATTTAATCCGCTGCTCCTGACGCTGCTGGGAGAGATTTCCCTTTCTCCTCTTTGTTCGCACAGCTCCCAGGGTTCAGCTTTGGATTTGGACTTGCCTCTGCCTGTAGGTCACCTGAGGGTGTCTGTTCTTCGCTCAGACAGGAAGGGGTTAAAGGAGCAGCTGATTCGGGGGCTCTGGCTCACTCAGGCCGGGGGAAGGGAGGAGTACGGAATGCGGGGTGAGCCTGTGGCAGCAGAGGCCAGTGTGATGTTTCACCAGCCTGAGGCACTCCCTGTGTTCTCCCGGGGAAGTTGTCCCTGGATCACAGGACCCTGGCAGTGGCGGGCTGCACAGGCTCCCGGGAGGGGAGGTGTGGAGAGTGACCTGTGCTCGCACACAGGCTTCTTGGTGGCGGCAGCAGCAGCCTTAGCGTCTCATGCCCGTCTCTCGGGTCCACGCTGTTAGTCGCGGCTCACGCCTGTCTCTGGAGCTCCTTTAAGCGGTGCTCTTAATCCCCTCTCCTCGCGCACCAGGAAACAAAGAGGGAAGATAAAGTCTCTTGCCTCTTCGGCAGGTCCAGACTTTTCCCCGGACTCCCTCCCGGCTAGCCGTGGTGCACTAACCCCCTGCAGGCTGTGTTCACGCAGCCAACCCCAGTCTTCTCCCTGCACTCTGACCGAAGCCCAAGCCTCAGCTCCCAGCCCCCGCCCACCCCGGTGGGTGAGCAGACAAGCCTCTCAGGCTGGTGAGTGCTGGTCAGCACCGATCCTCTGTGCGGGAACCTCTCCGCTTTGCCCTCCGCACCCCTGTTGCTGGGCTCTCCTCCGTGGCTCTGAAGCTTTCCCTCTCTGCCACCCGCAGTCTCCGCCCACGAATGGGCTTCTAGTGTGTGGAAACCTTTTCTCCTTTACAGCTCCCTCCCACTGGTTCAGGTCTCGTCCCTATTCTTTTGTCTGTGTTTTTTCTTTTTTCTTTAGCCCTACCCAGGTACGTGGGGAGTTTCTTGCCTTTTGGGACGTCTGAGGTCTTCTGCCAGCGTTCAGTAGGTGTTCTGTAGTTGTTCCACATGTAGATGTATTTCTGATGTACATGTGGGGAGGAAGGTGATCTCCATGTCTTACTCTTCTGTCATCTTGAAGCTCCTCCTGATAATTTTATTGATAGACTGGAAAAAACCGGCTAAAGAATGTCTAAGATTGAGGATATAGCTAGAGAAACTAAAAACTGAAAAGCAAAGAGAACAAAGGTTAAAAAAAAAAGAACAGACTATTCAAGGGCTCTAAGACAACTAACATACACAAATGTGAATACCATAAGGAGAAGAAATTGAGCAAGGAGCAGAGGAAATATCTGAAACAATAATGACTGAGAGATTCTTCAAATTAATGTCAGACATAATATCACAGATCCAGGGAGCTCCAAGAGAACACCAAGCAGATTAAATGCTCCCAAAGGCAAATCATTATCAAACTACAAAAAATAAAGAAAAAAATATGAAAGAAGCCAGAGGGGGAAAAGCACCTTACCTACAGAGGAACATAGATAAGAATTACATTAGACTTCTCCTTAGAAACCATACAAGGAAAAAGAGAGTGGAGTGTAATATTTAAAGTGTTGATTGAAAATAAACACCAACCTATAATTCAGTATCCTGCAAAATGATCCTTCAAGAGTAAAGGAGAAATAAACTTTCTCAGGCAAACAAAACTTGGTGGAATTTGTTGCCAGTAGACCTGCCTTGCAAGAAATGTTAAAAGAAGTTGTTTAGAGAGAAAAATATATATATATAGTTAGAAACTTGGGTGTACATAAAATGAAGCTTCAGAGAAGGAATAAGTGAAGGTGAAATAACTTTTATTTTTCTTATTCTTAACTGATTTAACAGACAACAGTTTGTTCAAAATAACAACACCAACAATGTATTCAATTGTGTATGCTTAGGAATATATCTTATCATATATATATATATATATATATATATATATATATATATATATATATAATAACTTAGAAGCTTTTGCACAACAAAGGAAACTATAAACAAAATGAAAAGACAGCCTACGGACTGGGAGAAAATATTTACAAATGATTCAGCTGACAAAGGATTAATTTTAAAAATATACAAACAGCTCATGCAGCTTAATATCAAAAAATAAAGGTAATATATTTTTAAAACACACTGGACATAATACATGTTCAATAAATATTTAAAATTTACTTATCATTTTATATGCTCGAGAACTGAGGCTTTGATTGATGTAAATTGCAAAGGCTAAGATATAGTATACCCTCACCAGATGTTACCAATTATATTGTTACCTATCAATTCTGTAAAAATTGTTACCTATCAGTTCTGTAAAATGAAGATATTACATAGTTAAGTGATTTATTCCCACTTGCACACCTAATAAGACTGGACTACAGAATGAAACCCAAGTCTTGTAACTTAAAATCAATGGTCCTTATATTACACTCAAGCAGCCCAGTCCTTTCAGCCTTTCTGTTTTCTTTTAAATAGACTTGGGTTTCAGTTAAGCTAGCTGGAGTCCAGGCTAATTTTCCTATCATATGCTATTTAAACTATCAATCTTTACAACTAGAAACAATCCTTAAAAGAACTGGGAAAAAAAAAAAAAAAACAAAACTGGGAAACCAATGACTTTATATTTAATTCTCTCAGAAGTGTATTTTTATTTTAAGACTTTATTCTAAGTGTGAATGAATTTGTAAATGAAAATTTGTTATCTGTTGATATGTTGATAAGTTGATGGATGAGCAAGTGGATAACATGTAAATTGTTAGGAAGTAGCTTTGATAAATGTATGTTCCATGTGTGTGTTGAGGAGTTTCTTACCTCTAAAATCACATGACACAGATGACCATCTATTTACTGTTATAGAAGAGCTTACTTACCTAGGAACTTCCTGAGCCACAAAGTCAAAAATAAGTGTGTCATAGAGAAAACTAATCTTGCCCTCTTTCTTCAGCCTGTTGCTTGTGTACCCAAAGAGTTAAAGAATTTATTGCAGTCAAATGTTCACAAACAGAGTAAACTGAATACCTCAGTAAATTTTACAAATTAGTGATTCTCAAAATGTAATCTCCAGCTTCATCATCACACGTGAACTTGTTAGAAATACAAATTCCTGGGCCTAATCCCAGTTCTCAAGAATTACAAACTCTGGAGAGGGTCCCAGCAATTTGTGTTGTAACAACCCTCCAGTTGATTCTAATGCATGCTAACATTTGAGAGCCTTTTCTCTAAATCTGCACTGTCCAGTACAGTAGACACTAGCCACACATGACTATTGAATACTTGAAATGGGGCTTGTCCTTTGGGGTGTGCTGTAAGTGTGATGCACGTACTAAATTTCAAAGACTTAGTATGAAAAGGATAATGGAAAATATTTCATTAATAAATGTGAACATGATTAAATGTTATATTTTGGACATATTTCAGTTTGGTTCTTTTTTATATTTTGTTTCTGTTTGTTGAACTTCTCATTTTGTTCTTTTATTGTTTTCCTTATATTATAAAATTGTTTATCTGTGTGCTCTTATAGTTTTCTGAGCATCTTTAGGACAATTATTTTGAATACTTTGTTGAGCAGTTCCTGAATCTCCATTTCTTTGGGACCAGATACTGGAGGTTTACGGTATTCCTTTGGTGGAGTCATATTTTCTTGATTCTTTGTAATCCCTGTGGCCTTGCATAGGTGTCTGCACATTTTAAGAAGCAGTCACCTCTTCCAGGTTTAGAGACTGATATTAGTAAGGGAAGACTTTAACCTGAGGGTGGGGTCACACTGGAGTATGCTGTGACCCTTGGTCTAGTGAAGCAGGGTGCCAAATTTGGGGCTACATGGTGGCACCTGGTCTGTGTGGGGGTGGGGTGATGTCTCCAGCTCAGGCTGCTAGGCTCCACCGCATTGACAACTTTTTGGTCCTTAGTGAGTGCCATGAGTCCACGTCCACAGTAGCTACAAGGGCTGTTAGGACCCACAGTGGTCCTAACAGGTCCTACAGCTATGGACTAGGACAGGCAGCTTTAGTGGCTGGAGCTGGTGTTATACACACGGGGCCAGCTGCAGGTGCCTAAGTAGTGGCACGGTCCAGTTGCAGTCATATGCGTAGTAGTGGGGGCCAGGGCAGGCAGCATAGCCTGTTGCCAACTATGGGCTCACTGGCAGCTCTGGGGGCTCTGGCTGTTGGCCTGCTCTCCCTTGGCTGCTTACTCTCCCTCCAGTTGTGCACGCTGCAGTGGGGGCTGATGATGGGCATCAGGCTGGTGACATTCAGTTGCACAGCTGGTATAGCTATCCCTGAGCGTGTACACAGTGATGAGAGTCAGATGGGGGATTCTAGTCCAGTGTTTTTTACTCATGAAGCCACAGAAGCCTAAGCTGGCTGCTGGTGCATTTCCTGGCCTGTGGCAGGGACTTGGGGGAGGGAGAGGGCTAGGCAGGGTTCAGGTGGCTCGTGTTTTGCACTCACTTGCAGAGACCTGACCTTGCTTCTGGTGTGGTTCACAAGCTCCTGGGCTCTGGCTGGGTGGGAAGGGGAGGGAGCAGGGTGCAACCAAACACATGGCACCCAGGAGTGCAACTACCTGTGGGACAAAAGCCTGTAAAATTTGCAGGGATCCATGGTGGTCGTGCTGGTTGTTGGTTTCATCATTGGTAGAATCTGCTGAGTTTGTCTGCGGAGCTGGTCTCTGTGAACCACAATCTTTCCTTGTGGCTGCTATTAAAAGGCTTTGCTTTTCTTCTTTGTTCCTAGCTATCTCTATATATCTCAGCTTTCCTGTCTGGGTGGGGTAAAACCAAAGCAGGACATTTGTGTGGTGCTCCAAAAGGCCAGAGAAGCTGGTTGCTTACCACTCTCTTCTTTTTCTAGTAAGGAGAACTCCTCCTAGTTGGGAACTTCCCTTTTGGTGCTGAACCATGTCAGCTTGAGGAATGGGATGATGCAGGCAAAATGAATCTGTCTTCTTTCTCTTTTTGTGTGATTATTCTCAGGTTTTTTTGTTCTACTGTGTTGCTAAAATTTCTTAATGGGATGCCAGAGTTCTCCCAGAGCTGTTTTTGTTTGTGAATAGCTGTCTAGTGGTTGAGTTTTGTGGGGAGATGGATAGGCAGGGGTCTCCTGCCTTGCCATTTTGGTCTGCTGTAATAGCATTTTTAAAAGGGTATTTATAAGATGTTTCTAGTTTTCCAAGATTTGTCAAATGCCCACAATCATGCTTTTATTATTGCTGCAATTGATTTTCAAAACTTTTGTCCTGAAATATGTACAACAGAACTCATTATAAGGATTAAACTTAAAATCTTGAAAAGTAAGAATCTGTTATCATTTACTTTTTACATGGAAGAATTCAGATCGTTGAGATAACAGAATATCTTCAGTTATAGTTACGGAACATTCTCTTGCTCTAAATCATTATGTCACTTAGGGTCCAAAAAATAATCTTCGTTTTTCTTGTGATAGACTATAGGTATATATCATAAGAACTACAGAAGAAATGGTGAAGGATTTAAGACGGGAAAGATACCAAGGCATGAGCTGGATTTTTGTTAAAGATTCACAAATGAATCAGTTTTTTTGTAACTCAGTCTGCATTCTTCCTCAGAAAACAAGACAATACAATGGGATTTATTTTTAAGGCAATCCTCACAATGCTATTTCACAGACTATAAAAATTAAATTTCCATTAAAGTACTACCTGAATAATAAGAAGATCTCAGAATTTCAAATCAGGGTGTCCCAAACCTCAAATTTCATTGTAGAACACCTCACTGGCCAGACTCTCCGGCTTTGCTCCACTCTGCTAAGTTGCAGGAAGTCAGTGAGGGTTGAGCACATATAGTGGAAAAGATCAATTTAATAATTAAAAGGCTGCATTTTCACACCAGTGCCTGCTCACATCTTTTTGCCATTCTAGTCTAGTCTATCCTATTCTATTCTATGTATGTATATATATATGTGTGTACACCCAATACTGCTATCACCTACTTCAGTTTTTATTATTTCTACCTGTGGTTACCGATCAAGTGTTCTCTTTCATCTGGACAGTAGGCCACAGTGAAGTCTCATAGGTATTTCCTGCACACGTGCGCACACATGCACACACACATACACACATGCAACCATCCCACATTCTTACACATTTACTATTCTCCTTTTTATGCACCACTGGCACAGTTTTTTTGAGATATTCTGGTGATACTTATTCCCAGGGACAAAAAAAATAGAGAAACAGATGTTAAAAAAAAATAACAAAAAGATAAATAATAATTGTCAGCCCTGAAATGTCTAAAATTAATGTTCCCCTGATGCCATGATAATATAAACTAAAATCTCCCAAATTCTCTCTCTAGCATATCATTTTTCCTCTATTCCTCTTAGCCTCATTATTATTTTCCTGAGTTTGCCCCTCTTTTAATCCTGGGGTTAAGTTCCTTAGTCCCTCTATCTTCAATAAGTATATTGATATTACAGAGAGAATCTGTTATGCCTAATAGTGAAGTTCTTACATATCTGGGCCTGATGGGCCATTAATGAAGCAGAAGAATGGTAGTCAGTAAATATGCATAACATTATGATAACCCTGTTTCTAGTTCTGTCTTTTGCTAGTTATATATCCTTGGGCAAATTATTTAACTCTCTTAGTTCCAGTTTCCTCATCTGTAGAATGGAGAAAAATAATAATACCTTCTAAGTAGAATTACTGTGAGAATTAAATAAATTAATGCATGTAAATCACTTCGCTCAATGCCTGACGCACACTTGATAAATCTAAACTTATTTTGTTATTATTACTTGTTTAATTAGATGTAATATATATTCTACAATTGGAATGATACAGTAAACAGTTAGCATAGCCCATGTGAAAAGATGACATGTAAATTTGTGAAAGCTTTCATATTTTAAATGAAATTAATTGAACAAAAGCTCAAAGACGAGATGCTAAATCTTGAGAGTAAAATAAAATATGGAGACTGGAGGGCCAATGAGACAAATTGAAAACCAAAATAACATGACTACAAATTTAATAAATAAATGAGAAAAACTGGAGACAGTAAACCTGGATAAAAGTCATTTCCATCAATAGGAAAAGCCTTTTTATATCCTCAGGGAATGGAGAGAGAGACAGAGATAGAGACAGGCAGACAGAGATAGAATAGTTAAACTAATCAGAGAGAATATTTGGACACCAATCAAAAATGAACCAGTATTATGGATAATTGGCATCCCTAAAGAAAAGATATCTATAAATAAAACATAAAAGGCACACAGAGGTATAATACTGGGAAATTTAACTGAAATGAAGGGAGAATTGAATCTACAGATTAAAAGAGCAGATTGTTTATCAGTGAAACTCATTCAAAACGATTGACATCAAGGCACACCCTGTTAAGTTATTGAATTTTAAGGCTAAAGAAAGCATTCTACTGCAATCTGGGTATAAAAAGCAAAGCCACTGAGGGAATAATAAAGTGGACCATAGAAATCTCCATAGTTACACTGAAACTAGAATAGAAATGTACAAATATCCTCAATGTTCTGAAAGAAATAAAATATGTTCTAAAATAATTTATTCACCCAAATTGCCATTCAAAAATAAAGGCAAAAAGCAACATTTGGGTCTAATTATAATGAAACCTAGTTGATCTAGAAATGATTAAAAAATGGGAAATTTGGGATAAAATGCTTGGTGGTGTAAATTGATTCCATTTTAAGTTAGAACTCAAGAAACTAAAATTGCAGTTAGAAATGTAAATTTATCTTAAATACAAAGTAAAAATGAAATACAAGTACTGTCATTATTAAACATCTATAGGTTAAAAACCTACATCTTTAAAAGCCAGAGTTAATCCTACTGATAACCATTTTTCTTAACCTTAGTTGAAGAAATATCCCAAACTGTAATGAAGTGTTTATCTGAAGTTGATTAATTTTTTCAGGTTTATGTTCATGTCATTTCCTTTCTTCTATTAAATTCAAGGAAGGCTCATGTTATTTTTATATAATACATAGGGTACATCTTTCTTGCAAAATTATCTATTTTTCTACTTAGAAATGTGTCTGTGTCTCAGTTCTTCTGTGTGTATATAAGAATAAATAAATGTTTGAAAGATCACCAGCTATTACCCAACACCTTTGGAAAGACTTAGAATTATCTATTTCTTCCTTGTATTTTATAATTTTAAAACTATTATTTGAATTTTTTACAATATGCCTCCCACTTTTCCATAAAATAAAGTTATTGTTTTGTTTTAGCATTGCCATTTTTACTGTTGCTATAATTTGTGATAATACAGGATACAGAGAATAAAGTAGCAGTATTTATGAGGGCCTATGAGATTTTAGGGTATAAGCCTCATTTCTTTGGTACCCATATTATAACATGTGATACAAGTTGGGAGGGAAGTGAATTTCTTCCTAATTATGCGTGGAACAATGCTTCTGTGATAATTCAATGTTCCTACTGTAAGATGCATCTAGAGATGTAGTCCTTAGCATAGATATCAGAATTGTGAATGACAGCATTTTCAGCAGAGATGTCAGAAAATCAAATTCGTGTGGTTTCCCATGTAATGGGAATTGTTAATATAGCTGGAGTGATCAAGTGATTTCCATAGCTAGCATTTTCATAAGCACATGTATAAGACCTTTGTTGTAGTATCCTTGTCTGGCTTTGGTATCTGAGTAATTCTGGACTCATAAAATGAGTTTGGACTTGTTGCCTGCTCTTCAGTTTTTGAAGATTTTCAGAAGGATTGGCATTAATTATTCTTTAAATGTTTGGTGGAATCCACCAGTCAAACCATCTGGTCCTGGGCTTTTCTTAGTTGGAGGTTTTCGGTTACTGCTTCCATCTCCTTACTCATTATTAGTCTGTTCAGGTTTTCTATTTCTTCATGATTCAGTCTTGATAGGTTTTATGTTTCTAGGAATTTGTCCATTTTTCTAGGTTATCCAATTTGTTAGCATATAATTTGCACAGTAGTCTCTTATCCTTTGTGCTGTGTTGGCCAAAAGGTTCGTTTGGGTTTTTCCACAAGATGCTTTTCCACAGGATGTTACAGAATGTTTTTCTAATCTCTATTTCATATATTTCAAAAATAGACAAGTAGGGTGACATCAAACTAAAGGGAAATATCAGAGTTAAAAGGCAAACTATGAAATGGGAGAACATATTTGAAAACCATATGTCTGACAAGGGATTAATTTCCAAAATATGCAAGGAATTCCTACAATGCAATAGCAAAAAAAAAAAGACAAAGGACTTGTATAGACATTTCCCCAAAGAAGACTTACAAATGGCCAACGGGTATATGGAAAGGTATTCAAATTCACAGCATCACTAATTATCACAGAAATGCACATAAAAACCTCAAGAGATATCACCTCACACCTGCTACAGATGGCTGTTAGCAAAACAAACACAAAAAATCCCCAAAAGATAGTACGTGTTAGCAAGGATATGAAGAGATTGGAGCCCTGTATTCTGTTGGTAGGAATATAAAATGGTTCAGCCACTATCAAAAGCAGTGTAGGGCTTCCCTGGTGGCGCAGTGGTTGAGAGTCCGCCTGCCGATGCAGGGAACACGGGTTCGTGCCCCGGTCCGGGAGGATCCCACATGCCGCGGAGCAGCTGGGCCCGTGAGCCGCCGCTGAGCCTGTGCGTCTGGAGCCTGTGCTCCGCAACGGGAGAGGCCACAGCAGTGAGAGGCCCGCGTAACGCAAAACAAACAAACAAACAAAAAAAAACAACAACAGTGTAAAGTTTTCTTGATAAATTAAAAACAGGACTACCATATGATCATTAATACCACTCCTGGGTATCTATCTAGACGAGTTGAAATCAGGATCTTGAAGAGATATCTGCACTTCAGTGTTCATTGCAGCATTATTCACAATAGCCAAAACATGCAAGAAACCCAGATGTCCATCAACAAATGAACAGATAAAGAAAATGTGGTATATATACAATGGAATATTATTTTGCCTTAAAAAAAAAGGAAATCCTACCATTTGCAGCAAATTGAATGGACTTGGAAGACATGGTGCTGAGTGAAATAAGTCAGTCATACAAGGATAAATACTGCTTGATCCTACTTATATGAGGTATCTAAAATAGTCAAACTCATAGAAGTACAGAATAGAATGGTAGTTGCCAGAGGATGGGGAAGGGAGAAATGGAGAGTTATTGTTCAATAGGTATAAAGTTACAGTTATGTTAGATGAGTACGTTTTAGAGATCTGCTGTAAAATATAGTGCCTATAGTTGACGATACGGCATTGTGCACTATAATCTTGTTAAGAGGAAAGATCTCATGTTAAGTGCCCTTGCTGCAAAGGAAAAAACAGCAAGGGGACACAAGAAATCTTTTGGAGGTGCTGGAAATATTTATTACCTTGACTGTGGTGATGGTATCAGACATATATTCATAGATCCAAACACAAAAAATGTGTACATTAAACATGTGCATTTTTTGTATATTAAGTATGCCTCAATAAAGCTGAAAAAACTCTATTGCCTATTGCTTTTAAAAGGTGGGAAGTCAGTTAATCTATAGGGGTTATGTAAAAGCTCTGTACGTGTACCATGCAAAGCTGTTTATGTTTTTTTTTTTTAAACTTTCAGTAAATTTTCCTAATGTTTTTCTACTTTGTCAGATTCTGAGTCTTGAGCATTCAGGGAGTTGTAGTGACAAGAAAACATGGGAACAGAAAAGAGATGCACCAGGTAACGCCTCTTGAGTATTTGGTGTATTGTTCATTTATCTGGTTAAGCAAGAACATTGTCTCTCTTCACTCTCTCTCAGTACTAATGATTGCCATTTTATATAAATTTGTAAATAGTCTAGTAAGATGCTTACTTGTGTCTCAGAGGCAGACTGCATGACTGCCCAAACCTCAGCCTTTACAACTACTTACGTCCTTTAACTCTGAACAGCTGGATGAGAACACAGAAACTGGCAAGCAGCCACTGATTCCCCTTGAAGCCCCAATGAAAACAATACCACAGCACTAAGGGGAAAGCAGCAACTGCAGATTTGTTCTACAGCAGACAGTTGCTATTGAAAATCTTCCAAAAATTCTCTGTTGTTTCCTATCTCTCCAAATTATTAAACTTACCTATAAATTATTGTCATTTTGGAACTGTATTTTTAATCTGTACCTTAATTCATCCCACCAGGACACTTATTCTTTGAAAACGGTAGGATGTTTCTTGCCCTAAAATCGATATAAAATTTTTCCTGTTACCACAGCTAGGAAAGTGAGAAATATGTACCCCAAAACTACACTTGCTTTCTTTAGTTATTATCTTTTTGGCATTACATATGTAAATATGATCAGTTTTTACTTTTGTGTATCTTTCCTCTTTACCCACTGAAATTCCGAATCAATCCTTTAACATAACTAAATATCTTAATACTTGATTCTTTGTCAAGTATATGCTATCTGTAAAACCTGTGAATAAATTGACTAAAAAAGATAATTCTTTCAGTTAACTTGAAAAAAGTAATTTCAGAGTTACAGAAATGGTACAAGAATAGTACAAAGAATTCTTGTATGTTCTTCACCTAGATTCCTCAAATGTTAATATACTGCCACATCCTCTCCTGCTCATGTTGCAGACATGATGCCTATGTATTTCTAAATATTTCGCAATTTCCTTTAAAAAAAGACATTTTCTTATACAATCATAGTACATTATTTAAATCAAAAAATTAACATTGATACACTACTATTATCTAATTTACGGACCTTTTCAAATTTCATCAGTTGACCTCATATTCATTATAGCAAAACAGTTTAAAAAATTATTTTTTTCCTGGTTCAGGATCCAAATAACATGCATTTAGGTGTTATGTCTCTTAAGTCTCCTTTATTTGGGAAGAGTTCCTATCTTTCTCTTTCATGACCTTCATATTTTTTGAAATGGGCAGGTCAATAATTTTGTAGAATGTTCCTCATGTCTTTCTTTTATTCCAGTTCTCTAGAGCAGACCATTATAAAATAACCAGGTGTATAAAATCTTATTCAGACTAATACTAGCAATTGTATTACTTTAGTGTCTGTGAACTTTCCTTTAAGGCTTGGTTTATATAGGCAGCTTACTCAATTATGCAGCAAAATTTTATAGTGTGCCTGCCTATAGTGTGACACATATTCTGTTGTAGATATCAAGTGTAATAATATCAATAAAGGATGGAACTGCCCTTTAGCAGCACATGGCTCTTTACACTTGTATATTTCTAACTGTGGTACATAATATCTCTCTTCCCCTCCCACATTTCTGAGAAAGAGATTTGCAATTCTTTTTTTTGTTTTTTTGTTTAAATTTTGTTTGCACAGGGTTTTTTTGTTGTTGTTGGGTAATTTGTTTTTTACCTTAACCTAATATCAATCTTTCGAGTGTAAAAACAGAAGAAATTCGGGGCTTCCCTGGTGGCGCAGTGGTTAAGAATCCACCTGCCAATGCAGGGGACATGGGTTCGAGCCCTGGTCCGGGACGATCCTACATGCCTTGGAGCAACTAAGCCCACACGCCACAACTACTGAAGCCCATGCTCTAGAGCCTGCGCACCTAGAGCCTGTGCTCCACAAGAGAAGCCACGGCAGTGAGAAGCCCGCACACTGCAATGGAGACCCAAAACAGCCAAAAATATATAAGTAAAATAAATTCATTAAAAAATAAAATAGAAGAAATTGTCATAGTAAATAAATTGTCTGGATGTTCTGATATAGAGGAAAAAGAGTAAAACAATTTAATCCCTATCCATATTTCTTCAACAGATCTTGTCAGCCTTTAAGCTTTCTAGACGTAGGAGGTGTTTTATTTTGTGTACTTGGCTTAGACATTGATGCATATCTTTTCCTCTTAACTCCATTTTAAGTGGTCAAATATATGGTGAAGGGGAGCAATATCTTACAAAGAAGATATAATTTTAGGTAAAGAAAACTCATGTTAGCTACACTTGAAAGCTGAATTACATAAATTCCAAAAGACATAATTCTGTGTAAAACAAGTATGTATAGTTGATTTAAACAACAAATATGTATATGTTTATTTAAAATAATATTTATAAATAGATCATCCTATTGAATTCTGCTTGGATATTCCATTAAGTTGGCTCTAAAATCTCAAGAATTTTGAAATTCAATGTCAATATCAATTGTTTAAAACCTTAAGTCATTTAAAATATATGAAATAATTATGTAAAATAGTAACTATGGAGATGGTTTTATATACTCAAATATACAGATATATATGTATCTTTATATGTATTCAAAGATAATAGGTAGATAGATGTTCCATAAAATATAAATGCGGAGCATTTATTTTACCATGTGGAAGAATGTATTTTACAGCAAGGAGTAAAACAGTATCAGAGTATTGATGGGAACGTTATCCTCATTTTTCTATTTACTTACGAGGTTTTTCTCCCATCAATAACTCATACAATTTAATATAACTGAGCAGCAAGACTCTAAGAATTCAGAATATATTTAGACATTGCTCCTCATTCATTAAAACAAATTATTGCTGATCTTTTGCAGCAGTGATCTCCAAATCTATGACAAAAGTTCCCAAATAGTAAATCATCCTTTGATTGCTACGTAATTTTTTTTTTTTTTTTTTTTTTTGCGGTATGCGAGCCTCTCACTGTTGTGGCCTCTCCCGTTGCGGAGTACAGGCTCCGGACGCACAGGTTCAGTGGCCACGGCTCATGGGCCCAGCCGCTCCGCGGCATGTGGGATCCTCCCGGACCAGGGCAGGAACCCGTGTCCCCTGCATCGGCAGGCGGACTCTCAACCACTGCGCCGCCAGGGAAGCCCTGATTGCTACGTAATTTTAATGTAATAATTCAAAAGAAATCAAATGTGATTATTGTGTTTAAACATTATTTTCTACTCTCAAAGAAAAAGAAAAAAGTAAGAGTACCAGCAACAGCTATCATCTGTATGGAAAGCCCAGTTTCTTTGTTGGGCGTTGTTGAAGTATGGATACATTTGTTGAGAATTTTAAGGGAATTCTGTAGAGGAATTTGAGAATCTCTACCCACTGTTTAGCTCTAGGAATTTCTCCTTATCTTTGATCTGAATTTAAACTACAGGTTTCTAGGTGAATTTCATTTTTTCATTTGTCCTGCTTTACATAGTATGAGTTCTTTCAGTATCAAGGTCCAAGTACACTTTCAATTCTGGGACATTTTCATTCATGATTTCTTCAAATATTTTTAACCCAACATTGTCCCACCCTCTCATTCAGAAATCAACAGAGAAATGTTGGGACTTCTGACTCTATGTATGTCTCCAACATTTTCTTTCACAATTTTCCTTTTCTTATATATGTTTTTAAATCTGTTTTAGATAATTGCTACACCTGACCTTTTAGCCTACTCATCTGTTCTTCAGTTGTGGTCATCCTTCATCTTGTGTTCATTTAGCTAAAAGCCTATGCTAAGATTTTTACTTTATTTCAACATTATTTCTTTTAAAAATGACAATTTGGTTTTTCTTCTATTTATTATTTCATGGCTCTTTTTTTTTTATAATTTCTAACTAACATAATGGACATGATGACTTTTTTTTTTTGAGAGTATTAAAGGCATTTATTTTTAGGCCTGTACAGATTACTCTAATGTTCCTAGTGCTACAGTATAAGTGTCATCTTCTGATAGGGGGTTTCTCCCCATGGCATTGGCCTTATTTAGATAATTGGTGTTTCAGACTTAGGCCCTCACTTTCCAGTGAGAATTTTTTCTTGGGCCTCCTCGTGTGCATCCTGGATTGTGATTACCTCCAAGCCATGTTATTAGCCTGAGCTCCAGCATTATGGTACTCACGTTGGCCCTTTTTCTCAGGGGGACATCAATCACTGCTTATATAACTGCTTTGGTTTCTTTGTTGCTTTTGTTGTTTTATTGTGTTTATAGAATTGCCTTTCTATTTCTATTTCTTGTTTTGAGTATAACTATATGTGTAAGAGAGTGCAAAATATACATTTTATTGTATACATGATGGTAATGCAAGCAGGGATAATTCAGTGTCTACAAGTTTGAAATATGAACCATGTTATCTTTGATATAACGATGTTGTTTTAATCTCAGATTTTAGTCTAGAATAGTCATGACAGCATGTTCCAAGGCTTGTGTAATTTCTATGTTTATTATTCATAACAGCACTCGTGTCATTTTTTCTTCTAAGTTTCCTTGTGACTGCTTCTCTCTAAAAATGGAAAGCCTTCTTGAATCCTCTAATTTGTATTAATTTTTTCTTAGTATAGTTTATTCTGAGAAACAAGAGACCTGGATTCTAGTCATGGTTTTGACACCATGAAATTGTGGTACATTAAGTGATTATTAATTTCCCCACCCTTAAAACAGGGAAAGTATTAACTCTCTCAACAATTTCTGAAGTGAGATAATTTTGATTTCTAATGCCAGGTTGCTGTAAGTTAGTTCAGATCCTAGAAAAAATACATTTAGACGCCACAGAGTTGGATAGGCTAAAAATCATTAGTATTTTTAAGGGCCCTTTTAACAACAGCTGGGGCCTAGTAATTTTACTGACTTCTTTGCTTTTTAAGTTGTGTTCTGAAGTTGCCAATCAAATAATCAATGAGTCTAAAGATAATGACCTATATTGAAAATAGCAATGAAAAGAATGAGAGCTTGTAGCATCTAAACATAAGTAAACATGAGTTTTAATTATAAATCTACCCCTAACTCCGTGGTACTTTGGGTGATTAATTAATAGCTCCATGCCTTACTACCTCTTCAACTTTCAGTGAGATTAGATTGTACTACAGATTTTAAATCCATAAGGAATTTGATGAATTTCAAATTTCCCTGCACCACCAGAGAAGCCCGATTCATTGCAATCTATTCACTGCTCCACATGCACTAACAATTTGAGAAGTTCTTCCCATAACTTGTAAATATGTTGTGATAACAAATAATGTGTTGGGTAATATTTCCAGAGACCACCTTGCCCAGAAGTGCCTAGGAAATAATGCCTCTCACCATTCTCCATTCACAGCCAGCCAGGGCAGCTCTTAACAAATGACTAACTAGTATGGAGGTGTTAATATCACAGCTCCAGCATCCTATAGTTGGAATAATGTGAGGCATATATTTTCTAATGTTTTCAAGGGTTTTCCTGCAGTAATAATCTCTAGCTGTCCATTGTGGTAGCTGGCATAAGAACACACCATTAGCTGATTTTCCCTTCCCTGTGTTACATCAGTACACTCCTAATGGTATTCCCTGTCCCTCCAGATAAACTATTTGTACTTAAATCTTTGACTTTGTAGAAACTGAAACTAAGATGATATTCCCTGTCCCTCCAAATAAACTATTTGTACTTAAATATTTGGCTTTGTGGAAACTGAAACTAAGCAATCACCATGCATCAAATAGCCTTGTGTTATAAAATGTGTCCAATTAGCCTCCATATAAATATTATTTGATTAAAGTAGTAAACCAGATATGCACATATGAAGTAATCATGCATTTTTCCTTATGTATCATGGTCAGTTAAATCTGAACGTAAAAATAAAACATATTACAAGAAACTTTGTTATATGGCATACAATAGAATACTCAAAGTGTGTTTTACAGCATAATCTAGTAAAATGTTTAGGCAATAAAGGATTCTGTGATCATATTATTTTGAGAAATACTACAAAGTAAAGAGAAATTCTGCAGTAAAAATAAAATAAAACAAAATCTGCTAGTCTTCATTACAAGGGAAACTCTTTATAGCATAATTCCTATTGATATCCAGTTAAATCAGTGTTTTGTTGAACATAATCCTCACCAATAGCAATAAGAAAATATGGTATGTTTATCTGTGGGAAGCTAACTAACCTATACAATTATGAAAGCTGTAATCTTAATTTAATTAGACCCATAATCTTACCAATCACACAAAACTGCTGACACATTAGTAATTAATTATTAAATCTGTTGGCTGTGTTTGAAGGTGGCATTGCTTAAAATAATCCTTTTTCAATTTGATTTTTTACTCAGCTAAAATCCTAGACTCCCAAAATGTGTAATCTCTTAATATTTTGCTCTAGTTCCTTATATATTATCACATTGGTAATATAATGTTGAGGTGACAAAATTAATGCCTATGAAGATGCCATCAAAGCCCATAAATAATTTTATTGTTAGTTCAACAGAGAGCCCCCCTTAGATTAGTTTAGTAAATCACTTTGTTAGATGACTATAGCTGTTTATTTTTCTTCAAAGATTGAAAAATAGTCTTTACAAACTTATTAATTAATTGATACAATGTAATTCTCAAATAATAGCATTCTTGAAATTTTTATGTGTGTGAAAGTAATAGACTTTTAATTATCTTTTTGTTTGTTTGTACTGAGTATATAGATATCATTGCATTCACTGTACCTTTGAGTCCGGGTGTATAGTTGGTCTGTAGTTTTATAGACTAGCTTAAATTGCAGGGATTTAGAGAGTTATTAAAATATGTAATTCTCAATTAAAGTGTCAATTGTCGTTCAAGATGCGCATAACACCTAGGTTTGTTTTTCTTGATGAGAATGATTTATACTCTCCAGTCATTTCTTCATACTTCTGTCAGAGCTGTCTTCAAAGTGCAGTCCTAATTATGTTACCTCCTCACTAAAAAATCTGTTATTTTGATGTCATTAAGCTATTCTCCAAATATGTCTGCAAATTCCCACGCATTTTCAAGAAGACCCAGTTCAAATGTGTCTTCATTAATGAGGCAGGTCTTGAAACCCACCCACTTGTATTAACCTCGCCTTTCTCTGAGACCTTATACAAATCAGCTTCTGTGGGCATATGGCTTCACCTCCCTGTTTTTTAATATATTGAAATAATAACAACATCACTGTGTTGTTATCTGCAGTAAATAAGTTGAGGTGTTTAAAGTACCAAGCATAGGATTTGGCAGATAGTAAAGCTCAATAAATTGTAGCTATTAATATGTCTTATTATTATAGCACACAATCTGCTTTTTGTTGCAGTTATTTGGGAACAAACATGTCTCTTTCTATCAGCATATAAACATTTTGATGGCAGATTTTATGCCTAAATTGATCTTAATATCCCCCAAGGTGTTGAGCACTTGTCTGGTATACATCAGCTATTTGTTTTACTTTTAATCCATAGTAATTTAATGCAAAAATAAACATACGAAATGATCTAACCTTACACCTAAAGGAACTAGAAAAAGAAGAACAAACAAAACCCAGAGTTAGTAGAAGAGAAATCATAAGGATCAGAGCAGAAATAAATGAAATAGAGACTAAGAAAACAATAGAAAAGGTCAATGAAACGAAGAGCTTGTTCTTTAAAAAGATAAACAAAACTGATAAACCTTTAGCCTGACATATCAAGAAAAAAATAAAGAGAGGGCCCAAGTCAATAAAATCAGAAATGAAAAAGGAGAAATTACAAACTACATACAAAGGATCATAAGAGATTATTATGAATAATTATATGCCAACAAAATGACAACCTAGAAGAAATGTACCAATTCCTAGAAATGTACAATCTCCCAATATTGAACAAGGAAGAAATACAGATTATAAACAGACCAATTACAAATAATCAAATTGAATGAGTTAAAAAGAAAAAAAAAAACTCCCAACAAACAAAAGTCCAGGACCAGATGGCTTCACAGGTGAATTCTACCAAACATTTACAGTAGCATTAACACCAATGCTTCTCAAATTATTCCAAGAAATTATAGAGGGAGGGACACTTCTGAACTCATTCTACAGGGTCAGCATCACCCTGATACCAAAACAAGGCAAAGATATGACAAAAAAGAAAATTATAGGCCAGCATCACTGACGAACATAGATGCAAAAATCCTCAACAAAATATTAGCAAACTGAATTAAACAATACATTAAAAGGATCATACACCATGATCAAGTGAGATTTATCCCAGGGATACAAGGATAGTTCAATATTCACAAATCAAGCAATGTGATACACCACATTAACAAATTGAAGAATGAACACCATATGATCGTTTCAGTAGGGGCACAGCAATCTTTTGACAGAACTCAGCATCCATTTATGATAAACTGTTCAGAAAGTGGGCATAGAGGGAACATACCTCAACATAATAAAGATCATATGTGACAAGTCCGTAGATAGCATCATATTCAGTGGTGAAAAGCTGAAAGCATTTCCTCTAAGATCAGGAACAAAACAAGGATGCCCACTCTCACCACTTTTATTCAAAATACTATTGCAAGTCCTAGCCACAGAAATTAGACAAGAAAAAGAAATAAAAGGAATCCAAATTGTAAATGAAGGATAAAACTGTCACTGTTTGCAAATGACATGATACTCTACATAGAAAATCCTAAAGACACCACCAAAAAACTACTAGAGCTCATCAATGAATTTGGTAAAGTTGCAGGACACAAAATTAATATACAGAAATATGTCGCATTTCTATACACTAACAATGAACTATCAGAAAGAGAAATTAAGAAAACAATCCCATTTACAACTGCATCAAAAAGAATAGAAAACTAGGAATAAACCTACCTAAGGTGGTAAAAGAGCTAGAGCTGTACTTGGAAAACTAGAAGACACTGGTCAAAGAAGTTGAAGAGGACACCAACAGATGGAAAGATAAACTGTGTTCATGGATTGGAAAAATTAATATTGTTAAAATGGCCATATGACCCAAAGCAATCTACTGATTCAATGCAATCTCTATCAAAGCACCAAGGGTATTTTTCATAGAACTAGAACAAAAGATTGGGATTGACATAAAGACAGTAATATATATAAAATAGATAAGTAATAAGAACCTACTTATAAGTAGGGAACTCTACTCAATACTCTGCAATGACCTATATGGGAAAAGAATCTTAAAAAGAGTGGATATATGTATATGTATAACTGATCCATTTTGCTGTACAGCAGACACTAACACAACACTGTAAATCAACTATACACCAATAAAAACTAATTTAAAAACTAAATAAACTCTATGTAGTAGACAAGGCAACTCAGAATAAATAAAAAAGTTTGGAATGTTGTATGAAAAAAAATAAACTTAGGTCAAAAAAAATTTCTGTGGAAACACAAAAGACCCCAAATAGCCAAAGCAATCTTGAGAAAGAAGAATGGAGCTGGAGGAATCTGCCTCCCTGACTTCAGACGATACTACAAAGCTACAATGATCAAAACAGTATGGTATTGGCACAAAAACAGACACATAGATCAATGGAACAGAATACAGCCAAGAAATAAACATTTCCCCAAAGAAGACATAGAGGTGGCCAACAGACACATGAAAAGATGCTCAACACCATTAATCAGAAAAATGCAAATTAAAACCACAATGAGTTGTCATCTTACACCTGTCAGAATGGGTATCATCAAAAAGAACACAATAACAAATGTTGGCAAAGATGTGGAGAAAAGTCATACACTGTTGGTGGAAATGTAAAGTGGTACAGCCCCTGTGGAAAACAATATGGAGGTTTCTCAAAAATCTAAAAATAGAACTACCATATGACCCAGCAATTCCAATCCTGGCTATATATCTGAAAAAAAAAAAAGAATGAAAACACTAATTTGAGATGATATATGAACCCCCAACATTCATAGCAGCATTATTTACAATTGCCAAGATATGGAAGCAACCTAAGTGTCCATCAACAGAAGAATGGATAAAGAAGACGTGGCACACACACACACAATGGAATACTACTCAGCCATCAAAAAGAATGAAATTTTGCCATTTGCAACAACATGGATGGACTTGGAGGGTATTGTGCTAAATGAAATGTCAGACAGAGACAAATAGTGTATGTATCACTTATATGTGGAGTCTGAAAAATACAGCAAACTAGTGAATGAAGCAAAAAAGAAGCAGACTCACAGATATAGGCAACATACTAGTGGTTACCACTGGGGAGAGGGAAGGGGGCAGGGCAAGATACAAGTAGGGGATTAAGAGGCAAAAAGCTATGTATAAAATAAATAAGCTACAGAGATATATTGTACAACACAGGGAATGTAGCCAATGTTTTATAATAACTCTAAATGGAGTATAACCTTTAAACATTGTGAATCACTATATTGTACACCTGAAACATATGGTATTGTGCATCAACCATACCTCAATAAAAACTAACCACCTAAATAAATAAATAATAAACATAGGAATTCATACATAGTATCTGTATCTTGCAATTAGCAGAACCAGTACATTTTTCAATTCACAAATTTGCTGAGCTTGTACCATGTGCTTATCACATCATAGGTTTTATAAGCAATATTGGAGTAGGATTAGCTGTGGCAAAGTAATGTCTTGAACTATTTACTGATGTGTCTGTGTCTGTGTTCATCTCCCTACATTAGCTTTGTCTTCCCATTGGTGGTCACTGCTTAAACCAGATTTTAACTGCTACTGCCCAATGGAATGGAGGTCACAACAGTAATTTAACTAGAAACCCCTTGGTTGGGGAAGAGGGGAAGAATCGGAAAAGCAGTACACACAGTGGAGGCTGGAGTGAGTTTCTGAAAAGGGATCCTCCAGTATGCCTCACTCGAGGCACATGCAAATTTTGGTGTTTGTGGAAGAGGAATAGAGCTCCAAAACAAAAATTAAAAATTTTTGAGTAGATGTAATCTGTTTTTCTCTTTTCATATGACCCAGAGATCTTCAAGATTCCAGCATTTTTTACACTTCAGCATGTTGCCAGAGCAGGTAAAGTAGGCAAGGATATGAGATTTGACTAGGCAGATCAATCTGGTGTGACACAGTTCATGGAGCTTTTTGTGTCTTTAGAATGATAGGAGAAAGAATCCAGATTTTTCTCTGCTCCCAGGAAAGGCACAAGAGTAAGCCAGGAAAATAGAGATTGCAAACAAGCAGGAGAGCTAGCTGACAGATCCTTAGGGTCTCATTGTTGAAATAAAGGTATGGTGTAGCAGAAAGTAGCACAAATCTAAGAATTCAGAAAAAAACTTAACTATCTTAGTAAATGTCAGGGCAGAAAATGATTACAGCTGAGAGCAAGACAGAACAATATATATTCCATAGGATACATGAGAGGGATGTGAGGGAACCTAGAACCAGGTCACCCCTCCCCTAACATATTCATAAATCTACATGAGTATCCATTACATACCCATAATTAAATACCACCTCAGGGAAAAGGAGATGGAAAGTAAATCCTTTCCTAATATAGAAAATCCTGAACTGAATGAAAAACAAAATACTGGATTAACTGTTTTACAGAAATGACTAGGTTCAGTTGTGTCCTACTGAGTTAAAGAGGTACTCAATAGAGAGATCACTATCAGTTATGGAAACAAAAAGAAAATTTGTCCACCTGAGTAGTGTGCTGTGAAATTTGTATCTGGGATATATTCACTATGTCTTGAAGAGTATCATTCAAAATTCCAGATGATTTTTCTACCAATTATAAGTTTGGAGAGATTATAATATTGAAGAAACACCACACACACAATTAGTAAGTAGCAATACAAAGTAGTCTAAAATTCAGTATAAAAATGAGAGGTATAGGTCCATAGTTTTCGTTACTCCCATTGTGGGACGTTATTTTTATTTTTAATTTTTTTAAAATAAAAATTGTATGTATTTAAAGTTTACAACATCATTTGATATACATATACACAGTGAAGTGACTGACATATCATCTTCTCATATAGTTAGCATTTATTTTGTGTGTGATGAGAACACCTGAAATCTACTCTCTTAGCAAATTTCCAGTGATGAATACAGTATTGTTAACTATAGTCATCGTGCTGTACATTAAATTTCTAGACTTATTCATCCTATATAACTGCAACTTTGTAGCCTTTGACCAATGTTTCCCCATTTCCCCCACCTCTCTACCCCTGGTAACTTATTTTTAATAATAGAAATTATGTGAAATATTTTTCCAGCTTTATTGAGATATAATTGACACATAACATTGTATAAGGTTAAGGTGTACGATGTTACGATTTGATATATGTGTACATTTGAAAATGATTATCCCAGTACACAATAAGGTTAGTTAACGCATCCATCACCTCACATAGTTACCTTTTTTTTGTGGTGAGACGTTTCAAGATTTACTCTTTTAGCAACTTTCGAATACACAGTACAGTATTGTTACCTAGTCACCATGCTGTTCATTAGAGCCCCAAGACTTATTCATCTAATAAATGGAAATTTGTACCCTTTGACCACCTTCACCTATTTCTCTCACCCCTCTGCCCCTGGCAACACTAGTATACTCTTTCTATAGTTTTAGTTATTTTTAGATTCCATATATAAGTGAGATCATACAGTATTTATCTTTCTCTCTCTGACTCACTTCACTTAGCCTAATTCCCTCGAGTTTCACCCGTGTATTTCAAATGGCAGGATTTCTTTATTTAATGGCTGAATAATATTCCTCTGTGTGTGTGTGTGTGTGTGTGCACGTGCGCATACATGTGTGTGAGTGTGCATATCACATTTTCTTTATTCATTCATCTTTCATTTTCATTGGATACCTGCATTGTTTTCATGTCTTGGCTATTGTAAATAGACTGTAATGAACATGAGATACAGATACTCTTTAAGATAGGGTTTGTTGGATTATATGGTAGTTCTATGTTTAATTTTTAAAGGAACCTCCATACTGTTTCCATAGTGGCTGCACCAATTTACATTCCCACCAACGGTGTAGGAAGGCTCCCTTTTCTTCACACCATCTCTAGCATTTATTATTTGTAGACTTTTGGATGATGGCAATTCTGACTGCTGTGAGGTGATATCTCACTGTAGTTTTGATTTGCATTCCTCTAATAATTAGTGACGTTGAGCACCTTTTTAAATACTAGTTGGCCATTTGTATGTCTTCTTTAGAAAAACGTCTGTTCAGTTCCTCTGCTCATGTTTTAGTCAGATTTTTAATATGCCTTTGTTTTATTCTTACACTGTCCAGTTAAACTCTATAGGGTTAGTTTCCTATAGGCCCTATCTTAGCTTGGGGCTGGTATAACAAAATATGATAGATTGGGTAGCTTAAACAAAATATATTTACTTCTCATAGTTTTAAAGGCTGGAATGTCCAAGATCAAGGTGCCATTAGATTCAGTGTCTGATGAAAACCTTCTTCCTGGCTTGCAGAAGTCTTCCTTCTCACTGTGTCTTCATATGGCAGACGGAGATCCAACTCTGGTCTCATCCTCTTTTAATAAAGATACTAATCTCATCATGGGGACCCCACCCTTATAACATCATCTAAATCTACTTAGCTCCCAAAAGTTCCATTCCAAATGCAGACACATTGGGGATTGGAGTTTTGGATTGTTTTTGTTGTTATTGTTGTTATTGAGTTGTATGAGTTCTTTATGTATTTTGAATGTTAGACCCTTATCAGATATATGATTAGTAAATATTTTCTCCCATTCTATAGGTTGCCTTTTCATTTTGTTGATTGTTCCTTTTGCTGTGCAGAAGCTTTTTAGTTTGATGTAGTCCCACTTGTTTATTTTTGCTTTTGTTACTTGTGTTTTCTTGTCATATGCAAAAAATCATTGTCAAGACCAATACCAAGGAGCTTTTTTCCTATGTTTTCTTCTAGGAGTTTTATGGTTTCAGGTCTTACATTTATGCCCTTAATTCATTTTGCATTAATATTTGTGAGTGGTTTAATACAGGGGTCCAATTTCATTCTTTTGCCATTTTCCCAGTACCATTTATTGAAGAGGCTGTCCTTTCCCCATTGAGTATTCTTGGTTCCTATATCAAATATAGTTGACTGTATATGTGTTTATTTCTGGGATTTTGTTTCTGTTCCATTGGTCTGTGTGTCTATTTTTATGCCAGCATCATGCTGCTTTGAATACTATAGCTTTGTAATATAGTTTGAAATTAGGAAGTGTGATACCTCCAGCTTTGTTCTTCTTTCTCAGGATAAAACCCATTTTATTATAGGAGGGAGAGTCATGATTCTGGGGGAGATCATTAGATCTGTTACAATCATAGACTCAGAATTTTAGTCAAAGAAGAATATTGATCATTTTGTCTTTTAATCATTTCAGAGATTACAAAACAATATTTATTCATTTAAGACATATTTTGAGATTTTCCTATATGACAAGCAGCTAAAATGACAGCATACCCTCCCCTCATCTAGCTTTTACTCCATTGAAAGCAAAACAATAAACACAAAAATTATTTCACTATATAAATGTTGCATACTGATAAGTACTAACAGACAATAAAGCCAGAAGTGCTGGGGTCAAAGTGAGGTGAAGGTGACCTTTTAAATATGTTGGAAATAGTAGAGACCTGTACTGTGTGAGCCAGAAACTCACATAGTAAAGTGATTGGGAGAATAGCAAATTCTAATGACTGGTGAGGAATGCAATCAAGGTGCTACCTTTATTGTTAAGGAGATGAAGAAATGTATAAATAAGAGTGAAAAAAGGTATCATTTATAATGTTGTGAATCATCTGCTTTGATTTACTGTAAACCAAATAGTTAACAGTATAGAATACTGTTGTTCAGGCATTGGATGTCCTTGAATCTTTGGAAGAGGATTATTTGACATTAAAAATAACAAGAGAAACTATTGATATGTTATTCTACTCAGACAGGTGTTAAAAATGTCTCTCAAACAACTAATAATAATGATGATAACTTTAATGTACACCCACATACCCATTCTGAAAGTATGGAAAGATTGTAAAATGTTGACAAATGGCTTTTATCTAAAAAGAAAAGACAAAGACAAAGACCTGCCCGTTAAATGAGTTGCAGTCAAGCAAGACCTATGGGTTGTGAGCGAGTGAGCCATGGAAAAGAGGAACATTCTCAGGATGTTACAAGTTAAAGGTTAAATTACAAGTTTAAAGGCATAATTTTACTTAGAGGCAGAGACAAACCGTGAATACAGACCCTAGATTCCCAGGGCAGTGCTCTTTCCTCCTTATGCTAATAAGCTTTCTGTGCTGGTATGGTATCAGTGTGCAGTTATCCAGAAGGTAATTAGAGGACCAGTCCTATAACTGAACATCTTAGAAATTGTTAAAGTAAATAAATGAAGAAATGGATAGAATGGGTGAGTTCCCCTTGACAGGTGAATGCCTTCTTAAACTAGCTAACAGCTTGCAATTTCTATCTCTCAGAACTGGTGAAAGGTTTCACAATTTGAATTATTTCCATCCAATCTTGAAAATTGGCTCCCAGATTTTTTTTCTTTTTGGTGGCACCAGAATAACAGAATGATTTGTTATAGATCTAAATATAACTTTTCTTTTCACTAAAAATAAAAAAGCCACAAGAAAAGCACATGTAGTACAATATAATAATTTGGCAGATTTATTCAATTTTTTCTTTTCTGAAAAATATTGTATAGTTTTGACATTAAAAAAGGTATCAAGGCACTATATACTCACCCTATGTCTAAAATGAAAAAAGATTTAAAAAATAACAAGTGTTCGTGAGGATGTGAAGCAACCAGAACTTTTTTTTTTTAAACATCTTTATTGGAATATAATTGCTTTACAATGGTGTGTTAGTTTCTGCTTTATAACAAAGTGAATCAGTTATACACATACATATGTTCCCATATCTCTTCCCTCTTGCATCTCCCTCCCTCCCACCCTCCCTATCCCACCCCTCTAGGTGGTCACAAAGCACTGAGCTGATCTCCCTGTGCTGTGCAGCTGCTCCCCACTAGCTATCTATTTTACATTTGGTAGTGTATGTATGTCAATGCCACTCTCTCACTTTGTCACAGCTTACCCTTCCCCCTCCCCATATCCTCAAGTCCATTCTCTAGTAGGTCTGTGTCTTTATTCCCGTCTTACCCCTAGGTTCTTCATGACCATTTTTTTTTTCCTTAGGTTCCATATATATGTGTTAGCATAAGGTATTTGTGTTTCTCTTTCTGACTTACTTCACTCTGTATGACAGACTCTAGGTCCATCCACCTCACTACAAATATCTCAATTTCATTTCTTTTTATGGCTGAGTAATATTCCATTGTATATATGTGCCACATCTTCTTTATTCATTCATCTGATGATGGACACTTAGGTTGCTTCCATGTCCTGGCTATTGTAAATAGAGCTGCAATGAACATTTTGGTACATGACTCTGTTTGAATTATGGTTTTCTCAGGGTATATGCCCAGTAGTGGGATTGCTGGGTCATATGGTAGTTCTATTTGTAGTTTTTTAAGGAACATCCATACTGTTCTCCACAGTGGCTGTATCAATTTACATTCCCACCAACAGTGCAAGAGTGTTCCCTTTTCTCCACACCCTCTCCAGCATTTATTGTGTGTAGATTTTTTGATGATGGCCATTCTGACTGGTGTGAGATGATATCTCATTGTAGTTTTGATTTGCATTTCTCTAATGATTAATGATGTTGAGCATTCTTTCATGTGTTTGTTGGCAATCTGTATATCTTCTTTGGAGAAATGTCTATTTAGGTCTTCTGCCCATTTTTGGATTGGGTTGTTTGATTTTTGGTAATTGAGCTGCATGAGCTGCTTGTAAATATTGGAGATTAATCCTTTGTCAGTTGCTTCATTTGCAAATATTTTCTCCCATTCTGAGGGTTGTCTTTTGGTCTTGTATTATGGTTTCCTTTGCTGTGCAAAAGCTTTGAAGTTTCATTAGGTCCCATTTGCAACCAGAACTTTTATATCCTGCTGGTGGTAGTTTAAATTGGCATGAGGAATTTGGAAAGTTGATAGTATTTGTTAAAGTATTTGTTAAATTATTATTATACTGTGACTCACAGTTCTACTCCTCTCTATATACATAGCGAAGTGCATATAGTCACCAAAAGAAATGTACAAAAATATTCATGGCAGTGCTATTCACAGTAGCTCCAAATTGGAAAGTACTCAGTTGCCTATCAACAGTAAATGGATAATTAAATCATGGTATTTCTAGACAATGGAAAACATGGAGCAATGGAAAAAATTAGTACAACACTGAACAATGTAGATGAACCTCATTTCACCCCCACTACAACATTTCCTGTAAACCTCCTCGTGCTTTATTTTCTATTTATAACTTATCACCCTCTGGACATCTATACATTTAGCATATTTGTTTGCTTATTATCACTTTCTCCCATGGAGATGTAAGCTCTATAAAGGCAGGGTATTTTTTTAATTTTAATTCACTGCTGTGCCTCAGGATGTAGAAGAATATCTGTCAGAGATAAAACTCTCAAAAAATATTTCTTAAATGAATGAATACTGTTTTCTTATTTCTAAAGAATCTAGGCACAAATAGTAGAAAGTGCATGAATTCATTTATATAAAGTTCAATAGCGGACAAATTTAATATATGGGTTTAAAAGTCAGAAAATAGTGCTGAGGGCTGGGGGAGTGGTGACTGGAAAGGAACCTGAGTAGCTTTCAGGATGCTGGTAATATTTTTTCTTAATCTAGGTGCTTATGTTATGATTGTTCTGTTTGTAAAAATAGTATATCTATTAGCAGTATGAGTCATGTACATTTTTTTTCCAAAAAAATGGAAACAAATGTTATAAAAGTAAACCAATATTACCATATACCCACCCACCAACTAGCTTAAGACATAAAACATTATTACACTACAGATGAAGGCTCCTGTGCTCTTCTTCCTCAAAGTATCAGGCTTTCTGCGTTACCCTCCCCTCCCAGTGGTTATGATTGTAGTGGGAAGTCAGCCTCCCTGGGTTCAAATCCAACTTCTAACACCACTATTTCTGTGAACTTAGTTATCTCCTTTGTGCATCAATTTCCTCATCCAAAAAAATGCAAATAATAATAGTGTTTAATTCATAGAGTTGGAGTAAAGTTTGAAGGATTGTATGTGTATAGAGTCCATAGACTAGCCTCACATGAAATAAGCACTGTAAGTTCTATCACTAACCTGAAGTTGGTGATTTTCACATTTTATTCCCATGCATGCCTTAATTCTTTAATCAGTATGTATCTATAGAGTTATGTATGCACACAGACACACAAATGCATACACACATATATGGATATTATCTTGTTTTCATGGCTTAAAACAATATAATGGGGAAAATATATATACTTTTAATAAATAGTATCATAACATATGCATTTTTCTGCAACATTAAAAAAATACATATATGTTCTTGGAGTTTCACCTAAATTGTCAGACTAGTTCATAAACCAAAATTTTACTTAAAATTACAAGTTAATTTAAAAGTTTTATTAAGGTATATATCCAGGATTGAAATTATTGGCATTGTCTCTATTGGGTGACATCAAGTTTCCCCCCCCACCCCGCCCAAGTAGTTGTCTCAGTTTACATTCCAGCAAACAGTTTATAAGATTTCCTATTGTTCCACATCCTTGCCAAGACTTGCTATTATCAGACTTTTAAATTTTGCCATCTTGACAGGTGTGAAATAGTATCTCACACTTTGAATTTGTGTATCTCTGATTATTAGAGAGATTGATCATATTTTCTTACGTGTATGGCTTTTTTCTTTTCCTTTTTCTGTGAATTGCTTATTCACCTTTATTGCCTATTTTCCCATTTCTTTGTTTATGTATATATATTTTTTTATTTCTGGAAGTCCTTCCATATTTGCTATAATAATTCTTTGTGGATCATGTATATTGAAAATCTTTTTGTTAAGTTTGTGGTTTATATTTTCAGTTTATTAAAGTGCCTGTTGACATTCTTTCTATACATAAAGATAGGTATGTATATACACATGCACACACACGTTTGTGTGTCTTGGTTAAGAAATCCGTCAAAAAAATCATTTTATTCCTTGAGGTGAAAAATAAATTTTTCAACATTGTATACTAAGCATTTAAAAGTTCTACTTTTCATGACTAATTCTTAATATATCTGGAATTGAGTTCTGTTTATGGTGTGAGATAAAGAATCAATTGCAGTTCTTCCTATAAATACTCAGTTGTTCTAGCATCATTTATTGAATAACCTACCATTTCTTTAATTATCTACAGAGGCCACTCTGCCAAATATTGAGTTTCCATGGATGTGTGAACTTATTTCTATACTGTCTGTTATAATGGACATTAAAAAATTGAATTGATTAATTTTAAAAGACTGTAAATATGATTCTTTGGAAGATCAAGGTTTAAATTAGCTTTTTTCTGAAGATACAATAGAGATGTGTATTGATGCCCCCAGGTTTAAAATATTAGTAATGAGTAAGTGCTGGTTTTTATATATGTAAACTCTTGTTTCCAATGAGTAGCAATTTTACATAAAAGCTGAACCAATGATCCATGTTTCAGAAAGAGTACATGTCACTGTCTGTGGTCTGAAGGAACATATTTGGGAAAAACATGCATTAAAGAAATAAATAGAGTTTACCAAAAAAAAAAAAAAGAAAACCTTTGAACCAGGAACTTTGAATTTAAAAATTTTTAAAGCATTAAAATAGAATAAACGACTATTAGATAAACATTAATCACCTTTAAGTCCTAGAAAAAAATAGTCAGATCTGTTATACTGTCATTTACATTGAAATAACTTTTTGTTAAAATTATAAAGCACAAAATGAACTTCAGATGGCATAAAAGATGCTGAACTTTCCACCTTTGATGTCTTTATTATACATACTTATTTTTTGAATTTTAATTTAATTTAATTAATTTGAATTTTTTCCTTTGTGTAACAAATATTGGATGTTTGTGCATCTGACAGGTTTTTAAAAATAATAAATATCTAGACTATATTGTTAATAGTCAAGACGTTAAGCTTTTATCTTTATCTAAAGTATGGATAATATTAACTGTTTATGATGAAATCTGCATTCAATAAAATAGTAAACAAATAAAATTAGAAATGTAAGATGCACATCCAAAAGCAGTATGCATAAAAACCTGACGGAAGGCACAGATGGTAGTATGGTAAGTGTTCTTCCTAAGTTCAAGGAAATCTTTTCTCTTGGGCAAACCACTTTGAAGCTTGTTTGAATGCCTTTCATGTGAAGATACTTGGGACAACAGAATCTGATTGTCAATTGCCCTAATCTCTAGAGAACTGAAAGGTTATCTGATTGGGGGATATTAAAGATCTAAGAATAATTCCCTTGCAAATGTAGGAATATGCCTAGTGGCACTGTCCTGAGGATGAACTAATGCAAAGGATTTAGAAGGATTCCAGGTGAACATAGTTGTGTTGGGAGATATAACATGCTTACATTGATAGCATGGTGTTTTTGTAAACATTATTGAAGAAAGTAAAGAAATCCTGGAATTTAAGCAATCCTCAGAAAAAGAACACTCTCTGTTTTAGCTGTTCTTTTGTTTTTACCATTTCCTTCCAAATTCATCTATGTGAATTTGGGAGCAGTCAGGAGAGGTAAACAATGAAATTATTTACATTTCCCCTAAAACTGCATAGGCAAAGGCTTATTATACCAGATGAAATATTTAAGACAGGATTTTCTACAATCAGTTAGATAACATTGTTTCTTCTTTCTTTGATTCACCCTACAAATAATTACTATAAATAGCTACAACGAAGACAAGTGAATTCCTGTGAATCAAAGTATAATTAAATGTATTTATAAACCTATATTAATTCATTGGAAAGCCAACATGCTAAAAAAGGCAACTCATAAGAATACTAACAACTTCATATATATAGTTGATATTAATGTAAAAAATGGGCAGTTTCCCAGTAAACATAAGGATAAAAACACTTTAGTAGATTGACTTACGTATTAGAAATTGTTGGTTAATAAATTAAAGACAAAAAGTACAAAGGAATGTGAACTGTAAACATTTATAAAGGAAATACAAAAATATTTTTTGTAAACCTTTCAAACCAGGATCTCAAAGAGATATTTGTACACCCATGTTATTGCAGCATTATTCATGATAACCAAGAGGTGTAAGCAATCTAAATGTCCATTGGTGGATGAATGGATAAAGAAAATGTGGCATATACGTGCAGTGAAATATGCTACAACATAGATGAATCTTAAAAGGGAGGAAATCCCATCATATAATACAATATAGATGAATCTTGAGGATTTTATGTTAAATAAGCCAGTCACATAATAAGTACTGCATGATAATACTTATATGAGGCATCTAAAATTTTCAAAATCATAGAAAAAGAAAAGAGAGTGTTGGTTGCCAGGGACTGAGGGGAGAGTGAAGTGGCAATTTGTTGTTTGGTGGGTGTAGAGTTTTAGTCATGGAGCATGAGTGGGATTTGGGAATCTGTTGCAACAACAATGTGCATGGGGTAGACGTTATTGTACTGTACACTTGGAAATTGTTGGGGAGGTAAATTTCATGTTTTGTGTTTCTTTGAAAAAAAGACTAAAGTAAAATAATGTGAGGTGGATGGACCTAGAGTCTGTCATACAGAGTGAAGTAAGTCAGAAAGAGAAAGACAAATACTGTATGCTAACACATATATATGGAATTTAAGAAAAAAAAAATGTCATGAAGAACCTAGGGGTAAGACAGGAATAAAGACACAGACCTACTAGAGAATGGACTTGAGGATATGGGGAGGGGGAAGGGTAAGCTGTGACAAAGTGAGAGAGTGGCATTGACATACATACACTACCAAACGTAAAATAGATAGCTAGTGGGAAGCAGCCGCATGGCACAGGGAGATCAGCTCAGTGCTTTGTGACCACCTAGAGGGGTGGGATAGGGAGGGTGAGAGGGAGGGAGACACAAGAGGGAAGAGATATGGGAGCATATGTATATGTATAACTGATTCACTTTGTTATAAAGCAGAAACACACCATTGCAAAGCAATTATACTCCAATAAAGATGTAAAAAAATAAAATAAAATAAAAAATAAAATAAAATAAATAAAAAACTGAATAATGTATATGTGGTATGCACACAGATTATTTCTCCTGGCTATCTTGTGGTGTAGGCTGTGACAAGGGTAGTTGCAGTGATTTATATTTTCACTTTGCCTTCACACATTTCTAGACGCTTTGATATTTTTAGAGACAGATTGTCTTTAGAATAAAAATTCAGACAAAAATTCAAAAAAGAAATGTGCAAGAAAATTTCTTATATAGATAAAAACAAAGCTAAAGCATTTACAGATAACTGGCTAGAAACATTTTCTTTGGTTTCAGATAGCTAAGTGAATACACATGGCTCTTAGCCATTGAACTAAAATTCTAGAGGAAAAAAAACGTGTCCTGATACAACAAGATAAAAAAGTGTTTTTGAATCAAGTGTTGTAAAAGGAAGTATTAAGGAAATATTTTTATCTGAACTAAGCTGAACATGAAAAGAAAAAAATAATTAAAATGGGACTTCCCCCAAGAATATTAATGCAAAATACAAAGTTCAACTGTGTGGGTGCTGAAGCCTTAGATGCTGACTGCTTTAGTCTACATAGTATTCCAAGTAAGCAGATGCAATTATTTAATGCTAAGTTTTCATCTTAATGCCATAACATAGGAAACTGCTAATAGGGGAAAAATCCTGGAGTTACTTTCGAACTAGCTCAAAGAGAAATACTTAATTGGAGTTAAAATGTTGGCAGAACACATAGTCACATTTCGGAACTACTCTGTAGAGAGGTTCTCAGCTTAGTCATAGAATAAAGAGTCAAGGGTTCAGATCAGGGAACATGGATGATAAATGATTAGGTGTTTTAGTAATGATGATAATATCTAAAATTTCATAAACATTTACTCTATATCAGGTACTGTGCTAAACTCTTCATTTTCTTATTTAATTCTAAGAACAACTGGTCTGCCACATTCACAGATGAAGAAATTGAGTACTAAAGAGATAAATTAATTTCCCTAAGGTTATTTATCCATGTAACACTGGAGTAAGATTTGAACCTCAAGGTGCGTGGTAATTGGAGTCATACAGACCTGGCTTTGTATCTTTCCTCTATCAGAGAGTTACTAAATAAATTTGGACAAATTGCTTAACTGCTCTGTGCCTTATTTTTCTCATCTGTCAAATGGGAACAAAAGTACAACCTATATGTAATGCCCTTGTAAGGAATCAGTTGGATAATATATGTGACAGGCACACAGTAAGCACTCAGTAAACAGTGACTTATTCATGTTTCTTGCTAAGATCAAGAATAGTAGGTTAAAAGAGTCTCCAAGTACTTATGACATCAAGTTGACACAAACTGAAAAGGCTACAAATAAGTCTGTTTTCTGAAAGCAATGAATTTTAAAGGGAAGTTAATTTTAAAAAATAAAATAAAATATAAAAGATATAAATTAGTGTTAGATTAACTTGTCAAAATTAGTGGAAAATACCTAGAAAGTTATAAAAATTATTTCTAAATATAAATCATAAATTTACACTTTTTGTATGTAGTTTTTATATAGTTTTTGCATATATATCTTAGCTATTGGCATACAAATGATTCTGTTTTTATGGAAAAATAACTGAGTAAACGTGTAAACAGGAAAAATGTCTATTTGGCTCCTCTGCCCATTTTTTAATCAGGTTGTTTTTTTGTTGTTGTTGAGTTGTATGAGTTCCTTATATATTTTGGATACTAACCAGTTATCATATATGTGATATACAGATATCTTCTTCCATTCAGTAGGTTGTCTTTCCCTTTTGTTGATGGTTTCTTTTGCTGTGCAGAAGTTTTTCAGTTTAATGTAGTCCCATTTGTTTATTTTTGCTTTTTCTTCCCTTGCCTGAGGAGACATATCCAGAAAGATATTGCTAAGACCAATGTTAAAGAGGGTGCTGCCTATGTTTTCTTCTAGGAGTTTTATGGTTTCAGGCCTTATATTCTAGTCTTTAATCCATTTTGAGTTGATTTTTGTGTGTGGTGTGAGACAGTGGTCTAGTTTCTTTCTTTCTTTCTTTTTTTTTTTTTTGTTTTGCTTATGGCTGTCCAGTTTTCCCAACACCATTTATTGAAGAGACTATTCTTTCTCCATTTTATGTTCTTTATGCCTTTGTTGAAAATTAATTGTGCATATGTGTGTGGGTTTATTTGTGGGCTCTCAATTTTGTTCCATTGATCTATGCATCTGTTTTTCTGCCAATATCATGCTATTTTGATTACTATAGCTTTGAAATATAGTTTGAAATCAGGAAGTGTGATACCTCCAGCTTTGTTCTTTTTTCTCAGTATTGCTTTAACTATTTTGGTTCTTTTGTAGTTTCATATAAGGTTTATAAATTTTTGTTCTATTTCTGTGAAAAAATGTCCTTGGCTAAAGGCACATGAAAATATATTCAGCATCACAATTATTAGGAAAATGCAAATCAAAACCACAATGAGATATTGCCTCACACCTGTTAGAATGGCTGTTATCAAAAAGTCAAAAAATCATGAGTGTTGGTGAGGATGTGGAGAAAAGGGAACCCTCCTATCCTGTTGGTGGGCTTGTAAATTGTTGCTGTCACTATGAAGTTTCCTCCCAAAATTAAGAATAGAACTACCGTATGATCCAACTATTCTAATTCTGGATATTTATCCAAAGAATACAAAAACACTAATTCAAAAAGGTATGTGCACCCCTATTTTCATCACAGCATTATTTACAATAGCCAAGATGTGGAAACAGCCTAAGTGCCCATCAGTAAATGAATGGATAAAGTATGGTACACACACACACACACACACACACACACACACACACACACACACACTGGAATACTACTCAGCCATAAAAATGACGAAATCTTGCCATTTGCAACAACAAGGATGGACCTTGATTATATTATGCTAAATGAAATAAGTCAGGTGGAGAAAGAACAATACTATATGATTTCACTCTTATGTGAAATATAAAAAACAAATGAAAACAAAATATATGAACAAAGCAAACCAAAGCAAACAGAAACAAACATGTAGATACAGACAACAGAGTAGCAGTTATGAGAGGGGAAGGAGAAGAGGGGAGGGCAAAATGGGTAAAGGGGATCAACTTTATGGTGGAAACTGAAGTTTTTGGTTGTGAGCACACTGTAGGGTATACAGAAGAAGAAATATAGTGTTATACACATGATACTTATATAATGTTATAAACCAATATTACCTCAATACAAAAAAGAATGTAGATATATAAATGTAAAAAATGCCTTTTAAATTGCTATTCTTTTCTAATGTACATTTTGCAAACAGGACCTGAGATTCCTGAAATTGCCATAAAATGATCCTTTTGGTGAGAACAGATTGGACTAATAGATGATTATTATTCTTAAAAAAGTTTGTTGGGCCCTTTTTTGAAAGATAAGCTGCATATCTACATAGAGTGAAAATAATTGACATTTGCACATTATTTTCTTAGTTTAAAAATCTAGAACCTTTTATCTATGGTAGGAATAATCTCCATAGAGATCAAGGAGACATGTGTGTTTTTGTATTTCAAATAAGGTAGAAGAAGCTGTCACTATTTAATCATGGATCCACAATTTCTGCCTCAGAACAAAACTAATTAAAAGCGTTTAAAATACTCCCACTTTTTGGTGAAACATTTCCTATGTTTTCTCTACAGAATGTTGTGGGCCAGAATATTTCATCATTGACACCTGGTCATTCAGGGAGACTGGGAATCAAAATTGTTTTGACTATTAAATATTCCCACCTTCATGTGGGGACATTTATAGAGAATAGACAATACCTGGATATTGCTTTTCGTAGATTAGATTCAGGAAAAAGACTCTGTGAAGACCATTAACTGTCTCAGCATCTTGATCTTTCTACCTTTTTATGATAAAAATGAATCAAAGTATGGGCTGGTACAAAAACAGAAAAAAATCCCCAAGCCTTGGAAATATTCAGTGTTTGTATTGGTGAGAAAAGAAGAGTAGAGATGAATGAAACTTAAGTCCCAGCAGACTTTTTTTTTTTAAAAGGTGTGGAGCTCACTTTACTGCTGCATCAGACAAAGAAGAAACAATCTAGTAACTAAGAAAGAAAATAAATGGGTCTTAAAGCTTTTACCTCAAAATAAAATAAAATATTTAATGTAGTTAGTGCTAAATGAAAATATCATACTGAGCTGGTGGTTTTAAAGGGATACCTCACAACCACTAAAGTGAGCTACATTTTTTTCTGGCCAGACAACAAGTACTCATGTGAAATAACCTGTTGAGTACCACTAGCACATAATATTTTTCCTTCACTAGATTTGCTAAAATAGAATAGACTCCTTGTGTATTAGTTTTCTAGGGCTGCTATAACAAAGTGTCACAAATTAGGTGGCTTCAACCGAGAAATTTATTCTCTCACAGTACCAGAGGCTAAAAGTCCAAGAACAAAACATCAGCAGGGTTGTTTTCATCTGAGCGCTGTGAGGGAGCATCTGTTCCATGATTCTCCCCAGCTTCTGGTAGTTTTCTCACCATCTTCGTTGTTCCTTGTCTTGTAGAAGCCTCACCCCAATCTCTGTCTTCATCTTTATATGGGTTCTACCTTTGTAAGTGTTTGTCTCTTTGTCCATATTTTCCCTTTTAATAAGGACACCAGACATATTGGATTAAGGCTCTCTCTAATGACCTCATTTTAACTTGATTAACTCTGTAAAGACCCTACCTCCAAATAAGTTCACATCCTGAGGTATTGGGCATTAAGGACTCCAGCATATCTTTTGAGGGGAGACACAGTTCAATCCACAACACATTGGGACTTAGCTGGTGTTATTTCTAGGGGGAATTGAAAATGAATATGGACCAGAACATCTAGTTTTTTTCAGAAAGCATGAATAATTTCAGACATGAATAAGATAGAATTGGCCACTTTAGAGGCATTGACCAGATCACGTTGGAAATTAACCCTTAATCAAGGGCTTTATTGTATAGTACCAAAGGAGATACTCTTTCTATGGTAAAGTTGGATAAGGCTCTGAAATTAGATTGTAAAACAATCTGAATTGAGGTTTTGTTACATGTCATTGGGATCTTTAGGGAGGTCTGGACCCTTTACATTATTATAAGAATAATGCAGTGCATCTGATCTTTAAATCAAACTTCATCTCCGAAGGTTAAACTCACATGTTAAAGTACTGCCTGGAAGGTTTATAGTCTATGCAGTTGAGATTTGGGGGGAATTACTACAAGCTAGAAATAAGGAACATTTTTCCTCTACTTTTGTCTTAAAGTCTGCTACAAGCTGAGCATTTTATGAGTCAAAAAGTATCAAACTTTTTTTATTATGGTTGCATGCCAAAGAGTTCAAAGAAAGCAGCTAAAAAGTATTCCCATTGGATAAATGATGAAAAGCTTAGCATCTAAATAAATACATAAATTAAACCAGATAGCCAGTTGAAACTCATTGAGTCTTTAAATAGAACTAAGACTTCATGATGAGTTTTAAAAGAGATAAGATATTTTACAAGACACCAGACAAGTCCACTATGTTGATTACATTATGTCAATCAAATCTGGTGAGCATGAACTACAATCACACTGTATTCCACAATAAGTGAAATGTATTCCATAGAGCGAGAAGTACATCCCACAAAAATTCAGGATATAGTCACATTGGTAGACTTCGGGGATTCAATAGGCTATGGCATACCAGAGCATCCCCTCTAAGGAAAAGAACAAGCTGAATTTCCCACATTTCACCACTAACAAAGAGACTCGGTGCTTAGTGGACCTATTTGGATTTTGGAAGCAGCATGTATCACATCTGGGAATACTGCTGTAACTATTCTTTGGATGACCATTTTTAATGAGATCCAGGGAAAGAGAGAACTCTGCTGTAGGTATGGCATGTAGCTGCAAGCTATCCTGCCACTTGGGCCATATGACCCAGCAGACCCAATAGTGCTGGATGTGTATGGGGTATATGTTTCCTGTGTGGAGTCTCTTGATGGCCTAGATCAGAGAGGTGTAGTACATTTCTAGAATAAGGCAGAGAACTAATTTCTTCCTTGGAAGAGAACTAATCTCCATATGAAAAATTGCCCAAAGGAAATATAGAGCACCTGATCTTAGAATACCAAATATCTAAGCAATCTCACCTATCCATTCAAAGGTGGGTGTTATCTGCTTCACAAAGCAGATGTCAAACTATGGCCCCATGGGCCAAATCTAGCCTTCCATTTGTTTAAGCAAGTAAGGTTTTATTAGAACTCAACCATACACATTCATTTACATATTGTCAATAGCTGCTTTCACTCTTCAACATCAATTGAGTAGTTGCAACAGAGACGTTATGGCCCACAAAATCTAAGATATTTATTCTCTGGAACTGTTCAGAAAAAAATATACTGATCCTAGTACTAAGGCATAAGGTCAGCTGTGCAATCACGATCCATCGTAAGGTAGAAATTTTACATTCTGGACTTGGATGGAGAAAGATAAGACCCATGAACAAGTAATCCAGACTCTCATGGCCCCCACCTTTGCACCATCAATGCTTCTCCTTCAACCCACAGCTACTGTCTCCAAGGGGGGCTGGGTGAGTTATTTAACCATCTGCTGGAGAATAAAGTACTTTAGCCTGGTTAACAGAATGTGAATGTATCTGTGGGAGTGGGTACATAGCAAGTTGATTTTTGTATCTCACATAAATTCCAACCAGAGATCATCCACCACAGAAAAGTTACTCAGAAAATAGGTGAACAGTGTGATTCATCCTACTCTGTTTGATCCTTGGTTTGCACAATGGATACTTGGCCATGAAACACAGATGGAGGCTTTGCATTAGCGCCGAAGCATGAACTTCCTCTCAGCATGGCTGGTACAGCTTTTACTGCTGCTGATCTCCTCAAGGAGATCAGTTGGATACTTGGTAGTAGGTAGATTATGTCAGATCTCTTTCTCCTTGGATGGGTCACTGGTTAATCTTTATCTAAATGCAAACATAATCCAGAACTGAATTTGCCTTTCCTGCCTGATTGTTGGTGCCAGCATCACATTGTGAAGTTTTATATAATTCCTTATCTATTAACATAGTATACTACTCAACACTGTCTTGGACAAAAGGAGACAGAGGAGGTGCAAGAAAGGGCTCTGATAAGCTTGTGAGATTTACTGGTCTTATCATATACTTATCACCCAGAAACAGCTCATCTGATAGCATATTGCATAGAATAATGGCTAACTCATGGTTCAGTTAAAATCACCAGCCCAGTGACGACAATTTGCGTTTTGGAGTACTATCCTCCAGATTGTGGCGTATGCATTGAACTAATGGCTGATACACGGTGATGTGGCCTCAATAGTTAGAATAAATATGTTTAGGAACCAAGGGGTGAAAGTGAGAGTGTTCATCAGTACCACATCCGATAACTACCTGAAGAATTTGTGCTTCTCATATTCATATAGTCAAGCTATGCAGATTGCTGAGGGGGAAGCAGGGAATATTTCATGCAGGGGATTCAGTGAGGGTTGTTTTATACTGGAATCTATGACTAACACCTGACCGTTTGGGACTTTCATGCCAATAAACTAGCAGTGAAATGTATTCCTGTGTGGAGTCTCTTGATGGCCTAGATCAGGAAAGGATTTACTGAACTGGTTGAGGTAATTGACCTCGATAACCATTAGGACTAAGGTTTGTTAATGCACAAAGGTGGCAAAGAGTGTTATTTCTGAAATCTTGGGATTCGCTGAAGCATCTCAGCTTTCCCTCTTGCTGGAGTGGGATAAGGTGTCCTTCTACCAGGTCAAAGCTCCTCCACCTCTGTAGCTTCTGTCACCCTACAGACCTCTCAGGGCCTTGAGATATCCTTTCTCCTGGATCTTCTAGCCAATGTCTCATTTCTTTTTCTCCGTCACGGCCACATTTCTTAAGTAAATTGTGAGTATTCCCTGTGTACATTTTATTCCCACTCTTTACACTCAACCCGCTGCTTGCATCATGCTCATCATGACTTCTTATGGATGCATATGATAGACATGTTTCAGGCTTTCTCTTACTTGAAATCTTGAAATTTCAGCAGTGTTTGACACCATTTACCAATCCCTCCTTCCTAAAACACTCTTGGGTTCTCCTAACATCAAAATCATCTGGATTTTTTTTTCTTTGTTCTTAGTTATGCCCAGTACTCAGCACGTAACAGGTATGCCATAAAAAATTAAATAAATGAATATATAGATTATGCTTTAGGGGAACAAAATTTGCCACCCCAAAATGTCTCTTTGGCATGTGGATTATTTTGTGGTGAAAACGATCAAGGCCCAAGAGACTCAGGAAGAAATTTTGACCTTCTCCCTAACTGCCTAAAGAATGTAGATAGAGGACCTGTTCCAGGAAGGGAACTATCAACATAGATAACTATAGTGTAGATTAGGTGTGTTGACAGGGAGGAACCTAGCAAAGTCTATTTGTTGAAATCCGTCTCTGTATCCCATTGTTTCTGTATGGCCCAGGAAACTTTTATTTACCAAACATTTGCTTTTTCATCTTGATGAATCGCCTTCCTTCCCTTTGAAGTCCCAAATCACTACCCCCAAAATCAATCTTCAGCTGAAAATTGTATTTAAGGTGAGGGTTTCAGCCATTGTGGTGAGTCTCTCAGTTCTCCTGGGTCTCTCCCATATATTCATGTTATTAAACTTTTGTTTGATTTTTTTTCTTGTCAATCTGTCTCACGTCTGTTTAATTCTTAGACCAGCCAGAAGAACCTAGAAAGGTAGAGGAAAATTTCTTCCTCCCTGACAATGCCATTTGGTTAAGTTATCAATGATGTAATCACTTATACGTTCTTTCCTCAATATTTTGCTCTATATAAAGCATGATTCATCTATATCTAGTCACCAAAATCCTTGTCGGAATCCTTCTTATGAATAGGGTACAAAAGAATTCAAATGATTCCGTGGTAATATGTAAAAGATGAAAAAATCTCGTCACAAGAATTTATTCATATTGAATTGTTAACTAAGTCAAGAAAGTACTCTTAAATATATTTCTACACGATCTAATACTTCTGATATATGTTTAAGTAGGACATTCATTCTGCATTTTTTGACTTTCTAAGCTGTAGACTCATCTCAGTAACTGCAATGAATCATAAAGCAATTAATATTTGAATGGGATAACAAACTGAATGCATCATTTTTAAAAGTCTGTGTATAAATAAGTGTGAAAACATATAATATACATTTAAGTACCATATTTAATCCCACAGATAATCTCTTTTCTTTCTTTCAAACACAGAACTTTATCCTCTGTAGAGTCTATAAACCCCACAGAGACTGTAAATTGAGTAAAATGCACCGAATTTTCTGAGAAACTGTTAAGATTCTTTCGTGTTAATAGCAAAGCAGCAACTGAAAATGGCTCTCCACCAGCATAGATTGTGGTGTTCCACTTCTCCTCTGTTCTACAAACAATGCATTAACAACCATTTGCTATAAAAGACCTAAACATATTTTTGAAACAATGGCCTGGAAACTTTGGGAGGAATACTGTGGGAAGCCGCTAAGGCTACCATTAGCAGTGAGATGATAGCCTACCAGCATCCCACAGCAACAAAAAACAACCCAGCATGTAACTTATGGTCTAATTTGATCATGAGATGGAAGAGCATGCATTTCTGAACCAGATCCCAGAAAATGAAGCATTTTATGGTAATACCATATTAATTCTGGGAGAAATTTGTGTTTCTCCAACATGTTTCTTTTCAGGTTAATGATACTCAGTACTTATCAAGTAGCTAACTATACACATTAAACTAATGGGTCATTTACTTCAGAGCATGAATTTGTTAATAAATTCAAATGACTTGAGATTAGTCCCTAAGAAGCCACAGGGATGCACTTCATCCAGGAATTGACCTAGAAGTGAATAAAATTAAATACCATAAACACCAATTTTAGATAACAATGTCATTCAAGATATTAGCAAAGGCAAAGAACCAAGAGGCCTTCAAAGTGAAATGAATCTAAGTCCAGGGAATTTGACCTCTAAGATGTCACTTTCGAAGAGATTTCTTTCAAAACTTTTGGTGTGATCTAATGTTGTAGTCAGGAAACTAAGTCAAGAGCTTCTCAAGAGCTCTTCTCACAGATTTTCTGTCCTTTTGAACCTATATTCTATAATTTAGAAGCAAAAATATTTTCAAGCCACTACTTAAAGTTTTCTCATCTCTATAAAGTAAATCTAGATCTTTTTCTACTACACAAAACTCCCATTCATTTTATTAAAAGATAAATAAAGGATTAATAAAGGATTTACATGAAAATTTAACAATTTTTGTATTTTCATAAGGATAATGAAATTAATAACTATTATAAATAATGTTTACTGAGCACTCACTTTATGCCAAGCATTATGCTGAATTACATGTACTGCTTTATTTAATTCTTAGAACAGGCATATGAGATAGGTACTGTTATTAGTTTTACAGGTAAGGAAAGAAAGATTCATTAATATTAAGTAACTTGCATAGGATCATATAAACAGTGAGTGGTCAAGTGCAGTTTGAATCCTGACCATTTGAATCTACAAACTACACTCTTAACAGTTCTATTTGCCAAATATTCTTTATGCATTTCTGTTATGCATGGAATATTTCACAATAAAAATTGCAAAAAAGGGCTTCCCTGGTGGCGCAGTGGTTGAGAGTCCGCCTGCCGATGCAGGGGACACGGGTTCGTGCCCCGGTCTGGGAGGATCCCACATGCTGCGGAGCGGCTGGGCCCGTGAGCCATGGCCACTGAGCCTGCGCGTCCGGAGCCTGTGCTCTGCAACGGGAGAGGCCACAACAGTGAGAGGCCCACGTACCGCAAAAAAAAAAAAAAAAAATTGCAAAAAGATGCACTAGACTGTCTGTTCATAATGTCTGCTGTCTTTGAATTGAATATAAAGCTATTCACATGAAAGTCTCCACAGAATTTTTTAAAATTAACCAGTTAGATTCATATGGCAGAATAAATGGGTATCAAAAGCTGCTGTTATTTAGAAAAAGAACAATAAATGAAGAAGGTGTTTCCTTTAAAAAAATAAAACACATTATAAAGCTAAAATAATTGTAATATTATGTTAGGGCAAAAGGAATTAATAGCAATGTAAACAAAACAGTGAAAAAACAAAAATGCTTATATGGGTGAGATTTTATATGCTATTTATTTGAATACTTATATGCTTACTGACAATATAGACTATGAGAAAACTACTTTTACAAAGAGACTGTGTTCGTGTGTCTCAAACTTTTTGGAAAACGGGAAGTATATTCTCACGGGAGAGTTTGCTTGGTTTTTCTTTTGTTCTGCACTAATATCTTATAGGATCTTTTGTGTTAAAAGGGAACAACCTTTCTCCTTCTCAACCTGCAATGGCATATTGTGAGGGAAAAAAAAAAGAACGAAGCAAAGAAAGGGTTAATGTGGTCTGTTATAGAAAATAGCAGAAATATCAGAGTTGTCCCTTGAATGACTGAGGAGAAAGGTGCCCATAAATTGAAAGTAATTGTATCAAGATGGTTACTTTACAGTCAGAGAAGACCTTAGACCACAGTAGGAAGTTAGGTACTTTGGAAGGATCACAGCAAAGCAGGAATTTCCGTGGCAGGTAAAAGTTGCTAATTGTCTATGAAAACTGAAGACTAGCATTGTATGTTAAATTTCTATTACTACGTAAGTAATCACTCTGCGATACCCCAAACATTCATTATAACTCTTATAACTTTGGTCATGTTTGGTCAATGGCATTTTGTAGGAAAGAACAGGGGTGTTATCTAGCACAGATGAAAATGGGACAGTGATAGATAGTTGAATACTTGATGCTTCCAGTTAGTGAAAATAGAGTGTTGAGAGCATTGACTCTTTCGGTGGACTACTTGGAATCAAATCCCAGCATTTTGCTTCTTAACTGTATGACTTCAAGCAAATTACTCAACCTCAACGTGTTAGGTATCCTCATCTGTAAAATGGGGTTATTAGTAGGGCTATTGTGACTACTGTGTAGATTAATTCATACCAAGAATTTAGAAAGTGGCTGTCACATAGAAAGCACCTATTAAGTGATAGCTATTACGATTATTGCTAGAACCAAGAGCAATGAAGGCAAACAGAAGACAGCAGAGCAAGAGTGAAGCACAAAGTGACTCAAGAGTAGATGTGATGGGGCTTCCCTGGTGGCGCAGTGGTTGAGAGTCCGCCTGCTGATGCAGGGGACATGGGTTCGTGCCCCAGTCCGGAAGATCCCACATGCCGCAGAGCGGCTGGGCCCGTGAGCCATGGCCGCTGAGCCTGCGCATCCGGAACCTGTGCTCCACAGCGGGAGAGGCCACAACAGTGAGAGGCCCGTGTACCGCAAAAAAAAAAAAAAAAAAAAAAAAAAGAGTAGATGTGATGAAACAAACTTGTTTTCCCAAAGTACACTGGAGGGAGGTGGTCCTGAAATGTCAGGGATAAGGAAGCAACACTTGGTGTAGTACAACCTATGCTGTGTGTTCATAAAACCATTTTCTTCCCCACCCCTGGGCTCAGAGGAAACTATATTTCTCTGCCTTCTGCTGTAAGTTTGATTCTCTGGAAGCAGACCTTGAGACAGATAGTGTTTGGAGTCAATGATATTTATGAATAATCTACGTTTGTGGAAGGGAGAGGGCAGAAGCAGGATTGGACAGTGAGAGAAGCCTGCATGGTGATTCTTCCACTGAAGTTTGTCATAATCCCCACACAGCATTGTTTTTCCCCAACCATACCTCAAATACCATAGGGTGTACCATGTTGTACAAGAGGCAGGGGTACTTACATCACAACCTGGACCTATTGCAGTGTTTTCTGAGTTGCAGTCATATCTATAGGGATGGAATATGCTGTCTCAGGGCCTAAAGATGTTCTTCAGTGTGGCACTTCGTTCTGTGTGACAGGAGGTGTAAAATTTAATGATTTTACTTTGACTTTGGAGAGGATATCCAAGCATGCCCCTAAAAGCTTGAGAGATGTAAAATTAACTCCTGAAACTTCATTAAGTTTCTCTCTTGCTCTCTTGAGTGCATGCATATCACCAAGGCTTTCTGCATGCTAGCCACTTTTTGCTCATCTAGACTTCTTAGTAAAATATTATAGTGGATCTATGTGATGTTCCATAGGATGTCCAGATAGTTCAGCTCTCTTTGTGCTATATCCTGACGGATGGCAAATGCGTTAACAGAACCCTGGAGCAAAACTATGACTATTTTTGTTTATTCCATGTGAATGCAAACTACTAGAAAAGAATGCATTGGCCATACCACTGGCCACAAACCATGTACCTGAGGTTGTGATGATCTCCTCTTGCCCAGTGTCTATAATTGAGGCTACCACTTGGTTGAGTTTGCAGTAGTCCAGTATCATTATCCATGCAGGATCTGCAAAGGCCAGACTGGTAAATTAACTGGAGATATGATGGAGACAACTGCTCTAAACTCTTTATATCTTGAAAGGTAATATTAATTTTTGCCACACACCACCCAGGTTGCAAGATTGTTTTTAATTTACTAAGTTGGGTGATGTGAAATAGTTTCAGAGGCTTCCCCTTAGCTTTCCTCACTATATTAGCCTTTAGCGCCACAGTTCAAGCACCCAGTGTGGGGTTATGCCAGTTCCCAAGGATCTCATTCCCATTTATACATTCAGATACAACAGAAGTGACCACCAAGGCGGGTCACAGACGCAGTGCGCCCACTGTAAGCCAAAGCTCAGGCAGAGCGCTATTTATTACCTATTCTCCGTATGCCTCCACTCTAACGGGAGAGGGATGCATGACACTTAGGGAGTCCTGGTATCATTGTCAACTTAGTTCAACAGGCCTTAAAATGTTTGGGAATTCCTCTTACACCAGTGTAACTGAGTGCATGGCTGTAAGTTGTTTTGGGGAAAAAAATAACATAACCATTACTGTATATGCCTTCGCAAGTTATTGAACGTTATTTTTTGTGTGTGTGTTTCTTCTGCATGCAGGTCATGACTCCTTTTCAGTCAATGTATCCCAAGTCTGAGAACTAGCTCATGTCTGCGAGCTAAGCAATGGATCTTGACATTTTATTTCTTTTGATGGTACAAACGGAGTAATACTCTAGTTAGCTGCCCATATGTTTTTGCCCCCATGTACTCATGCCCTATTAGCTATCTCCGAAGTTCAGTCAGACCTCCTTGGTTGCTACTCCCACCCTTATATTAAGAAAATCACATCCATTTTTATGTTTTTATTTGATTTATTGCTCCCATTCCTATGATGTCCATTGTTATAGGGAAAAAGTGAGGGGAAAACACAGCTAAATACAGGACGGTAATGAAAAAAGATTATTAGAAAAGTGGTATCCAGGAGGTACCTAAGGACTTTCAAGAGGATGTAGGGGTATAGATAGTTTTAAGTCAAGCAATTTCCACATCCTCAACTACTGTGCATATTCCATCCTAAAATTGATTTGTATGAGAGACTGAGTATTAGGATCAAGGCATCATCTTGGTTCCCCACTTTCTTTTCACTTTCACCTTTCTCTTACTTTAAAAAAGAAAGGCTTCCCTTTCACTCATCATATTAGGGTTGTCCAGTGGTGTAAATACCTATAGGTCTAAAAACGGAACAATTTACAAATTTATGTTTATGAAGTTTACTCAGCAGTTACTTCCATAAAATAAGAAAGAAATAGAATTGATATTGTTTTTACTCATGCTAGCAATAAGTAATATCCATCTACAGATACATAACCCAATTGAAGAAGCAAAAAACATAACCCATTCATCTCATTTAGGAATACACTTCCAATATGTTTTTAAACTTTAGTTGATAGATTTTTTTTCCTCAAAATCCGTAAAATATGAATGTTGCTTTGATTATTTACAACTAACATTCATAACTGGTAACAAAACAAGGAAATTCAGCATTTAGAGCTTTATGGTGATAAATCATTTATAAAAATAATGTCAATTTAGGTATTTTGTTGCAGAAACATGTAACGGTGATCAATAAAAAACTTTCAAATATAAAATATCTCATACTACGATAGGATTATGTGGAGGAAGTGCAATGTTAATGTGATTTCAAGAAGAAAACGAATAATAGAAAATTCCTGTGAAATAAGAGCTTTGTTTATGCATTGTTTTTCACAATGGTGTGGTTGTATCAGATCATTATGGTATTTGGATAATAAGAGATATTTTAAAAGACAGATATAATTGCTTTATTTTAAAATGTCAATGTATGTAATATACCAGAAATTATATCTTTTGCAACTGCTTAAACTTAGATTTTAAAAAATGGGTATCCCATTATAAATTTGCAATTACTAAAAAGTTTTTCAAAATCCCGTTAGAGGAGATATGAACAAAAGGTATGAAGACCGTTGAAACAGGGACTACATGATCAAAGAAAAAAACAGTGTTTCTTTATCTACGTTTCCATTATTGGAAGTGTTTGAAGAGCCATTAAATTACATCAAACTATTCTGCTTGCATATCTTCTATTTTGCATAACAAAATTCATTGTTCACTATTCAATTTCAGTATATGTTCAGGCCAGTGGAGAAACATAGACATTTCCTTATTGTTAGCTTTTATATATGGTTCAATATTGCAGATAAAACTAAACAGGATACAAATTATAAGAAGTTGAAATACAATGAACATACTGAAACTTAGTAGAATTTTAAATGTAGATATCTTACTTTTAGAGAAAGAGAACAAAGAAATGGGACTATGCCAGTTTACTTTTAAAAATTTCCATGCGTAGATAACTTGCATGCGACATTCCTTATGTGTATCTCAGTGAATCTGTGTGTGCATGTGTGTGTGTGTGTGTGTGTGTGTGTACTCCAGTGAATCTGTGTGCATATGTGTGTGTGTGTGTACTCCAGTGAATCTATGTGTGCGTGCGTGTGTGTGTGTGTGTGTGTATACTCTTGCCTGCCTATAATGTTGTCTTTTTTCTCTCTCCACTATAAAAGAACAAAAACTGGAGATCTGTTTGACTATTTATAAATTTTCTTGAGTTTTTCATATGCTTTTTAAGATTTATACTTGAAATTGTATTTAGTACTCCAAACCTTTATTTTAAACTTGACAATAGAATTTACTATATTTCAAGTTAGTTTTTAATATACTATATGCTCATGTGAAAGAGAATGATAGATATCTCTCATTTCTATCTTATCTTCACTACAAGGTTCCCTCCTCTTGAGTATGTATCTTTGTAACTGACTTTTATTTCAATATGTCTATGAAGAAGTAACAACATTTAGGCAAGCTCACTATTAACATTATAGCACTTCTTCAGAAACTACATCCAACTCATTTATATCTTTATTTTGTTTTCAAACCAATTCAAAACTTTGAAAGTTCAATCAATCCTAAACATTCTAGTTTTTAAAAGCTTATCTACTAACATGACGTTCAGTTATTTTTCTGATAATTTTATTAAGTAAAACTATAACTTATTTAGCAAATTATTTGTTTATATTACAAGTTTGTATACTGCTTCTGATTTATTTGTGTATCCTCCACTTATCTAAATGGAGATAGTCGTTCTCATAAATACACGACCTGTTTCGTCAGCTAGGAATACCTCGCCACCACAACTTTTGTCCAAAAGTTACCTAGTCTGTATGCTACCTCCTTCCTTCAAGCTTTGCTTGATGCATTGCCCCATAACCAAGCCTCCCAGTTGAAAATAATACTTCTTCTGAACTCTGGAGTTGAAATACTTTTACTCTTGACCCTCAAAGCCCTAATTTTTGCTTTGTATTGTGAGACAGTACTTTCTACACAGAAATGTAATATTTAGGCACACATTCCATATATCAGTCTATGCGTTTTTGAAGGCAGAATCAATGTTGAGCTCATCTGTATTCCAAACAGCTCCATAGTATACTCTCATGTGCTATGTATGACGCTAAAGAATTATTCAGTGGATCAGTAAAACTCAACAGATAGATAAACGATGCCAGTCCTGTTAAATCTCAATGTTCCCTAAACTCTACGCAGTGCTCTGTGGTGACCTAAATGGGAAGGAAATCCAAAAAAGAGGGGATATATGTATACGTATAGCTGATTTCACTTTGCTGTACAGCAGAAACGAGCACAACATTGTGAAGCAAATATACTCCAATAAAAATTAATTTAAAAAAAACCCTCAATGTTCCCTAATAGTTTTCCAATCCTAAATGTTAATTATAAGAATATATGTCTCTTTTATCTTTTTAATCTCAAAGAATGAACACATTTTTTTTAATTGAAATATGTAAATTTCCTCTCAGGTATTTATAAGCAGTTGTTTAAGTGCCAATCAGGACCCAGACAAATTTATAAAGAAAGTAAAGTGCTCAAATTGCTTAGAGTTTCCATAAAATGTTCTTTAGTTGTTACCCTCCCTTAGGAATCTAGCCCGGTTCTCTTTCCAGCTGTCTTCATTAAAAAAAGAACAAAAAATGGGTTTCCCTGGTGGCGCAGTGGTTGAGAGTGCGCCTGCCAATGCAGGGGACACGGGTTTGTGCCCCGGTCTGGGAAGATCCCACATGCCGTGGAGTGGCTGGGCCCGTGAGCCATGGCCGCTGAGCCTGTGCGTCCAGAGCCTGTGCTCTGCAACGGGAGAGGCCGCAACAGTGAGAGACCCGCGTAATGCAAGCAAAAAAAAAAAAAAGAACAAAATCGAAAAGAAACTTCTATTTCACACAACATGAAATATTTATGACTAAATAAAATATCATAACTTTTCCAGTAAGTTTATTAAATAATTTATCACCAATTATGGAAGTTCAGGCAACAGGAAATAATAATACTAATAGCATTACTATATTATTATTACTAATAATAAAATTAGTAAGAGTTTACTGTTTATAAGGTATTATATTAAATCCTCTGCATAAATTATCTCATTTAATACTCACAGCAATACTTTTACCATCTCCATTTTCCATAGAAAGAAACAGGTCCACAATGCCAAACTTTCTCTCTTTTTCCTCTGATTTTTTGAGGAGAAATTTTCTCTATATATCCTCTAGCTTACGTTTTTTTTGTTTTTTTGTTTTTTTGCTTCTCCACAGCGGGGAAATGAGTTACCAGGTTAGGAAAGATAGACTTTAGTTCGAATTTATAAATTGGGCAATGATAATCTGTCATCCCTAAAGTTTGGGAATTCCTACTCTTTCTGCATGCTTTCTCAGCTTCCTCCCCTCAGTGAGAGGTGGTAACCCTAAGTAACTCCTCCCTTAAGACCCATCCTTTCCCTTCTGTGGGCTAAACTGCTGTAGTTAAGAGATCATGGAGAGGGCAGACAGCAGAAGCAAGAAGAATTACAATCCTGCAGCCTGTGGAACAAAAAGAACATTCATAGAAAGACAGACACGATGAAAAGGCACAGGACTATGTACCAGATGAAGGAACAAGATAAAACCCCAGAAAAACAACTAAATGAAGTGGAGATAGGCAACCTTCCAGAAAAAGAATTCAGAATAATGATAGTGAAGATGATCCAGGACTTGGGAAAAAGAATGGAGGCAAAGATCGAGAAGATGCAAGAAATGTTTAACAAAGACCTGGAAGAATTAAAGGACAAACAAACAGAGATGAACAATATAATAACTGGAATGAAAACTACACTAGAAGGAATCAATAGCAGAATAACTGAGGCAGAAAAACGGATAAGTGACCTGGAAGACAGAATGGTGGAATTCACAGCCACGGAACAGGATAAAGAAAAAGAATGAAAAGAAATGAAGACACCTAAGAGAATTCTGGGCTGGGACAACATTAAATGCAACAACATTCACATTATAGGGGTCCCAGAAGGAGAAGAGAGAGAGAAAGGACCAGAGAAGCTATTTGAAGAGATTATAGTCGAAAACGTCCCTAACATGGGAAAGGAAATAGCCAGCCAAGTCCAGGAAGTGGAGAGAGTCCCAGGCAGGATAAACCCAAGAAGAAACACACTGAGACATATAGTAATCAAATTGGCAAAAATTAAAGACAAAGAAAAATTATTGAAAGCAGCAAGGGAAAAACAACAAATAACATAAAAGGGAACTCCCATATGGTTAACAGCTTATTTCTCAGCAGAAACTCTACAAGCCAGAAGGGAGTGGCATGATATACTTAAAGTGATGAAAGGGAAGAAGCTACAACCAAGATTACTGTACCAGGCAAGGATCTCATTCAGATTTGATGGAGAAATCAAAAGCTTTACAGACAAGCAAAAGCTAAGAGAATTCAGCACCACCAAACCAGTTCTACAACAAATGCTAAAGGAACTTCTCTAAGTGGGAAACACAAGAGAAGAAAAGGACCTACAAAAACAAACCCAAAACAATTAAGAAAATGGTCATAGGAACATACATATCGATAATTACCATAAACATGAATGGATTAAATGCTCCAACCAAAAGACACAGGCTTGCTGAATGGATACAAAAACAAGACCCTTATATATGCTGTCTACAAGAGACCCACTTCAGACCTAGGGACACATTCACACTGAAAGTGAGGGGGTGGAAAAAGATATTCCATGCAAATGGAAATCAAAAGAAAGCTGGAGTAGCAATATTCATGTCAGATAAAATAGACTTTAAAATACAGAATGTTACAAGAGACCAGGAAGGACATAATGATCAGAGGATCAATCCAAGAAGAAGATATAACAATTATAAATATATACGCACCCAACACAGGAGCACCTCAATACATAAGGCAGCTGCTAACAGCTATAAAAGAGGAAATCGACAGTAACACAGTAATAGTGGGGGAATTTAACACCTCACTTACACCAATGGACAGATCATCCAAAAAGAAGATAAATAAGGAAACACAAGCTTTAAATGACACAACAGACCAGATAGATTTAATTGATATCTGTACGACATTCCATACAAAAACAGCAGATTACACTTTCTTCTCAAGCGCGCACAGAATATTCTCCAGGACAGATCACATCTTTGGTCACAAATCAAGCCTCAGTAAATTTAAGAAAATTGAAATATAGCAAGCATCTTTTCTGACCACAGAGCTATGAGATTAGAAATGAATTACAGGGAAAAAAACGTAAAAAACACAAACACATGGAGGCTAAACAATATGTTACTAAATAACCAAGAGATCACTGAAGAAATCAAAGAGGAAATCAAAAAATACATAGAGACAAATGACAATGAAAACACGATGATCCAAAACCTATGGGATGCAGCAAAAGCAGTTCTAAGAAGGAAGTTTATAGCTATACAAGCCTACCTCAAAAAACAAGAAAAATCTCAAACAATCTAACCTTACACATAAAGGAACTAGAGAAAGAAGAACAAACAAAACCCAAAGTTAGCAGAAGGAAAGAAATCATAAAGATCAGAGCAGAAATAAATGAAATAGAAGCAAAGAAAACAATAGCAAAGATCAATAAAACTAAAAGCTGGTTATTTGAGAAGATAAACAAAATTAATAAACCATTAGCCAGACTCATCAAGAAAAAGAGGGAGAGGACTCAAATCAATAAAATTAGAAATGAAAAGGGAGAAGTTACAACAGACACTACAGAAATACAAAGCATCCTAATAGACTACTACAAGCAACTGTATGCCAATAAAATGGACAACCTGGAAGAAATGGACAAATTTTTAGAAAGGTATAACCTTCCAAGACTGAACCAGGAAGAAATAGAAAATATGAACAGACCAATCACAAGCAATGAAATTGAAACTCTGATTAAAAATCTTCTGCCAAACAGAAGTCCAGGACCAGCTGGCTTCGCAGGTGAACTCTATCAAACATTTAGAGAAGAACTAACACCCATCCTTCTCAAACTCTTCCAAAAAATTGCAGAGGAAGGAACACTCCCAAACTCATTCTATGAGGCCAACATCACTGTGATACCCAAACCAGACAAAGATACTACAGAAAAAGAAAATTACAGACCAATATCACTGATGAATATAGATGCAAAAGTCCTCAACAAAATACTAGCAAACAGAATCCAACAACACATTAAAAGGATCATACACCATGACCAAGTGTGCTTTATCCCAGGGGTGCAAGGATTCTTCAATATACGCAAATCAATCAATGTGATACACCATATTAACAAATTGAAGAATAAAAACCATATGATCATCTCAATAGATGCAGAAAAAGCTTTTGACAAAATTCAAGACCCATTTATGATAAAAACTCTCCAGAAAGGGGGCATAGAGGGAACCTACCTCAACATAATAAAGGCCATATACGACAAACCCACAGCAAACATCATTCTCAATGGTGAAAAACTGAAAGCATTTCCTCTAAGATCAAGAACAAGACAAGGATATCCACTCTCGCCACTGTTATTCAAAATAGTTTTGGAAGTGCTAGCCACGGCAGTCAGAGAAGAAAAAGAAATAAAAGGAATACAAATTGAAAAAGAAGTAAATCTGTTACTGTTTGCAGATGACATGATACTATACATAGAGAATCCTAAGGATGTCACCAGAAAACTACTAGAGCTAATCAATGAATTTGGTAAAGTTGCAGGATACAAAATTAATGCACAGAAATCTCTTGCATTCCTGTACACTAATGATGAAATATGTGAAAGAGAAATTAAGGAAACACACCCATTTACCACTGCAACAAAAAGAATAAAATACCTAGGAATAAACCTACCTAGGGAGACAAAAGACCTGTATGCAGAAAACTGTAAGACACTGATGAATGATATTAAAGATGATACAAACAGATCGAGAGATATACCATGTTCTTGGATTGGAAAAATCAATATTATGAAAATGACTATACTACCCAAAGCAATCTACAGATTCAATGCAATCCCTCTCAAATTACCAATGGCATTTTTTACAGAACTAGAACAAAAAATCTTAAAATTTGTATGGAGACACAAAAATCCTCGAATAGCCAAAGCAGTTTGATGGAAGAAAATGGAGCTGGAGGAATCAGACTCCACGACTTCACACTGTACTACAAAGCTACAGTAATCAAGACAGGATGGGACTGGCACAAAAACAGAAATATAGATCAATGCAACAGGATAGAAAGCCCAGAGATAAAGCCACGCACCTATGGTCAATTAATCTATGACAAAGGAGGCAAGGATACACAATGGAGAAAAAACAGTCTCTTCAATAAGTGATGCTGGGGAAACTGGACAGAGACATGTAAAAGAATGAAATTAGAACACTCCCAAACACCGTACACAAAAATAAACTCAAAATGGATTAGAGACCTAAATGTAAGACCGGACACTATAAAACCCTTAGAGGAAAACATAGGAAGAACAGTCTTTGACGTAAATCACAGCAAGATCTTTTTTGATCCACCTCCTAGAGTAATGGAAATAAAAACAAAAATAAACAAATGGGACCTAATGAAAGTTCAAAGCTTTTGCACAGCAAAGGAAACCATAAACAAGACGAAAAGACAACCCTCAGAATGGGAGAAAATATTTGCAAACGAATCAATGGGCAAAGGATTAATCTCCAAAATATATAAACAGCTCATGCATCTCAATATTAAAAAAAACAAACAACCCAATCCAAAAATGGGCAGAAGACCTAAATAGACATTTCTCCAAAGAAGACATACAGATGGCCAAGAAGCACATGAAAAGCTACTCAACATCACTAATTATTAGGGAAATGCAAATCAAAACTACAACAAGGTATCACCTCACACCAGTTAGAATGGGCATCATCAGAAAATCTACAAACAACAAATTCTGGAGAGGGTGTGGAGAAAAGGGAACCCTCTTGCACTGTTGGTGGGAATGTAAATTGATACAGCCACTATGGAGAACAGTATGGAGATTCCTTAAAAAGCTACAAATAGAATTACCATATGATCCAGCAATCCCACTACTGGGCATATACCCGGAGAAAACCATAATTCAAAAAGACACATGCACCCCAATATTCATTGCAGCTCTATTCACAATAGCCAGGTCGTGGAAGCAACCTAAGTGTCCATCATTGGATGAATGGATAAAGAAGATGTGGCACATATATACAATGGAATATTACTCAGCCATATAAAGGAACGAAACTGGGTCAGTTTTGAGACGTGGATGCATCTAGAGACTGTCATACAGAGTGAAGTAAGTCAAAAAGAGAAAAACAAATATCGTATATTAACACATATGTGTGGAACCTAGAAAAATGGTACAGATGAGCTGGTTTGCAGGGCAGAAATTGAGACACAGATGTAGAGAACAAACGTATGGACACCAAGCATGGAAAGTGGTGGGGGGTGTGGGTGGTGATGTGATGAATTGGGCGATTGGGATTTACATGTATACACTAATATGTATAAAATTGATGACTAATAAAAAAAAAAGAGTATCATGAAGCTCATTATTGCCACACATTTAATCCATATTCTCCAGCCCAGCTCTTAGTAGTAATTAAGCTGATATCTTCACCTGCCTAACTCTGCTGATTCAATCATTATCATTTATGGACACTCATAAAACTACAAAATTTACAGATATCAATGAGCCAATACTCAAACCCAAAGACTCTCAGTCCAAAGACTTCGTGACCTCATGTTTGTAAGGATATTATCTTCTGATACTAGGAGAGCAGGAGTGAAGTTTCATTATTGCTCCCACACTCTGAATGTATTTCTAGGAGAAACTTCTTTTAGACTATTTTCTTGAGGATGCTACTTCTTAAACCCTTCTGCTTTAAAATGCATATTCTATTTTGTTTTTATTTTGATTATATGAAAAAGAATCCAGCAAACAAAGGACAGAGGAGGTGGGGGATCTTCCAGATGTCTGACAAGATGTTAAAGAATGTTTTATAAATAACCATTAAGCTTCTGTATTAATTGGGAGAGGCCAAAATGCTATGAAATATGGACCCTAAAATATATAAATGTATACTTGACTAACCCAGAGGATATTTCACAGTCTCGTAAGTGTCCAACGGGTAGGTTCCTTTCTTCACTGAGATTCAGCAGACATGGTTCTTTCCATCTTGTGTTTCTACCATTATCTGAGCCAGTGATATTCAATAGTGTGTTCTGCAGTGATGAGAATGTAGCTACTAAACTTTGAAATGTGGCTGGTATGAATGAGGAACTTAATTTATAATTGTATCTAATTTTAATTACTTTAGATTTAAATAGCCACATATGGCTAAGGCTACTGTATCAGACAGCAAGCTCTTAGGCCTTGTCGTTTTAAATTCCTAGTAAAAGGAAGGAGAAAAAAGGAAAGGAAAAGGCATATTTCTTTTTTCAAAGCCTTGACCCAGAAGTGACCCTCATTTTTCCACTCAAATTCCATTGATGAAACCTAGTCACATGGTCACACCTAGATAGTTACGTACAAATATAGGCTTATTCTCGCCAGCTGCTTCTCAGAGCTGTACACTGTAGAGGGGGCAACTGATTTTATTAGCCAGTGGAGGTCTCCCGTGCACTTGACTAAAAATAATTTACAGATTTTTTTTTCCCTAAAAATGTTAATATTAAAATAAGGAAAAATTAGAAGTATGGAGTTAGAAGAATGACAAGTCATGGTTGGTGATGGCTATGGTCTTTTTCTACCTTTCTGTTCTAACTGCATAAGAAAGAAAAATTATATGAGGAGAGAAAATTGATATAAAGCTCCAAAGAGAAGAAGACATCTAGGGCTTTCTGGAGCTCATTTATGAATCCCCTAAGGCAAATTAATCTCATTTCTGTAATAAGCTGCAAACAGATGATTGAAGGCATTTGATGCTACTGAATCCTCTAAGTAGTCATGAAGTTGCAGAACTGACAGAAGTTGTGCTTAAGCAAAAGGACGCAGTAGTATCGATATCCCAACACATAAGTAGTACAAAAGTAGAAGTTTTCACAAAGGAATAAGAAATAGCAGAAGCAAAAAAAGAGTCAGGGAAGTTTAAAAGACATTTAAAGAAGGAAGACTGCTTATTAGGCTATCTGGCTATTCTTGGATCATTCACTCACTAGTAGAGTGGCATGGGATAATTTCCTTAACTTCTCTCAGCACAATTTTGTCTTCTGTATGATTAAGGTATTAATATTACCCATTAATCATAATTCAGTTACACCAGATGGAGATCAACTAAGGTTAACTTATACAAAGAAGGTAATTTATTAGTTCATGCAACTGTGGAAAGACAGGCTGGAGTATTCAACAAACTAAAACTGTATTATTTGGGAATCTTTCTCTTTCTCAGCATTCATACTGATGAGTGTGGTTGTCCAAGTCTGGGTCATGTGGCTATTCAGTGATCAGGGCAGTTTATCGTGATTTGTAGCTCAATGAGAACCATATGCCATGGGAAAAGATGAGAGTAAGAAAAAAAAAAAAAAAGACAAAACAAAAAAGATGTGCAGTAAACTAAACAATTGCTAATGGTCTATATAATTATAAAATTCTGAATCTATGATATACTTTTACCAATTAAATTTCACCAGGCAAAAGTCACGTTCATGTTCACAAGTATTCAGTTTCTTTAAACCAGCTCTACATGACATCTATTTGCTAGTGCAAGCAAAGAGATTGATTCATTACACTCTAATTTTCAGTTTCACGAGATTCTTATTTTATAATATATCTCTTGGTCTAAACATCCTAACTCAGCTATCACTTTCCTAATGTGCTTAATTTACTATCTATGCTTTATTAAAATATTAAAATCTTAGTACACCTTTATAAAACTAATGGCTTTTATTTTACTTGACAAATAAGCAGATAAGGAGGTATATTTAAAGTGGTAGAACAGTACGATATATTCATTAGTATAAAACTTTTCAGAATAGAGCAGCCCCTGAGTTGTAATGTAAGAACCCTGTCTATAATGCTGGACGTTCAACCACTGGAAATCGATTCTTAAAGGATATTGTCCCCTATTATTAATCCATTCCTTCAATGTGTATTGAACATCTGACACTGCCCTAGTTGCTTGAATATAGCACTGAATAAACCTGAGAGAGGGTGGGATAGGGAGGGTGGGAGGGAGATGCAAGAGGGAGGGGATATGGGGATATATGTATACATATAGCTGATTCACTTTGTTATACACCAGAAACTAACACACCATTGTAAAGCAATTATACTGCAATAAAGATGTTTAAATAAATAAATAAACCCGAGAGAAATCTTTGCCCCTGTAGAGCTTACATTTTGGTAGGTGTGGGGGGAGAGTAGTAATACACTGGTACCATTCTAAGAATTGAACATCCAGATCCCTACAGGAAACATGTAGAAAAGAGATAAATGAAATAGAATTCAATTTAAGGTACAGTCAGCAGTAGGCCTGTGGCTAAAGTGGAGAGTGCATATCCCAACTCGAGATGTTCAAATAAATTCAATTTTTTAAGCATTGTACCAGGCAAACAAAACCCAGCTACTTCTGAAATCAGGTAATGGGTAGCCAACTCTAGATTCCTGCTTCATGTCTGAATGTGAATTATAGCAACTGAATACAGTCTCTCCCTGGTCAGGAAAGGAAATGCCATTTGCTGTAATCTCCTCCAATGGAACATTTCTATTTGCTACTCCATTTTCTCTAAACATCTTAACTTTTGTGAGGACAACCCTCCTTTCTCTTCAGATTATCTAAAAATGGAGACATTTCTACGAAGGGTCTTATCCAAAAAATGAGGCAAAAAATGAAATAATCGAAATAGAAAGGGAAAGACAAAAACAGTGAAATTGATAAATTGAGGAAAAAGTACCTATTCCTAAAGGAATGAAAATCTGGCCAGAGTTTGACCTGGCTGACATAGTTTACTGAACATGGCAGTCCAATTCCTCTCCTTGACTCAACCTTGTCTGGGTTCCATCCAGCTATGCAGATTCTTAACCTGAAATAGACTCAGATTTGCTATATTTCTATGCCCCTTAGAAAAAATGTAGCCCCTGTTAGGTGGCTTAATGCTTTCTTTCGGCTGCAGTTCCTGTGTTGTCTACATTAGCCCTCAGCTGTTCTCCAGTTGGTACCATAGCCCCTCTTGGTCCTTGCACTTTGAATGTTACAGTGTCTATCAGATGTCTACTCAGGATTCAGGCAATTCTTTACTGATATTATGTTTGGCTACTTGGCTCTTCTTGGAGACTCCTACAGCTCCAGGCTTTGGAAAGTCATCCTCACCCATTTTTCTCCCCCTCTCTGGTTTGCTTCTAATATATTTATGAGTAATTTCATAAGGCATGCCATATCCTTAGGAAAAACTTACTTTGTCTCTGCAGTTGTTATCCTTCACTAAATTCCAGTCATATTTTCCAGTGATAATACTGCATCTTATCTATTTCAAACTCTGGCCTTCAAACAGAGATCAAAGTTGATAGTGAGTAGCAGGAAAGACCGTGCTGGAAAAAAGTGCCATACAGGAAAGAAGGATGGCACTAATGACAAATATTGTCAGGCCCCAGTTAATTCACTATATTCACAGTGATAGATAAATCATAGCTTCCTTAATGTTTAATCTAAACTTTTTTTTAGAAATGGATTAAATTTAGTGTGGTGCACCACTAGTTTTTTTTTTTTTATTTCATTGAGCTGTAATCAACATATTACATTATATTAGTTTCAGGTGTACAAAATAAAGATTTGATATTTGTATATGTTGCACAATGATCACCACAGTAAGTCTAGTTAATATCCATCACCATACATAGTTACAGGACTTCTCTTGTAATGAGAACTTTTAAGATTTACTCCCTTAGTAAATTTCAAATACCGCAACACAGTATTATTAACTATAGTCACCATGCTGTATATTACATCCCCACGACTTATTTCTTATTTACTTTGTAACTGGAGGTCTCTGATTTCCTTCACAGACCTCCCCCAATACACACAACCACCAATCTGTTCTCTGCATCTATGAGCTTGTTTCTTTTTTAAAAAATATATTCCACATATAAGTAAGATCATTAGGTATTTGTCTTTCTCTGACTTATTTCACTTAGCATATTGCCTCAGGGTCCATCTATGTTGTTGCAAATGGAAAGATTTAAATAACAGATCGTTTCCCTGATATGGAAATGAGCCTCAGCTGGGTCTGCTTCAGGGGCTGTGCAGCTGCTTCTGCATAAAAACAGCAATAAGTGGAGACTTCCCCACCAACATAATTTCCTGCTTTCCTCAAGAGTCATTGTGTAGTCTCTGTCCTCTGCTTTCTAAGTAGAGAAGGAAATGGTCGCTCCTGGAATCAACTCTGCTCAGACCAGTTTTCCAGCTTCCTGTAACTTTTTAAGTAAGCATGAATCTACCCCAAACCTTGTACTAATGGGAGAGCTTCTGCTGCTGGAAGTGGACTGCTTTTCTGAAAATGAGTTCAGTCCTTTGAAAAATACAGAGTTAAGGAAGACTCTTAAAGATGACCCTACTGTTTCTATCCATGTGTAACTCTGCAAATGAAACCATCTGCTTCACAACCATAGTCAAGGCCTCAACATGGTTTCTCTCACTAATTTTAGTTTAGGAGCTTCATCTTACCCGTGGTACATATAAATTCTTGTTATACCCAGATTCTTAGACATTCCAGGCTAGTCCTGACATGCTGTAGAGTCACAAATGCAACATTACTACATTCAGAAGTACAAAGGAAACATGGCTTCCTTTTCTTAATCTTCCTCATGATTTCGTCCCACACACAAAGACACTTTTTCACGGCACAGGCAATTTGCTCCTATTCATCTTTCATTGCATACAAGGCTCAAACTTACAACACCTGGAGTTCCAGACCCCTTAATTTCTGGTTTGCCTTAGATATAGGGTAAATTCCTTCCTAACATATTAGCCAAGCATAGGGCTGACTTCTCTGACTCACCTCGGAGGGCATGTGGGTATTTGTTCATCCCTGTCTTCTCCTACCCTTATTGTCCCTCCCCAAATCAAGTATGTCCCATGAACACCTAATCAGACTCTTTGTCTAACCATGCTATGATACAATTAATTGCTCTGCTACAGACCCCTGCTGCATGCCCAAGTAGGTTCCAGGGTATACTAGGATTAGGAGGTTCTCTGTAAGACAATGTCTAACAAAAGACCATCTCTCCTTTTTCTTCTCCCTAACCTAAGCCAAGTCCCTTCAGGGATGGAGAGAGAAGAAAAAAGTCATATGTACCTCACCCTTGGCTTCCTCTTCTTCTCTCCTTTGTTTCTCTTCCTTTTCTTTCCAGCTGGCATCCAGAAGGGAAAGTGTGGGCTTCCCCCGACCCTGCTTTTTTTCCTTTGTGGTGAGGATTCCTCTCACACCATATTATTCCTTTTTTTCTAAAGCCACCAAGTTTCATGGCTCATCATTAGTTGTGGAAGGCATAGTTTCAGTACACTATGAAAGAAACATCTAAGCTCTAGGAGATCTAGTTAGTTCACCGTGCCTGGTTCTTGACTTGTTAAAAGTGTGTGAGATTGAGAAACCTATTTTCCCTTCAGAAAGACTGTTTTTCTGCTCACTTTTATGAGGAGAGGCAAATTTTAGAGTCAAAGCTGTTATTTGACCTCTTTATTCTTAGTGGCACATACTCCCTTATTTCCTCTCCTGTTGGATGATAAGTTTTGCGGTTCACCCTTGGAAGTGGATAAAAAGGAAGGTGATTGAAGGAGAAGTGAAAATATGTCAGTTGAAATATTAAAAATATTAGACCCATTTAAAAAATTTTAACTATTTAACAAGTGTCTGTAAGATAGATGCTGACTAGAAGCTTTATGTAATGAAGCTTTAATTAATCTGAACTCTACAACATTGTCAATTATCTGGTGTGGGCTTGATTTCCACCTTAGTGTCACATGTTCCAATAGGATATATATTTCAAAATGAATCTATTGTATTGCCCTAGAGGCATTCAGAGCTTTGCCTAGCGAAAAGATAGAATATTCTGTTTGAGAAGAAAGAAAGGGGTGGGGAGGAATAAGGAAGAGAGAGAGAGAGACAGAGAGAGAGGAGGGAAGAAAAGAGAAAGAAGGAAGGAAGAAAAGAAAAGAAAACTCTTGAGTAACTTCCTTTGTGCTCAGAGTTCCCCTGATTTGAGCCAATCTTATTCTCTATTTTTCCATTATGTAAAGGCTATGCTCCCACACATATTACTCAAGATGGTCAAATGTGCATTATTATTATTACTACTCGCCTTTTATCCCATTATATGAAAATTATTTAAAAGCTGGAGAGAATTCCACAGAGGTGAACTTGATAAGATTCATTATGTAGAAAGCATCTTCAACAGCCAGTCAGCCCTACACAAAGAGGAACAAAATGTGGTAACCTTCTGGATATGCTGGGCTAGGAATCACCTTGAAACCATTGTGATCTTAAGATACTCTCCCTATAAACTCCTCTTACATACTTGCTGTACCTCTAGGTTAAAACTCCCCAAATGCATACCTGACACTCAAATTGCATTTGTAACGTACTAAGAAAAAAGTGAATCAAGGAACTTGCTCTGTAGGAAAGAGGACTTTCTCAAGTCGTATTTATTTTCAGAAAGAAAAACTCTCAAATTATTTTTAGCATTGATTTCTTTCACTGTAATCTATGTCCATCTCTTTGATTACAGGATTGCAGACAATATCATTTTGAGCTTAGTTTATATTATTATATTTAGTGTGCTCAAAAATTTAAGATGTCAGCAGAACAGCTGTGTATAGGAATGCCTGTTCTCTGCCCTCCTGACTCAACTTTCCTTTTAGACACAATGTATTTTCTTGGGGAGAGAGAAAAAAATAAAAAAAGTAAAACTACTATTTTTTTTCTCAAAATTTGTAAAGCTTTGATATCAAAATCAAGCATTTCCAGAACTCATTTACATCTGCATTATACTGTGCTGTGCCCCAGTTTGTCCATATAGCCATTCTGCTCCATTTTCTACACTTCTCTGCATTGCTCTGTCCAGGGAGGCTGACCTCTGTGGTGGCTGTGACTCTCTTTTGATGTCAGCGTAGGCCCTGTATTACCACTTGCTGCTTCCCTACACCCTGTCCACAACTTTGACTTGAGACCCCTTTTATTAAACCCTTTTTAACTACTCCTTTATTTCTTGCCAGAACCCTGATAATAAGCATGGTTATATAAAGTATTAAACACATGGGCAAACTTTATTATTTAAAATAAATGTGTTATTTCCTATTAAATAAAATCTTGTGACTATATAGAACTACAGAAAATTTGTTTCAAAGAATAGCGTTGACGGAGGGGAAATTTCCCTTCTTTCCCTTTTAGTTCTTTTGGCTGGCAATTAAAATGACATAAGGCAGATTGACAGGAGGAAATCAAATTTATTACGTACTTACAGGGAATCCACATAAGTATGAAGAATTCCAAAGATAGCAAGGCAAGGTGATATATATATATATACGTATATATATATATACATATATACGTATATATATATTGTGGACTAAGGAGAAGGAGGTAGGAGTATGAAGTTTCAAGGGGAAGTAAGGTAAGTCACAGGAAGATTAAAAAGAGTTAATGGGGGCTTCCCTGGTGGTGCAGTGGTTGAGAGTCCGCCTGCCGATGCAGGGGACACGGGTTTGTGCCCCAGTCCGGGAGGATCCCACATGCTGCGGAGCGGCTGGGCCCGTGAGCCATGGCCGCTGAGCCTGCGCGTCCGGAGCCTGTGCTCCGCAACGGGATAGGCCACAACAGTGAGAGGCCCGTGTACTGCAAAAAAAAAAAAAAAAAAAAAGAGTTAATGGTTGGCAATCAAATGTTTGCTGGGCCACACAGAGAGGACCCTGATCAAATGGGCTTTGCTAGGATCCTTCCTGTCTACCACACTTAATTCATAATGTACTATAGTTATCTGTGGTGATAGCTTCTTTCTGGGACAGGCTTCTTATCTTAAATTCTTTCAGGCAGTAAAGGGGAAGTTCAAAGTTTCTTCCTGTGCCTTTTGGGCCTTGCTTCTTTTTAGCTCAAAATAATCCCCATGCCAGAGTGGCACATATTGGGGTGACCTGCCTTTAGCCTTATCAGTAGCAATTATCCATTTTAGAGTAAATGACTGTCAGATTTAATGCTGTTTTTCTCATAAATCTTAAGCTGTAATGCCAAGTTAAATATTCTTACATATATATAATTAATATTCTTTACATCTTGAAACTGACTAAGGAAGTGTGCTTGGTTTAAGTAGTTTCTAAAGAAGAGAGTAAATGATTAATTCCTTTTTATGGCAAGATGTAGCCTTTAAAGCACCAAAGCCTAAACTCTCAAATTAGAGGTTGAGGGCTTCCCTGGTGGCACAGTGGTTAAGAATCCGCCTGCCAATGCAGGGGACACGGGTTCGAGCCCTGGTCCGGGAAGATCCCACATGCCTCAGAGCAACTAAGCCCGTGTGCCATAACTACTGAGCCCGTGTGCCACAACTACTGAAGCCTGTGCACCTAGAGCCTTTGCTCCCCAACAAGAGAAGCACCACAATGAGAAGCCCATGTACTGCAACAAAGAGTAGCCCCCACTCTCTGCAAGTAGAGAAAGCCTGAGTGCAGCAACGAAGACCCAACGCAGCCAAAAATAAATAAATAAATACAAAATTTTTTAAAAAGTAGTATATAATCCTAGATTACCAAAAGATGGATTTGATAAATTTTGGACTCAAGCAGAAGATCACAGGTCCAAAACTAAAACTGTATCAGGAATTATTTTTTGATATAGTTCCATCTCAATTTATTTTTTCCCTATTTTCTTAAATATTGTTGTATTGAACTTGGTGTGACATATGTATATATTTGCATGCCCATCCATCCATCCATTCATTTATTCCTTCATTAACTGTGTCAGGCATTCTGCTAAATGTTGAGGATACATTGGTGCAAATTGGCAAGGTCTCTCCCTATACTGAATTTAAATTAATGAGAGGGAAATAGATAGTAAACCAATATACAAGATGATTGGATTTTTGAGATAATGTCTATGAAAGTAATAAATGGGATGTTGAACTACAGAGAAATAGAGTAGTCAGAAATGTCCTCTCTGAGGACATGACATTTGAATTGAGACTTGAACAGGAGGATGAACAATGAAAGGAAGCTATATTAAATGTCAGGAAATTGCAAGGAACAGAGAATAATATAGTTAAGTAGACTACAGCAATTTCACATTTGTAATTTTTTGTAGACTTTATCATTATTTTAATACTTTTTGTACATCCAGATTAGATAGTTAAGGAATTTGTTCTCATCTACCGCTTTCTGTATTGCAGAAAAAACCCCTATATTTTGTTATGTTTTTACCATATATAATACCTAAAATTTTATCAACTTTTACCTCATATATACTATTATATTCAAAATATCATGCTATGTGATAAGTATCAAAAAGATAAGAGTACATTGCCTATCCTCATAGAATGAATAGTCTGGTGAGGAAGACACACATTTAAACAAATAATTAAAATAAAATGTGACAAATGGCTTGAAAGAGAGACAGAGTGTGAAGGAAGTCTATTATAGAGTCACCAATCCAGTCCAGTATATTGGAGATTTCTTGGAGTAAAGTTGTTTATTCTATAACAAAGAGAATTTCTGGAATTAAATTATAAGGTAAAATGTCTCTTAGGCTAGCAAACAGGACATACTTTTAATGGACTGTGCAATAAATAGAGGTTGAACAATGGCAAAATGTAGTAGTATTTATACTGTAAACAGTCTGCTTGCTAAAATAAGACATCTAATTTATATAGTTTCAAAAACAATCATGCATATAAATAGTAATAATAAAGATTTGAACACATAAATTATCTTATGTATTTCCAGGAAATCTTATCACTATCAAGATCTAATCAATGAAGCTGCTTAAAATCTGCAGGAAGTCAATGAGAGTTTGATTTTTTCTGCTTTGTAACTTTACATTATTAATTAGTAATGGCCTTAAGTTCTTTCATGATACCCCTTTACCCCTAAATAAAAGTATGATGAAGGACCTCCTTACCCTTTTTTAATTGCAAAGTGAAAAGTCATCCATCTAAGAGAAAGTCCCTAATTATTTTTGTGGGTCCTTTTGGGGAGTATAAGATTAACAGTCATTCTATATATTTCAGTGTGCAATCTGAGAAACTGAAAGTAACTTTTAGATATCTTCTCTCTGCAATACTAATTGTCGAGATTTCTAGTGATAAGATTTCATATATATCACCAAATAAATAATTTATATTATATTAAAAAATCAAAATATTGGGCTTCTCTGGTGGCGCAGTGGTTGAGAGTCCGCCTGCCGATGCAGGGGACACGGGTTCGTGCCCCAGTCCGGGAAGATCCCACATGCCGCGGAGCGGCTGGGCCCGTGAGCCGTGGCCGCTGAGCCTGTGCGTCCGGAGCCTGTGCTCCACAACGGGAGAGGCCACGACAGCGAGAGGCCCGTGTACTGCAAAAAAAAAATCAAAATATTTATATTGATATATAATAAAAATAAACTTCAAGAACTTTCATTGCAATCATATACAAAAAGGTATAGTTTTAATATGTAATATGCCACCATTATTCATCGTGGTAAATGAATAAATGTTTTAAGAATATTACGGACTGTTTATCTTTTCTTTCCAGTGTTTGGGCATTTGCTTAAAGACTTCTTCTCCTCATACAGTAAGCAATTCAAAGATCATTGTAAGACTTATTTCAGATAAATAGCTGTTTAAAAGGGTTAACAATAGGGTGTCCGTATACTTTTTAATAAAATCTAGAATAGAGAACACTATCAATTATTACATCAATGAAGTAAGCATAAACCAGGACTGTCCTCAGCAAACTAGGACCTATGGTCATCAAGTCGAGAGATTTATTTTAGGCTTACATTCAGTAGGAAACTAAATTCAACTATTTCCTTCACCTTACTCTTTTTTCCTTTTGCCCTGATTCCTCCCTCCCTCTCTCTCTCTCTCTCTCTCTCTATATATATATATATATATATATATACATATATAAACTTTATATAAAAAACTTTATATAGATAAAGTTAATCTATTTTTAATTACTAAGTCTCTATAAATAACATTAAATTATTATTGGAGCAGTGCGATCGATCAATTGTTTGATCAACAGATGATGAATAGATAGTGATAAATAAAAGTAAGCAAAAAGAGGTATAGACTTAAGAGCAAACATGAGTTAAGATACAGCTTCTACTCTGAGGAAGTTTATGGTATACTAGAGTCTTGCTATTCACAGTTTAGCAAGCAGCAGCATTACCTTGGAGCTTTATAGAAATGCAGAATCTCAGGCCATGCCCCAAACATGCTGAATCACATCTGCATTTTAACAAGGTCCCAAGTCATACCCATGTACATGAAAGTTTGAGACTTTCATGCTTTAGAGGATGCTTAGAGGATGCTTTAGAGGATGTTTTAGAGGATGCTTTACTGCTTTAGAGGATGCTTCAGGTGTAATTAGCATCAAACACCCCACCAGAGCTTTTTTAAAAATAAGTTTATTTATTTTATTTATTTTATTTTTGGCTGCATTGGGTCTTTGTTGCTGTGTGCGGGCTTTCTCTAGTTGCGGCGGGCTGGGGCTACTCTTCATTGCAGTACGCAGGCTTCTCATTGCGGTGGCTTCTCTTGTTGTGCAGCACAGGCTCTAGGCATGTGGGCCTCAGTAGTTGTGGAGCACGGGCTTAGTTGCTCCGCGGCATGTGGGATCTTCTTGGACCAGGGATTGAGCCCCTGTTCCCTGCATTGGCAGGCGGATTCATAACCACTGGGCCACCAGGAAAATCCCCCCCACCAGGGGCTTTTCTTATCATTAGTTAGTTATCATTGCAGTATTTTTTAATAAATGCTTCAACTGCAAGTAAACCATCATAATACAGACTGATAAAGCTAAAGAAGCAATTCAGTTTTGTCTCATAAGTTTTCTGCCTCTCCAACCAAAAAGAGACTGAAAACAAGTGATTCCACCATCCTGTGTGGTACCATTTGATGTGCTAATAAGCCAGAATCTTGAGGCATCTTGTCTGCTTTGTGAAATTACTTTTACATCCCCCTTTTCTCTGCAAGGTGCTTCTGCTGAATGCAGTGATAAATCAAAAGTCTGCTAGACCATTACCAGAAAAAACTATCACCTGCAACTTTATTTGGATACTTCTCTCTTCTGATACAAACTGCTTTCCTAAAATGTATAGGCTTACAAATCAGTGCATTCCAGATATAATATTAAAACATATTTAAAAAGAATTAAGGAGAAAGTTACATAAGTTGAGTGGTTTTATCAGAGGCAGTTATTTTCTGTAAACTAAAGAGTTTATGTATGAATATAAAATATGCTTATATAGTTTGTTTTTCAATGATGTTGGTTGGGCTGTAAATTAAGAAAACAAAAAAAAAATCAAGAAAAAATCAAGAAAAAAGTTTTCAGAGAGTGAGTTTCATATATATTTTTTATTTGCAGGCACATCTGACACAAAATCTTACACTGATGACTTTACTGTTAGTCCTGTGAAACATATGGCATGTAATTGTATAGATGTTTTTGTCTCCCTAGTAGTTAATATATTGCTGGAGAGCTGTGAAGGGGTTAAAAATGAGCCTCCCCCAAATGTGCCACTTTGGCACGTGGATTACTTTGAGCTGAAGTCAATCAATGCCTCAGAGACTCAGGATGAGCTTTCTACCTCTCCCTTAACTGAAGAAAAGAATTCAGATAGAAGACATGGCCCAAAAAGAGAATTGTCACCAGACATAACTACAAAGAGTTTGTGCTAGGTGTGATAAGGTGGGGGGTAGCTCAGCAGGATCTGTTTGTTCAAAGTCCTTTCTGTGTCCCATTGTCTCTGCATGGCAAACATTTGTTTACCAAACATTTGCTCTTCTCATCTTCCTGTGAATTATCTTCCTTCCGTTTGTAGTCCCAAACCCTTACCCCTTCTCCTTAGTGCAGAATGGCATATCAGCCTCAATTGCCTGATTACCTGTGGGTTTTATATTCTTATGGGGTCCCATACACACATAATTTTTGTTTTTCTCCTGTTAATCTGTCCTATGTTAATTTTATTATTAGATCAGCCAAAGACCAAGGAACTAAGAAGGGTAGAGGAAAAAAATTTCCTCCCCTACATATACGAAGGAGTGAAAGTAGAAAATAAACACACACACACACACACACACACGTGTGTGTGTGTATGTGTGTGGCATGTATAAACAGAGAGAAAATTTCAGTCAAAGAGGCAAAAAGACAAGAGCAAAAGAGGGGGACTGAAGAAAGATAGGAGTGAAAGTAGAAAACAGAAGAAATTCCATTGACAGTATAAAGAGGATAGTGTAGAACATAATATTAGAATCCTGGTGGAGCCAGATTAAGTAGAACCTAGAATTCATGATAAAGAGTTTAGAATCTATCCTGTAGATCAGTGGTTCTCAAATTTGATTATGCATTAAAAAATTTTGGAGGACTTCTACTTTCTGATTCAACATATAAAAAGCTTGGGAAAATGAGAGGAAAATACCCTCATGCTTCTAGCAGGGGAAGGGGAAAAGTAACCACTGGAAATATACCTAAAGTATGGGGTTTTCCTTAAAAAAGCCTGACCTCAAGGGAAAATAGTTTACCAGAGCCTAACTGATCTGGGTTTTCCTAATTGTAGAAAATAAACCCCAACTTCAGCCCCCTGTAGCCCTGCTGTATTACTGAAAGGGTAGTAGAGGGAGAAAGGCTGAGAAGCACAGGCTAACCAAAAAACATAGAGAAAGCACAAATTACTAATGAACAGAAATGAAAAAGAGGCTATCATTACCAAACATGTGGACTTTAGAAGGATAATACAGGAATATTCTGAACAGCTGTATACTTGAAAATATGATAATTTAGATGAAATGGATCAGTCCCTTGAAAGACACAATCTATCAGAATTCACAAATGGAGAAATAGATAATCTGAATAAGACTGTATCTATTAAAGAAATTGAATCAATAATTAATTAACTTTCTAAAAGAGAAAGCAACAGGTCCACATGGTTTCATTGATGAATTCTACCAAACATTTAAGGAAGAAATTATTATCTATACTTTCTTTCAGAGGATAGTAGCAGAGGGAATGCTCCCTAACTCATTCTATGAGGCCAACATTAACCTAATGCCCAAAGACATTACAAGATATGAAAAGTACAGACCAATATCTCTATAGATACAAGATCCTCAGCAAATATTATCAAATCAAATACACCAGTGTATAAACAGAATTATATACCATGGCCATGTGGAATTTATTCCAAGTATGCAAGACTGGCTCAACATTCAAAAACCCATTGATGTATTCCATTATATCAACAGGCTAAAGAAGAAAAATCATATGATATTATCAACAGATGCAGAAAAAGCATTTGACAAAATCCAACACCATTTCATGATTTAAAAAAAACCCAAAAGAAAAGAAAAAAACCTCAGCAAACTAGGAATAGAAGAGAACTTACTCAACTTGGAAAAAAAAAAATCTACAAAAGACCTGCAGCTAATATCATTCCTAATGGTGAGAATAAGATGTTTTCCACCTATGATGAGGAAAAAGGCAAGGATGTCCTTTCCTACCATTCCTATGCACCATGATACTGGAAGTCCTAGCTAATGCAATATAATACAAAATAATGATATAAAAGATATACAGATTATAAAGGAAGACATAAAACTATATTTGTTCATATATGACATGATTGTTTATGTAGAAAATCTCAAAAGTTGATTAAAGAAAAACAAACAAAAGACTCCTGGAACTAATAAATAGTGATAGCAAGGTTCCATTGTACAAGGATACTATACAAAAGTCAATTACTTTCCTGTATACCAGCAATGAACTGGTATAACAAATTATAATTTGTATATAAAACATAATACCATTTACATTGGCACAAAAATGAAATACTTGTGTATAAATTAACAAAATATGGATAAGATCTGTATCAGGAAAACTATAAAACTGATGAAAGAAATCAAAGAAGATCTAAATAATTAGATATTTATGTTCATGGTTGAGAAAAATTAATATTGTCAAATTGTCAGTTCTTCCTGACTTGACCTATAAATTTGATGCAATAACAATAAAAATCCCAGAAAATTACTCTGAGGATACTGACAAATTGATTCTAAAATTTATATGGAAAGGGAAAAAAAAAACAGAATAGCCAAAACAATATTAAAGAAGAACAAAGTTGGAAGACACACTACCTGACTTCAAGACTTACTCTAAAGGTACAATAATCAACATAGTGTGGTACTGGCAAAGAATAGAAAAATAAACCAAAGAATGGAATAGAGAGCCACCCCTTCCCTGGAAAAAGAACAACACAAATATAGTCAATTTATCTTTAACAAAAGAGCAAAGGCAATTCAAAGGAGGAAGTATAGCCTTTTCAACAAATGATGCTGAAACAACCAGACAACCATATGCAAAAATCTTAGACACAGACCTTACACCATTCACAAGAATTAACTCCAAATGGATCATAGACCTAAATGTAAAACATGAAATTGGAAAGCTTTTATTAGATAAGTAGGAGAAAGTATAGGTGACCTTGGGTTTGATGATGAGTTTTTAGATACGTCAATACAATTGATAAGTTGGATTTCCTTAAAATTAGAAACTTAGGTTCTGTGAAAGACATGATCAAGAGCAGAAAAAGACAAATCACCGACTGGGAGGAAATGTTTACAAATCACACATCTGGCAAAATACTCATCCTGAATGTATAATGAAAACTTAATAAGAAAACAAAAAATCCAGTTGAAAAATGGGCAAAAGATCTGAACAGATACCTCAAGAAGAAAGATATACTGATGGCAAATAAGCATATGAAAAGATGCTCAACATCAAATGGCATTAGGAAATTAGAAATCAAAACAACAATGAGATACTACTATACACCTATTAGAATGACTAAAATTCAGTAAACTGAACACACCAAATACTGGCGAGGATGTGGAGCAACAGACACTCTCATTCATTGCTGATGGGAATGTAAAATGGTACAGCCACTTTGGAAGACAATTTGACAGTGTCTTACAAAGCTAGATATACTCTTACTATCCAGGAACTGTGCCTCTACATATTTATCCAAATGAGATGAAAATTTATGTCTGCACAAAAACCTGCACGTGGATGTTTATAGCAATTGTATCCATAATTGCCCAAATTTGGAAGCAACCAAAATGCCCTTTAATAGGGGAAGAGATTAAAAACTGGTATACCCGTACAATGGAATATTATTCAGCTACAAAAATAAATGTGCGATCAAGCCATGAAAAGGCATGGAGGAATCTTACGTGCATATTGCTAAGTGGAAGAAGCTAGTCTGAAAACGCTACATGTTGTAAGAATCCAACCATATGACCTTCTGGAACTATAGATAATAAAATTTTCAGTGGTTACCAGGTCCTCAGAGGGAGGGAGGGAGGGAGGGATGAACAAGTGAAACGGAATTTTTAGGGCAATGAAACTATTCTGTATGATACTGCACTGGTGGATACATGCCATTACATATTTATTAAAAGCCATAGAACTGTACAGCAAAAGAGTAAACCCTCATGTAAACTATGGACTTTAATTAATAATAATGCATCAATATTGGTTCATCAGTTGTAACAAATTATGATACTAATGCAAGTTTTTAATAATAAGGACAAATGTACATGTGGGGAAGAGGGGGTTTATGGGACTCTACTTTCAGCTCAGTTTTTCCATAAACAAAACTTCTCTAAAAATAAAGTCTATTCATACAAAAAAAATTAACACCTGGATGGCTTTTTCAAATACAGATTTCTGGGCTTCATCTCCATAGTTTCTGATTTAGTAGGTCCTGGATAAGACTGCACAAGTTGTATTTCTAACAACCTACCAGGTGATTCTGATGTTGCTGGCCCTGAGATCGCACTTTGAGATCTGATGCTTTAGATAAATTGGATTCTTTGAAGATATTCAAGCAGTGTCTTCACAGTAAGAGAACATTTTAGGAAAGTTAGATTTGGCAACAGTCTGTAAAATAAATTGGCGGGGGGCACATGATATTTGAAGAAGAAATTTAAAGTAATTCTGAATTTCTTTCGTGGAAATCGAGAGAGGTGATAGAAAACGTGATACAGTGGTAGAACGGTGCTTAGCAAATCATTTTGGATGTGGACATGGAGGGAAAGGAAAAGAAAGGTAAGTTTTGAAGTGGGCATGCCTGCCATAAATAGAAATAGGAAAGAGATATGGAGAAACAATTGGAGAGGGGATACTATGAGACAAAGAGAAAATAGAAAATGTATCTACTAGTTTTCAAATTTCAATCACAATCATTCAATACAGATGGCTTTGCCCTTACATAAGTATACAAACTGTTACTTTTTCAAGAACTTACATTTAACTTCTCTTCTACAACTTTTAAAAGAATTAAAGAAGAAAGAGAACTGCTTTTATAAAGCTAAAAGAGAGATCCCATATTCTATGACTTAACTAAGGCAGGTACTTGTTTATCCTGTGTTAAATATCATCAGAGATTCAATGTTCAAAGCACTATTGGGAGGGAGGGTTATATTCCATATAATCTCCTTATCTATCTTTTTCTTAAAATAAAGGTGGAACTTTCAAAAAGATGTAAAGGAAGCATTGTTATTTAACTGCTTTACCTGTCTTGGCCCATTCCTCCCCAGCTGGACTGCAAGATCTTACATTGTTGCTTGGCAAGGGCTATACTGTATTTAATTTTGCATTTGGTGTTATTGTTGTTAAATCTGTCTGGCAAGTGCATTGCTGTGAGCGTAATCACATCGATACACGTGGTTGGTGAAAATGGAAATGATTGAGTAACTTTCTTATGATTAAAACCTGGTCTGGATTCATCTCAGATCTATAGATACGAGATTACAATTGTTGCCCGGTAGTTCTCTTCCCGAGGAAGGAACACAACTATGCATCTAAACATATTTCTCTGGAGGTAATCTAATATTTCACAATTGTCCTGTGTGCTATAATTTTCAATATAGTTTTACATAAATTACCTTATTTGACGATTGCAGTTACCTGCATAGTAAGAAAGAATGGATACTCTTATTTTTATTATGTTGGGGAAACTGAATAGCCACCAGATTCATTGTTTAGCCAATTTTGTAAAACTAGTGATGGCTTTAAAACCAAAATTCTATACTGCAGTGTTCTTTGTGGTCTACTGTGTGGTCTCCACATGTTGGATAGTAATCCAGGACTGTTAGGGGCAGTAAAATGTTGGTAAAGCCTGGCTGCTTGTTTATGTCATTAGAATTACTCGGTGGTGATTGGCTCAATTTGATTTATGTCTCACTTTAATTCATGTGCCCAAGGGCTACTGTTATGATTAATCACAAGGAGAAAGAACATGTTACTTTAACTTTGGTAAAATGCATTATACACAGTTTGTAATTCTTGGGACCTGGATCACTTTTCATGTCTCAAATGCTTTCACCTTCTGTTTTAATCACTTCTCTCAGAGCTTTACTTTCCTCATGACTCTTGTGTCACCAGTCTTGTATACATTTAATCTATTTTTCTAATAAATTAATTTAAATCTGTCACAGTGGGGTCTCCTTTCATTTTTATCCACAGAAAATTAAATTTCTGACTTGTCACAAATCTATCAGTTACATGTTTTTGTGATTACCTATAATTGCTTTTATCATCCACTAACATGCACTGATGGATTAACATAACAGTGGCATCAAATTCAAATTCCACAGGATGGATACAACTAACATTAGACAAGGTCAAGGAACTTGGATTTTCTGGATTTGTTGCATATGCCACATTTAGCCTTTATAGTTGTTTTATTTCCAATATTCATGATTCTTGAGCTAGCTATAGAGGAAAACAATGGAGATTTATCGCCATGTTTATATTTTCCCAAGATATGAAGTCATACCCACGAATCCCATCTGCCTTTTCAGATGTGACATGAATGTTGTAAGCTCTGAGCTTCCTTCTGCATCATAGTATTAGCAAGACCAGTACAATGTATAGGTTTCTAGAAAATGAGGCATGATCAGTGATAAAAGTGGCCTGGGCAGAAGCATTAAGTCCAAAAACCTCTATGTAACTTATTAGTGTGTTATACAGTAAAAAGATAAATGCATTGACATTAGAATGTAGGTAATGTATCCGTTTCTCAGTTCAACTCCTAAGGACTTAAGACAACATTTAAGGAATATCTTTCATATTCTTATTCTATTAGAAAACAACAGACATTGCTTAGATACTCTCAGCAAATACAGCAAAGTAAACAGGGGCAAGCATCATTGATCTGTTGAGTCAAAAAAATGGTAAGTTTTGTATATGAATAAGCAACATGAATACAAAACTCACTATGGTCAGGACAAGTGTTTGGGAACATCTAGAGAGAGTAAATGTAATAATTTTACTATTTTTAATGGTAAAGATATGGTCATTTCACCAGGAATGATTTCTCACTTACACAAATACCTTAATCCTGTATTGAATCTAAATTTCTGATCAACATTTCTTTATACATAAAGGCAGAAAAAGGAAAGGCTTATCAAAATGCAAGAGTTTAGAGCATACCAGTTTGAAATCACTGAGTTTCTGAAATTTGGCCTCCACAGAATATTTATAGAGGCTGCTTCAACAGCTACCAATATGTAATGACTTGAAATGAAGCAGGTTTAAGTTTCCTGGTAGAGAAGATGCTTCTCTACCATTCACTAAAATATGACCAATGAGAAGTTGCTGTAAAATATCTAAAAGCAAAAGCTGTAGACAAATCAAACAACCTTGGGGCAAGTGATAATCTTCACTTTGACGTGTACAAATGGTTATATTCTGACCAGTGTTTTACTGTGTGTTTGAGGCCATTTGATTAGAATGAGAGAATGGCATGTGTCTAACATATCTACTTTTTTTTTTTTTTTTTTTTGCGGTACGCGGGCCTCTCACGGTTGTGGCCTCTCCCGTTGCGGAGCACGGGCTCAGCGGCCATGGCTCACGGGCCTAGCCGCTCCGCGGCATGAGGGATCTTCCCGGACCGGGGCACGAACCCGTGTCCCCTGCATCGGCAGGCGGACTCTCAACCACTCGCCACCAGGGAAGCCCCATATCTACTCTTTTAGTCAAGAAAATATCTTCCCTCTTTCCTTACCCTTATGCTGAGTTTATCCCTTTTTTTCCTTTTTTCTCTTTCCTCTCCCTCCCACCCTTCCTGTCTCTCTTTCTCCCTTCCTTTAATAAACGAGAATAGGCTAGGTTTTGCTGCAGTAGCAAATAAACCCTGAAATCCCAGTGGTATAATAAAACAAATATTTATTACTTCCTCATATTATACACCAACGTGAGCTGGGTGGCTTACCTGGGATGTACTCAAAGTGGTGATTTAGGGATCCAAGTTCCTTCCATCATGTGGCTAAACCATTTAAAGCACATGACTTCCAGGACTGCCATGGTAGATGGAAGAGAGAATGTAGATGAATTGTACAGATATTTTTATGTCCAGGGCTGACAGTGACAGTTGACCCTTGCTGAGCTGTTAAGGAGGATGGGAAATATGGTCTTATCAAGAAGAAATTGAAATAAAATTTGATGAACACATAGCATTTTCTCTGACATAGTATCCATTCACCCATGATTTGCTTTATTTAGTATTTTTTTAGCCCTATCACACTAGACAATAGTATATATTCTGTTTTTTTTTTACCAATCTTGTGGAAATTAGTAAGAAAGAGCTTAGGGCTTTGTATATGTATATATGACTGGCTATATTAAAGAATAAAGAATGAATATAAATATTCAAAATTCATTCTCACTCTGATTTTTCTATCTTGGTTTCTTTTACAATTTTTAAAAATTTATTTATTTTACTTATTTATTTTTGGCTGTGTTGGGTCTTCATTGCTGCACACGGGCTTTCTCTAGTTGCGGCAAGCGGGGGCTACTCTTTGTTGAGGTGTGCAGGCTTCTCATTGTGGTGGCTTCTCTTGTTGAGGAGCATGAGCTCTAGGTGCGTGGGCTTCAGTAGTTGTGGCATGTGGGTTCAGTAGTTGTGGCTCACGGGCCCTAGAGGGCAGGCTCAGTAGTTGTGGTGCACAGGCTTAGTTGCTCCGTGGCATGTGAGATCTTCCTGGACCAGGGTTCAAACCTGTGTCCCCTGCATTGGCAGGCAGATTCTTAACTACTGCACCACCAGGGAAGCCCTATCTTGGTTTCTTGATTCAAATTCTTGCCTCTATTTTTACTGTTAATATAAGAATTAATTATTAGTATTATGTAATTCTTTAGGAACAGAAAAATATTTTAGTACCTATGGTCACGTGTGTTAGGAAGAAAAGATAACAATTCTTGAGTTATGTTATATAAACATCCCATAAAGAAGGGAAGACCCTTGTCCATGTTCTGTCTACTTCCTAGTAATCACCTATATACCCATACACTTAAACTTGTACCAAAACCATGATATTAAACAAATTCCTCAGTATCTGAGTCACTGAATGTGTTATATTTTATTGGAGGCAAGGTTGCTAGAATCTGATAAGGTGACAAAAGAAACAATAGTATAAGAACAAAAGTAGTTTAAATTACATTTGTAAACTCCTATAAGTTTGTATAAACACACTTGCATAGAAGGCAGAAGTTACGTGGACATATGTACTTGGGAATTTTTAAGTATTATGCCAATATTGTCCTGGCCATCGATATAACTAGAAAAAAATGTATACAGTTGACTGACAGAAATGATATAAAGAAGACCCAATTATGTTCAAAGATGAGCCAAGGACATAGCAAGAATTTGGGCAAGCAGAGTGATGTTCTCAACAAAGATTAAACTGTGTATGCTCAGCTCCTGGTCACTATGGCTATAGCCTGGCATATATTTATATATATATATATATATACACACACACACACACACACATATACATATATATATAATATATATGCATATTATATTTATATATATATATATATATAAAATAATGAGAAAATCCACATGCTGATGAGGTTAAGTAAATAGGAACAAAGTGACCAATTCTATGGTTCCCACATGAAGGGTTGCTTGAGGGAGGGGGAGATGAGGATAAGATGGTCTTGGAGTTGTAACCAAAAGGCAATGTAAGGAGTTTGCATGCTTAACACTTTTTTAAACCCAGCCAACTTTTCTGTCTAATCGGGTAGACATCTAAATAAATTAAATGTCATATGTTTCACAAACACTCAGCCTTTCTACCTAGCAGGCATTGCCCCATGGACAGTATTCATGCCAACACTATCTTTGAGATATATTTTGAACATTTTGTCACATTCATCACCTACATAAGGGTCACATTAGGCTCTCTTCATCTTCTCTCATCTGGAGTATTTCAGGAATTATAACTAGTCCCTCTTTTCATGCTCATTGTCCCCTACACTCCTTTCTTTAGCTCCCAGAGAGCCCCTTTCAAAATTTAAATGATGACATGACACTTCTCCACTTACATGTCTTCTATGACTTTTCTTCTCATTGAGGATAAAAAAAATTAAGCCCTTACCTTGGCTTAAAAGTTTGTGTATGATTCAACACCTTATAACCTATCTGAAGTTACTCTCTCTCTTTCCTTCTTCATAGATCCCTGTACTTCAGCTACACTGGCCTCATTGTGGCCTTCCTCAAACATGCCAACAATGGGCTCACCTCAGGGTCTCTGTAGTGTCTGTTCAATTTACTTGTAATGTTCTTCCCTCAGATACTTACATGAGTCACATTTTCACTTCATTACATTATGGTCTCTGCTTAAATTACAACTTATCAAAGAGGCCACCCAAGACCATACTATATAAAGTGGTAACTCACCTCTGGCACACTCCATTATATTATCCTGCTTTGTTTTACTTCATCTTTAGCAATTACTGCCAGTTGATATATTGAATATATTTTATTTCCTTTCTTGTGTAGAATATAAGCTATATGAGAATAGGAATTTTGGGTGTTTTCTTTACCATTATATTCTTATGGCCCAGAAAAGACATAGCACATAGAAGACATTCAATAAATATCTGTTAAGAATAAAAATATAGGGGGTGGGTGAAATAGGTGAAGGGGATTAAGAAGTGGAAACCTATTTTCAATTAAAAAATGTAAAAAAGAATAAACTCTAAAAAAATAATATAGATATGTATAAAAAGAACAAATGATGAGAGAAGCAAAGCTTATTTTCCTGAAGTTTAGATTATCTATTGCTACATATCAAACTATACCAAAACTTGGTGTATTAAAACCACAGTTATTGCATTATATCACAGACTTGTATGTCAGAAATTCAAACAGGGCCAGTGGTGTTTAGCTGACAGATGGCCTGGTCTACTGAGATGACTTCACTTGGTCTGTTGCCTTGACAGAGGTGGCTAGAATGCTGGGCTCAGTGGTTTCTATCAGCTGGAATACCTAGACATGGCCTATTCAGCATGACAGTCTCTGAGTATTCAGACTTCTTACATGGTGGATCTGGGTTCCAAGAGCAAGTGCTCCAGTAAACAAGAAGGAAGCTGCATGGTCATTTACAAGTTAGCCTCAGAAGTCACACAGCATCACTTCCACCATATTTTATTGGTTGAAGCTTCACAAGCCAACCTAAATTCAAGGGAAGGATACATATATCCCACCTCTCAATGAACAGGGTGTCAAAGAACTTGTGGCCATGTTTTATTTTTTATTGAGATATATTTGACATATAACATTATATTAGTTTTGGGTGTACAACATAATGATTCAATATTTGTATATATTGAGAAATGATCATCACAGTCCATCACCATACACAGTTACATTTTTTTACTTGTGATGAGCACTTTTAAGATCTACTCTCTTAGCAACTTTCAAATATATAATATAGTATTATTAACTATAGTCACCAATGCTTTACATTACATCCCCATGACTTATTTATTTTATAATTGGAAATTTGTATCTTTTGACCACTTCACCCATTTTGCCCACCAATACCCCCCACCTTTGGCAACCACCAATCTGTTCTGTTCTTTGTATCTATGAGTTCTTTTTGTGTGTTTTTTTCTTTTTTAGATTCCACATATAAGTAAGATCATACAGTATTTGTCTTTCTATGTCTGATTTATTTCACGTAGCTTATATAATGCCATTAAGGGCCATCAATGTTGTCACAAATAGCAACATGTCATTTTTTTAATGGATGAACTATATATATATATCTATCTCACATTTTCTTTATCCATCCATCCACTGATGGACACATATGTTGCCTACATGTCTTTGCTGTTGTAAATAATGGTTTAATAAACATGGGGATGCATATATCTTTTGCAATAGTGCATTCATTTTCTTCAAATACCCAGATGTGGAATTTCTAGATCATATGGTGGTTCTTTTATTTTTTTAATTAAAAAAAATTTTTTTTGTTATCCAGTTTTATTGAAATATAATTGACATATAACCTTTTTTTTAACTGTAACTTTATTTTTATTTATTTTTTTAACATCTTTATTGGAGTATAATTGCTTTACAATGGTGTGTTAGTTTCTGCTTTATAACAAAGTGAATCAGTTATACATATACATATATTCCCATATCTCTTCCCTCTTGCGTCTCCCTCCCTTCCACCCTCCGTATCCCACCCCTCCAGGTGGTCACAAAGCACCGAGCTGATCTCCCTGTGCTATGTGGCTGCTTCCCACTAGCTATCTACCTTACGTTTGGTAGTGTATGTATGTCCATGCCTCTCTCTTGCTTTGTCACAGCTCACCCTTTGTTCTTTTATTTTTTGAGGAACGTCCATACTGCTTTCCATAGTGGCTGCACCAATTTACATTCCTACCAACAGTGCATAAGGATTCCCTTTTCTCCACATCCTTGCGCAAATATTTTCTTTCATTCAGTAGGTAGCCTTTTCATTCTGTTGATGGTTACCTTTGCTGTACAGAAGCTTTTTAGTTTGATGTAGCCCCACTCATTTATTTTTGCTTTTGTTGCCTTTGCTTTTGGTGTCAAATCTAAAAAATCATTGCCAAGACTGATGCCTAGTAGCTTACTGACTATGTTTCCATCTAGGAATTTTTTTTGGTTTCAGGTCTTATGTTCAATTCTTTAATCCATTTTGAATAAGTTTTTGTGTATGGTGTAACATAGTGGTCCAGTATCATTCTTTTGCATGTGGTTGTCCAGTTTTTCCAACACCATTTTTTGAAGAGACTATCCTTTCCCCATTGTATATTCTTGGCTTCTTTATCAAAAAGTAATTGACCAGGACCCTCTATTCTGTTCCATTGATCTATGTATCTGTTTTTATGCCAATACCATACTCTTGATTACTATAGCTTTGTAATATAGTTTGAAATCATGGAGTCTGATGCCTCCAAGTTAGTTCTTCTTTCTCAAGATTGCTTTGGCTATTCAGGGTCTGTTATGGTTCCAAACAAATTTTAGGGTTGTTTGTCCTATTTCTGTGAAAAATTCCACTGGAATTTTGATAGGGATTGCCTTGAATTGTGGCCATGTTTTAAAACCCTCACAGATAGCTTTTGTAAATGGTTTGGATTATAAACTGTTTTTGTCACCTGGTGCCTCAAGAGAGTGAGCTTATCCAAAGTGGATAAAATAAGCTGTCAGGAATGTACAAAGAATTATTGGCCCTTGAGCTCTGATGTGCTGCTTTTCTCCTGTACTTTACATTTTCTGTGTGCCCAGCTGTCTTATATCCCTAAAGGGTAAACTGATCTGCCTCATTATCTTATAGGGAAAATTTACCAGGGCTAGGTCAGGTGTGTGGAGTGAGATTTAAAAAGGTTGTGTGATAGGAAACCTTACTTTGTTCTTTAAGCCTAAGTCATATGTTCCCATGCAGATTACCAGAGAAGTGCTGCGTTAGAGATTTCAGGGCTATTACCTTGCTATTAATAAAGTAGTACATTTTTTTAAATTTAGCTATTGTATTTTTTATCATCACCGTCATTATCATCACCACTGAAGCGGAATCCAGCCTCTGTATCCCTGTACACTGAATTAAATCTCAGAGTTTTGGGTGAAGTAGAAAATAATAGCTTTATTGCTTTGCCAGGAAAAGGGGGCCACAGAGGGCTAATGCCCTCAAAACTGTGTGTCACAACCTGGAGGGGGTAGTGAGAAGTTTTATAATAGTGGTTCAAAGAGGGCATGATCAGCTCGTGGAGGTTCTTCTGACTGGTTGGTGGTGAGGTAAGTGGGAGTCAGTATCATCAACCTCCTGGTTCCAAGGGGTCTGAGGTCTAAGTGCTTGTGGGCAGCACACTGTTAATTTCTCCCACCTGTATCTGCAAAACAGCTCACAGATTTCATTATGTGTATCCCTTGAGGGGGACCCAGGACCCTGCCCCAAGGCTATACTATTGTTTTCTTGACTGTTCCTCCCTTGTCTCCACATCCCCTCCCTTCCCTAATTAGCAACTGTTTGAACCTACCCCTTGGAACTCAGGGAAGGTCATGGAGGCTGAACAAAGGCAATTTCCTGTAATCAAGAAATAGGGGACACGGAAAGGCTTTTGTGACCAGGAGCCCCGCAGGGTCCTGCTTGGTATCACCATTGGGGGACCTTCATCTGTCAGGAACTCTTAGAGGGGAAGTCAGTGTTAAGATTTGCCCATCAAAGTCCCACTGAAACTTTAACAGAAAGTCAGAGTACTACAAAACCCACAAAATATACTGTTACTTTACTCTGAATAATTATTAATTAAACATTATTTAATATGAAGCCATCAAGATTTTTCCTATTATAATATAGCTTTAGTAAAAAATTGTATGTTATTATTTAAATACTCTAAATATCAAGTCAATTTAAATACTATAATATTGTTATAATTTAAATATGGTAAATATTGAGTATAATAATTTATGAAAAATCATGATGGCTTTTTTGAAATAATGTCTGATTAAAATTATTAAAATATGAAAACAATATTTGAATTAGATGTACCTTCTAGTTGCAGCTTTGCTACTGAATTGGTAACCTTCAACTCATTTTACTGCTCTATCAAAATTTGCCTTCTTTAAGTTAAAATAATAATCTCTAGTGTCAAACTCCCCAGGGCAACATGGCACTCTGCCTTGGACATATGGCAGCTTAATAAATACTTCAGAGTGTGAATTATGTTACATTTTTTGGAACAAAATCACTAATGATGAAATTCTATTGTTGATATTACCTTCAGGAGGATGGTTAATATTTAATCCTTGGTATTTTTTTTCCATATAAAGGTAAACCTGTTACTGTCTATTCCTGAAAAGGAGAATAACTGAACTTAATGCTAGTACTTTGAAAATTTCAAAATACTAATTTTTTTTCCAAGTCACATCATAAAAATTAACAAAGTTGTTATCTATTTCACATGTTATCTTTTGATTTATATACACTTTTCATTCAACCATTACGATCCAATTATTTGGTTAGTTCTTACTGAGAATCAGTGAACATGGATTATACTATTGAACACCTGTATATATGGCATATCCAGGCCTCAATAGACTGGAAGAATAAAGAAGTCAGACTTCCATTAAGTACACAAATCAATTTATTTATTTATTTTTTACCTTAAAAACAAGTTCATGTAGGAATTTACCACCCCCTCCCCGTTATGTGTTAAATTTTGTCCCTCAGAAAGACATGTTCAAGTCTTAATCCTCAATATTTGTGAACATGACCTTACTCAGAAATAAAGTCTTTGCAGATGTGATTACATGTGACCATACTCATTTAGGGTGGGCCCTATTCCAGTAACTGGTGTTCTTACAAGAAGAGAGAAATTTAGACACTGAGACACAGAAAGAATGCCATGTGATGACAGAGGCAGAGATTGGAGGGATGCAGCTGCAAGCCAAGGAACACCAAGGATTGCTGGCAGTCACCAGAAGCTGGAAGAGGGCAAGGAAGGATTTTCCCCATGGGCTTCAGAGGGAGCACAGCCCTGCCAAACCTTGATTCCAGGCTTCTAGCCTCCAGAACTGTGAGAGGATTAGTTTCTGCTGTTTTAAGTTGCCTAGTTTGTGGTGATTTGTTACGGCAGCCCTAGCGCACTAATATATCCCTCTCCTCTGCATTATCCTCTAGTTAATTGTGGTCCACCACATTCCTGCCTTGCTACTGCTATCTTGCATTAGATTATTGCTATCTGGGTACAATCATCCTTCCTAAATGTCCACTGCTGCTAATACCAATGTCAGATCATCAACATATTGTTAATATTTACAGTTTGCTGCCATGTGAGATGAGGATTCTGTCCCTAAGTCCTTCTAGAAATCCAATTCCTTTTCAGCTCCTTGTCTCCAGGAAATAAAAAGCTCAAACAAGACTACGTAGCACTCCGTGGAAACAAGCACCAGTTCACATACAGTGAATTTTAAATCCATGCAGAGCCAATAACTATTTCTCAAAAGGAAATATGGCTCTTTGCCTATACAGTGTTGGAAAAACCACAGCATTTCAAATCTCTCTGTTTCTGAAGGGGGTGTTGCCTTTGCATATGTGAAATTAAAAGATCCTTTCAGATGTTTATAGTTTTTTTCCCCGAACAGTGGAACAATCAATCTTCAATTCCTGTGACTCAAAACTCCTTGCAGCTCTGAAATGGCAGCTTTTCATCTTCTAATGAAAAAGGTTTAAGAAAACACTACTACCACAACCTTATAGCAGCATTTCATATCCCGGGCAGATAGAGCTATTTTCCCAGTTTGCTGTGATCTTAAATAATGTTTAGGCTACACACGTAGGTCTAAAATGTGCCTTTAATGCAACAGAACCTATAGATATTCTTTAACCACCAAGGATAAGGACTTGAGTGATTTCAGTGGTCTATTTATGTGAGATCTTTTGCATTTACTGGTGTAGCTACCCATGGTCCCTTTGTCCCACCTAGACTCAGTGATGGTGGGCCCAGGTATTTGAAGATAATGTGCAGCTGAATCTACTGGAACCCATGAGTTAGTATCCTTCTGGGTTGTTGCCCAGTTGTACCAACTCCTCCCATCAGACACTACTATTTTAAAGCTCTTTCCCTTGAATAACCTCTACAAAGTACAACATAAGAGGAAATTGCAGTAACCACAGATACACAGGAAGACACATACATGACTTGTGCACCGTTATTCAGTCCTCTGATAGTGTAGGTTTGGAACTAGTATTTGAGATCTCCCTGATTAATTGCCCTTAATACAGTTAGAAATAGAGTTTTTTTTTTTTAATGTAGGCAAAGATTTAAAGGATTTCTGGAGTCAGTGTATATATTACAGCATGAGTCACATAGTTCCAAATAAAAATTTGAAAATAAAGTTCTTCAAAATGTTCTTGTAGCGCAGCATGAGTGAACCCGAGCATGAGGCTGCTTGAACCGCAGTTATGCATCTATTTCCATGTCAATGTAAATAATATCAGTAGTATCTTCCTGAATATTTGCATATTGGTAAAATAAAACAATTATATGTTTTCTTATTTTTATTGGGTTGGCCAAGAAGTTCGTGTGGGAACGGAAAAACCCGCACAAAATTTTTGGCCAACCCAATATTTCAATATTTGTTTTGCAGAGCTTATAAAAATTTTGCCAACACCCTCTTTGCAGAGGGTACCTATTCCTGTATAGGATGGTTTTACAAATTACAAGTTGCAAATGCATTAGTTGATTATAAAATCAATTTAGTAGTTTGTAGCCATTGTTATCTAAAAACAAAATAGAATAGGGTATAATAGAGTAGGAAACATTAACATGCCTTATAAAGAAAAAGAGTAATTATTGCTTCAGGAGAATTTACTTCAATTTTATACATATGAATGTATCTTTGTGTGTTCTAATGTGCATTATATAAAGTAAAATGTGTTTCCTACAGTAGGTCATAGTCAGAAGTATTTGAAAATAACTGTGAGTCTATAGTAATACCTTGAAAAATCCCAAAGGATATTATTAGAATTACTTGTTTATGAAAAGAATGTCATGCACTCATTTATTAGACTCTACCCATTGGTTTCCCTTTTAATTAAGAACAATTTTCCAAATTACAATATCATCAGATTTATTTTAAATTCATTACTGCATTAATAATGTAAAACAGCATAGCTTATGTTTTACTTGCCCTACTTCTACTATAGTAGGCTAACATGTGTGTGTGCATGTGTGTTAAATTTAGTAAGATTTTCTATCTAAAGTGTAAGTATTTGTTAGATTTTTTAATATTTTTAGCACTCAATTGTTAGTAAAAGAATAAGAGTTTCCTACTTAAATTTGTTTAGTAGAAAAAGTTCTTTGGATAATGAAGTTACAACTGAGCCCAAAGCCAGTGCTTCAAGAATATTATAATCTTTCATAAGATCTGGGAAAACTGATGGGTCCTTCTCTTAGGTTTATAATTCATAGGCATTTGAGAAACCCCTCAAATGTATGCTTCCAGAAATCCTGGAAGTATAAAGATCATGGTCCTATTCCAAGAAGAGACACTTAGATTTAAACTGATGTAATATCCTTTTAAGGCTTATTTTACACACTTTATTAAACAAGATAAGAGTCATATGTTATGATTTCAGTTACAAGTTCTTGGCTCTTCCACACCTTTCCTGAATTTAAAAGCATTCAATTGCTTTCCATTCCTTTTTGTATATTGTTGCCACTCCTTGGAATACTTTTCCTTTCATACATTCATTTATTTATTATTTCATCCATCAGTCCACCCACCCAACCACCCAACCAGTCAACAATTTATTGATTAACTTCTATGCCATAAGAACTGTCTAGACACAGGGGATTGTGCAGAGCACATAATGGACCAAAACATCCTTACCCTAATGGATCTCACATTCTATCATGGGTCAGGGGAGAGAGAAAAAAATCAGAGAAGCAAAATGTGTAGTATGTCAGAAGTTGTAAGTTTTATGGAGAAACATAAAATAGGCAAAGGTAATGGGGAATTTGGGGCAGTGAGGATGGGTGATAGCAATTTTAAATAGGCAGGTCACAGATGGCCTCAATGAGAAAGTGAGCAAATATCAGAAGGAGGTGAGGGAGCAAGTCATGAAGTTATATAAATGGAAAAGTCTTCCAGGCGAAGAGAAAAGCAAGTGCAAAAGTCCTGAGGTTGTATGTGCTGAGAATGTTTTAACAGCAAGAATTGGGATTTGGTGTACAAGAATGATAGTAGAAGATTAGGTTAAAGGGAAAGGGAGAGAATGAGGGCTGAATATGTGACTATTACAGGCCACTGTATGTGTCTACACTTGACTTTTATTTAGAATGAAGTAAGAGGCCATTAAAAATTTTGAATAGAGAAATATCTTTGCCTTATTTCAAATTCATTAATTGGATAATTAAAATTTGCTGTCTATAAAGAACATCCCTCTGATTGATGTTTTGAGAATAGTCTATAGTGAGGCTAAAAGTTGAAACAGGGAGACTCCACAATACCTTCACATTTTTTGAATTGATACCCAGTAAGAAAATTTTCACACTGAGATTCAGGATATATACGCACACATATATGCACATATACACTTAGAGATAGATGTATCTATGTCCATATATATGTATAAATAAAAGTGAAATAATTTTTTACAAAACTATTTACTCTTTCTATACATTATGCAGTTCAGTATTTTCTATGACATTGTTTTGCTGTTGTTTACAAGGCACTGAATTAATTTATGACTCACTAATGGGCCATAACCCAAAAACATATAGATGGATATGAAATAATTCAAGAGTCATGGTGCTAGCTTGCATCAGGGAAGCCACTTTGGAGGTGGGGAGATGTAGTTGGATTCTGGATATATATTAAAGGCGAGGTGTGAGAGAGAAAGTGAGGATAAATGAATGACATTAATTTTTGTGGCCTGAAGAACTGGAATATTGGTGTTACTATTTAAGTGCTGGAAAAGGTACTTGGAAGAAATCTGGTGGAAGTAGGTAGGAGAGATCAAGAGCCATATTTTGGACATAATTGACTTTGTATTTTATATTCAGAGGGGTACCATGAATAGGCCATTGGCTCTAATAGACAGGACTTCAAAAGACAGATCCTATTAGTTAGCTATTATCTACAGATCTCAAATGAATAATTTCTTCCTCAAAGGAACCCTCCCTACCCCACCCAAGGAAGCCAGGTGCTGCTATCATAGGCACTGAAGCAACATGTATCTCACCTTGACACAGCTGCAAATTTACATCTATTTGTGTGATTATTTGATCACTGCTTTCCTACCTCCCCCAAAAGATGGGACATTCCATTAGGTCCAGAGTGTTTACTTACCACTGTATTCTTAGCACTTAGCACAGTGCCTAGGGTATGTATTAGGATATATATGTCCTTATTGCACACATACATCTAAGTACACATAAAAAAATAAGGTAAACAGGCTGGAATGAGGTATTGAAAAAAATAGCCTCAATGTCCATATGGCAGATCATTTGTGTCTTTTCAGGTGGTTTAGATCATTACAAGGCAAAACCCATAATACTTGAGGGTGGAATATTTTATGAGGCATGGCTATTGCTAGAACAGTGTGAGTGAGGGAAGAGAATAGTAGGAAATAAGCTCAAAGAAGTAAGACTACAGTTCAAGTGCGATGAGAAAGCACTGGAAGAATTAAGAATGAAAGTGATATAAACAAACAAATGAATATAACAAAACAGAATCAGACTCATAGATATAGAGAACAAACTAGTGGATGCCAGTGGGGAGGGGAAATGGGGGAGGGGCAACATAGGGATGGAGGATTAAGAGGTACAGACCATTATGTATAAAAGAAATAAGATACAAGGATATCTTGTATAGCACAGGGAATATAGCCAATATTTTATAATAACTTAAAATGGAGTATAATCTATAAAAATATTGAATTACTATGGTGTACACCTGAAACTAATATAATAATATAATAGTGTAAATCAACTGTACTTTAACTGAAAAATAATAAGATAAAAAAGAATTGGGAGATTGGGATTGACATATATACACTAATATGTATAAAATGGATTAATAAGAACCTGGTTATAAAAAAATAAATAAAATAAAATTCAAAAATTCAAAAAAAAAGTAGAGGAGAGATAAAAAAGGGAAGAAAAAATATTCAACAAATTGTGCCTGATAATAACTAAAATATATATAGTCAAAGGCATCTGTATTACTCTGCTAAAAAAAAAAAAGAATTAAAGTGATGAGATCTGCTAAATATTTTAAAAGATCACTCTGGTTATTGTCTAAAACATATCTGTAGTGGAATAAGAGTGCAAGCCCAGAGAACAACCCTGAAGTCGATGCAGTGGTCAGATGATAGAAAATAGTGATTTAGACCAGGGTTATGAGAATTCACAGTATGAGGGACTGTGGGAGATTGGGAAGAATATTTGCCTCAGAGTTATTTCATCTTGGGAAGGAAATTGGAGAATCTATCTACCAACTCCCATTTGTCATCGTTGCGGACTGCTCCGACGCCATTACCTTCCTGGTGTGTATGGCCTGCTCTGAGTATAGGCCTGGCATACTCCAAAGGCCAGAGAATGCCCTAAGGTAGAAAGTCCCCCATGCTTGCTCTCAGAGGCTGTGGGTACACGTGGGAATGGTGTGCGCCAAGGGGATATATGAGGCATCAACAGCCTCTGCTACACTTGTAATTATTTTGCATTGTTTCTATACTCTCTTTGTCATGTGTGTGTTTGCCTAATTTCCCCAATAAAATGAATTGTATCAAGACCATTCTATAAATGTCAATCGTGAACTAAACAAGTGTTAGTATTGTAATCCAGAAGGAAATGATCTTTCAGGCGGGTCACACAGGGGTAGAGTCAAACTGGCCCATTATCTGAGGAGCTGAGAAATCATTTGAAGAAACCCACTCATTTACCATTTTTATAATATTTATGATGGGGAAGCTTATGGGAAACTTAAGTGCTTGTTCCTTGTAGTACGTGGGTGTATGTTTGTTTTGCATGAAGAAGAAAATGGTGTCTGCTTAGGGTAGAGAGGCTTTTAAAGACTCATGAGAGCTCCCCACCCTGACCCCGACCCACCTCTGGGACTCAGCTTGATGGTAAAAACCAGGATGAGGAAAATTAACCTTACTACCAGATTCAACCTAGGAAACTGATCTTAAGCAGCATGGGATATTGGAAGTTTTTAGACAGTGAATAGAAAAATCTTAACACCTAGATTTTAGCTCTAATATCATTAGATCCTCAATATCAAGGCAACATTCCGTCTTCTCCTAAAACACTCCTAGTCTGAGGACATGCCAGAAGAGAATGCTTAAATTTAGATCATTCTAGTAGTCAAAATTTCAAAGAGATCCCTAAAAAAATTCTTTGGAAAGAATGGGAAAGTGTAGTGATTCAAATTACCCTTGATTGTGTAGAAAATGTTTCTTAGAAAAATTTGCAGAATCCACGACAGCAATCTAAAAATATCAACTCAACTTCCAGTCTCCTAGGGAAAAAATGCTTTCTCTGCATCCCTAAAATACATTTATTTCAAACTGAGTTTTTTCTAAAATCTGTGTTAAGAGAAAACCAACTAATAGCCATGTTGATTCATGAAAGTTCTCTCTTGCAATCAATGGATACCTCTATATAAAAGTGATGACAGTGCATAAAACATACATCTAAAATACGTTTCAGCATTATCTGCTAAAGGAAATTACATGGAATGCTTATTTTTAATACAATAGGGATGTGCCATCTTTGAGAGCTTCTAGGATGCCACGATCTATTCATAATTAAAGTGGTGGACTTTCATTTAATCATACCATGTTATTCATTTTCTAGTTGGACAGTTCATAAAATAAATGGCTTTAGCTGGAAGTCTGAAACCCTTTGACATGATATTATTTGAATGTCTTGCTTTTCTCTAGTTGCAAATACTTTCTGATGTAGAGTAACTGAAATGTTAGCAGGGTCCATGGAATTCTTTTACTTGAGATAATACCCTGCGTGAACAGTAATCTGAAATTTCTATAGGCCTTTTAAGCAGTCACCTAGAAGTAACTGGCTCATCTAAAGAGAGGTATTCTAGCCTCTCTAGCCTTAAAGTTTTGAATAAGAAAATGCTAAGAAGTCTATCTTCTATATTTGTTGAAATAAATACAACAGTATGGGTGAGGGAGAAGGAAGATTTGCAAATGGCTTCTTTTTCATTGCTTGACCATCTACACCAGAGGGTTTCCAGGCATACTTGAAACTAACTTTTGAAGATGTTTGTAATAGAATAAAATAATGAGCAACATTTCTAGCTCTCTACTCTCTCAGTCTTTCAAAGCTTAAGCATCTCAGAGGTTCACAGAATCTTTCTTCATTATTAAAACGACACAGTTTCCCTTTTGTATGCTCATATATATGTTTTTATGCAGTTGCTTGTACCAACAGTATACATCCTCATATAGTTGATGGTTTTCAATGAGATACTATAAATATTAAACTACAATTTGCTTGTTTCATATAACAATATTTCACAAATATATTTAAATATATTTGCATGTAATTTGAACCCATGTTTATTTTTAAAATGGAACTTCACGTGGAAATATACATAAAGAAAATATATGAATTATAAATGCACAGCTTAATTAATTTTTACAAAATGAACAAGTATATCTATCTCCCAGAACAAGAAACAGGTATTATAAGAATCTCAGAAGCTATCCTGACCCCCAATCTCTGCATCCCTCAAAAGATAACTAGTTTTATCTTCTATCACCATAAATTGGTTTTACCTGCTTTTAATCCTTATGTAAATAGAAGTATACAGTACGTACCTTTAGTGTTTATTTCCTTCACTTAAATTATGCCTGTGGAATCCATGCATGTTATTGCATGTAGCAGTAGTCCATTCGTTACATTGCTATAGCACTCGTTTTATGAATATAGCCATATATATTTATCAGTTTTACTGTTTATGGATATAAGGGTTGTTTCTAACTTTAGCTGTTATGTAAAATGCTGCAATATTGTTCCTGTCTTTGATGCAGGTAGTTTTTTTTTGTTGTTTTTGTTGTTGGGAATATACCTAAACATGACATGACATCCAGAAACCTTGTTAAATCCACTTATTAATTGTAAAATATTATTATCCGAGGACTCTGAGCTTTCTACATATATGTAGTCTGCAAACGGTAACAACTTCATTCTTCCGTTCCAAACCTTATAACTTTTACTTTGTTTTCTTGTTACACTGACTAGTATATTAATTAAGGTAGTATTTGCTATTATTTATAGATACATTTTAGCAGATCAAGGAAGATTCCTTCTATCCTTAGTTTACCAGGAGGTTTTGTATTTTTAAAATTTTTTTGCAAGTGTGAGTTAAATTTTCCAACACTTTTTCTGCATTTATTTTTACCCTTCATGTTTTTAATGTGATGAATCACAATAATTGGGTTTCATGTATTAAAATGAACCTTTGCTTGCCCAAATAAAATGAACTTCATTGTGATACATATATTGTTGTTTTAATATAGCACTGCAGTTGGTTTGTTTTGATAATAACTTGTTTAGGGTAGAAATCATACACTTTTTCTTTTAAGTAGCTGCATAATATCCCATTGTGTGATATGATATAATTGCTTCAATGGTTTCCCAATTAAAAGACATTTAGGTGGTTTTCAGTGAATGTCTTCTTAGAAATAAGGCTTTAATTAAAAACCTTATATATATCCTTATATACTGGTGATTTTATTTCTGTAAGATAGATTCTTAAAGAGGGATTGATGGGCAACAGATTATGTACATTTTAATAGCTATTTTCAGGTTATTTTCTTAAAATGTGTCAGTATTTCACTAGTGTGGAATATAAATGGCTTTTTTTCTCACCCACTTTCCAGAATTGAATGTTATTCCATTCATTTGTTCTTTCCTCTATCTGATGGGTGGGAAATATCTCCTTTTGCCTTTTCCTGATTATGAGAAGGTAGATAACTTTTCAAAGGTTTATTGGTTATTTGCATGTTCTCTTTTGTGGATTTTCTGTTCAGGTTATTTGTTCATTTTTTTTAAATTGGATTTTTTTAAAATCAATTTGTAGAATTTTATTAAAGTAGAGATATTAAACCTCTGTTCAGATGTTTTAATCTCAGTTTATTGTCTTTTTGCTTTATTATAAAGTCTTTGGCTTTATAGAAAATTTTATTTCTCACGTACTTGAAAGTGACAATTTTCTCCTTAAAGTCATCGCAGATTAGTGTTTGGTTTAAGAATTCCCCCATAATTTAAACTGTTATATATTCCTCATTTATTTGGTTTTATTTTGTATATTTGGATCTTTAATCTATCTGGAAGTTATTTTTATACAGTTTAAATTACAGCAGTCTAACTTTATGGAAACACCATTATGATATATTCCATTTTTAATGACTAAATTGAAATGTCATATGTAATGCATTCCCTTTGGCTGGATATGTTTCTGTATTCTATTTTGTTCCATCATTTTATCTCTGTACCAATTCCTTACTGTTCTGATTAGAGTAGCATAATAATATAAACTAGTATGCCACAATCTTTGTGATTAAAAAAAATTCTGGACAATTGTTATACTTTTATTCTTTTCTGATATAGGAGCTATGCTATATCTCTGAATATTTCCCATCTGATGAACTTGTTAGAAAGAGCATTGATATTTCTGAAAAGAATAGGCATTTGGGAAACCTAAGAGGTCTGCCTATAAATTACAACAAAGACAGATTTTCAGTAGGCATAACATCTCAGGCTGATGCCAATTGAGAAATACCAAGTTGAGACTCCATCCTGAGAGCTGCTCTATGTTTAATCTAAGGAAATTCTGGAGCTCAGCCTAACTACTACGTTTTTGTCAACTTAAGTTATCCACTGTCATGCAAAAGGCCAATCTGGCAATGGAAAACAGGTATTAAAAATATTATGTTTTTAATCTAAGGCACCCAATCGGCTCTTTCATCACAATGTTTTTCAGACTTGATTGCCCATTGGAATCACCCGCAAGCTTTTTAAACTCCTGATGCCCAGGTGAGAGTCCAGAACAATTAATCATCATCTCTGGGGGTGGAAACCAAGCCTTAGTGGTTTGAAAAGTTCCCAGATTCCACTGTCTAGCAATGTAAGAGAACCAATGCTTTAGAAGAGGGTAGGAATGTACTCTGCATGAAAATGCAGAAGAAAACAAGAAAAGAAAATCCTTAGCTGTTGCTAGGCCCCTTGCCAAGCTCTTCTTGTAAAGTTAATTTGTCTTTGGTAGGTGATGGGCAGGATTTGGGGTGACTGGGCTTCTGCCCGAAGAAGTGCAGGATGAATTATATGTGTGTCAGGGTGGTGGTGGTGGGGAGCAGTAAGGATACTAACCAAATGAAAGTCGTTTCTGAAATTTTTAGAAAATAAAGTCATATGAGCTGTTTATAGTCCAATCTAATTCTAGCTTCAGTGGTGGGAGGAAGGGATGGAGGAGCCAGTCAGAGTGAATATACACACTGAAAGAAGGGTGGGTAGGTTTGGTGAAATCTCCTAAGAAATATGATTATTCTCAGCCTATATTCCCCATTTCTGGTCAGTGCATTTAAGTCAGGATCCAACCATGGGGTACACACGTTCGAGTGACCCAGACAGCAAAAGCCAGTGACCCTTCTCTTCAGTGTAGTCATCTTATAAGTGGCAATGCTAAATCATTCATGACCTCATGTGCTGCTTTTTGGCAAGCGGCTCCCTAATTGCTCCTGTTTTTGCATCGATTCTGCGCAGCGTGGAAAAGCGAGTCTCCAACTTGCTTGTGGATTTATTGACCACCGGGTCCCTCCTCAGCTTTCACCTTCCAGGCCTCGCTCACTCTATTTTGGGGGCAGGAGCTGGGACACAGCACCTGTTTCCTCCTCTCCAAGCATGGGCTGGGCATTTTGACGGCTTCGCCTTTCCACCAAGCCAGGTGTCGGTGCTTCTGTATTTTCCAGCTCACCATCCCTCCCCGCCCCCTACGCATCCCTATTTCCGTGGCTGAGGGCCCGGGGAGAAGAGGAATCCGCCCTCACACACCAGTTCCCAGTTAGCTACCTGCTCTGGAGGGCAGCAGGCGGACCGCGCGGACCCACCTGCCTCCAAAGTTTGGGGCGTGGGGGAGCCGGGACACGTGGCGTGTGGCTATGGCTCAGCCTGGGGGTCCGGAGCAGCCCCGAGAACATGCCGCTGGGGACGGATTCACCGACGTCATCAGGAGCCGAGCTGGTAGGACCTTGCTGCCTTGCTTTTTAGCGTGGGGTCTCGAGCGTTGCGGCTTCTCTCCGCAGAGGCTGTGCCCTGGAAGTTAGTACAGGGTTTTGGAAAGTTGTGGCGCTGAGCGGAGGAGCAGCAGGGGACTGTCACCGCGCCCCCGCGCGTGTGGGGAGGGCGGGGAGCCACGCCGGGCGCTTCCGAGGGAGGAGGGGGAGGAGGGGTGCCGCTCTCCGGGAAAGCAGAAACTCAAGTTTTTCTTTCGGGTCAAGTAGATACGGGTGGGCAATTTTTTTTTTTTTTTTAAGGGAGCCACCGGATATCGGTTTTATTATGCGATTGAAACGGGCTTTAAAAATATAAAGGAACGAGCAAACCGATTTAAAAGAAATATTGTCCTGCGTAGTCTTTCAGGAGGGAGGGATGGGGAGGTGTAGAGAAGGCGTGTCTGGTCAGGGTGTGGCCAAGTGCCGAGTTAAGAAATCTGAGAAGTTTCACCTTTGTATCTGTGCTGAAGGAAAATGTCGGAGGGGTGACAGGGAGGCTTGCATGCCTGGAGCGTAACTAGATGAGTTGAGAACCAGTAAAGAAGGAATGAAAAGTCTAAGGATTTTTTTGCAGCGTTACCACAGTGAACTTTCCCCCATGTGTAAATTTCACTTGTAGAGAATCTTCTAGTATTTGGTGGCCTGGCCCACATGTGCAAACACTTGTAAACCAGGATAGGTCTTGAAAGCTGTAAATGGAAGCAGCTGTTAAGCTTTGCTAAAGGATGAAGTTTCAGCTGCTTGAATCTGTTCCTCTCACCCTTGGAAATACACCAAATCGTGGACAGCAAAATAAGGGGACCCTTCCAGATATTTTTTACAAACATTGCTGGATGCTGAAGAGGACAGAGGTGTAAAGTCACTGTGAAAATGTATTTCTGACGTGAGGTTAAAGAAAATATCACAGTAGAAAACAAAAAAAATGAGTAAGAAACACAGGAATTGGGTAAACTACAGATCAGAGTTCAGAAGATGGTAGAGCAGGCTTTCTCTTCACAAGTAGTATAGGTTGGTAATGACGCCTGTAAGGCAAAAATGAGTGGTGTCTCTGACAATGCCTTGGAGAAATAGTTGTCCCCAATTTAAAAAGCACGCTTACCTTCTTCTTTTCCTCCCATTAATAACCTAACATGCTTCTCTGATTTTAAAGGGAAGAATGGTGAACTTTCTTAAATGGAATGCCCTTCTCATTCAACTTGTAGGATAATAGAATTGTCTTTAGTCACACTAAAATAACAATTTGAAAAAGTACATTGGTTACTTTCATACGTTGCTTTCAAATTGCTATTGTTTATACAGTTTATTAGACAGTAACTTGTAGCTATGATCATCTGAAATACGCATAAGGATATCTACTATAAACATGTGAGAGTATTATTTTGGGAGAAGTGTGTTAATTTAAGGAATAATTCTACAAAGAATTGTCAATGCATGAGAGAAGGAGAAAAAATCCACAAATTCTGAAAACTAGGGTTGTGTGAAATTATGTATTGTGGAGATGGCTAGTTTAAATCCATCTCTAAAGGAAATTCAACCTTTCTGTAACTTTGGATTGCATATCAGATACTGCTTTGCGTCACTTTTTAAAATGCAGTTATTTACTTTTTTTTTACATTTGTGAAATTAAGCTTTTAGAACTATTAGACGTTCAGGTGTGGTGAGTGATAGGTCCAACTGGTTATCTAATTTTCACAGCCTACCTTTATCTTTTTGATAGGTCCTTCTAAGGGTTTAGAGCCCATCCAATAAAATATAATATTTGCTTTGAATATTTTAGTTTCTGTACCTTTATGAAACCAGTGGTTTTGTTTTGTATTATTTTTTAGGTATTGATTTTTTAAAAATTCTGAAGCATGAGGGGCAGCTGCTATTAATAAGTGCTTTTTGTAGCCAATTGCTATGCATGGCAATTAATGGTGATGCCAAAAAAAGCAAACCGAAGAACTTGCTACACTGGCAATACCTATGTCTCCCTGCTGCCTCCTCCTGTCTCCCAATTTCTCTCATATATTAGTTTCTAGACCTAGTTAAATGTCAAGGGAAATTTTACAGTGCCTCAAAGGATATAAAAATAAGCTTTACATAAGATGTTTATATTTTTAGCGGCACTCTTGGAGATTGTTTCTTACACAGTTAATAAGTAGAACTTCTAAAAATCGAAGACACAAAGATGATTATAATAAACATTTGTAATACATGGTCGTACTTCATTAGATCAGTTTTATACAGTGGTCTTGGTTCATCATTTGGTGAGAAGTCACAACAATGTGGAACTTTGAGTATCACTTAGTTTTTCCTATCACGACTGCATATTCTTAACTTGTTTCCTCCATGAACTTTGACGTGGTTATGGTTTACATACATTACCTCAATAATCATGAGAAATCCTATGCCTTGGGTGAAAACTGTTTCAAGATGAATGGCTAACCCAAACCAGAACTGTCCCTCTGGTATAAAGTTCAGATATCTTAAAGGTAAAATCTCACCATTTAAAAGCATTTCAGTACAGTATTTACAACTGTTGTTTTTTTGTTTGGATACTCAAGTATGGGCATTTGATCTCCTGTTGATTGGGTATGCTTTCCTGTAATTAGAAACAGCTCAGTGTAACATAAACAGCTTCCTGCTGTTAATTTTTCTAAACCACATGTGAATTCAACTGACTGATTTCTTTTAGGACATTTTGTGTGTGTGTGTGTGGGTGTGTGGTTTGTATTCATTTGGCATCTCCTGGCACATCTTTAGATGCTTCATTGGCATAGAATAATACATGAATAGTTGAGTAAAGTGTACCTATGGATTTGTGTCGCGAAAGATTTTTTAACCTCTTGAATGCTGAAATAAAATTCAGGCATTGTCTTCAGAATAAAATTAGCTGAGCAGGTTTTGCTTAAAAATATAAAAATTATTTTTGGTTCGATCCTGGAGTCCACTATAACAAGATATTTCTGGTGATCAATTTTGCATTGATAGAATCCTATTTCATTCCAAATTGTAACTATGGAAGATTGTTACACCAAAATTTTGATTTTTTTTTTTGCTTATTTATAGCGGTTACAAAGAGCCTATGGTAAAGAATAGTATATATAAAAGTTAGGCCGAATGACTATTTTAAGACACACTTGGCTTATTTCTTTAGTATTTTAACTATCCTTATTAAAAAAAAGAATGCAATGTAAGTGAACTTATTTTTTTCAGTTTGAGCTAATGCTCTTAAATTATACGCTATGCCACTACCAATTAGATATTCTCAGAACAAACTAAGAATCAACTTAGACAAAGATATTGGGGATTTTACCAGGGAAAAAGTAAGAAATCAGAAGACATTTTGAATAACCATTCTTTCAGAACTTCCAATTATTTCAATTGGAAATATTTTCTTACTAGGCCATTTAATATCTAAAGAATCACTTTGGTAATGAAGCCTGTACTTATCCATCCCAAGAAAATTATATGCTCTTGTCATGCTGAAGGAGTGGGGCAATTCTTTGTGCATGTTTGTAGAAGAACTACTTTGGTGCTTAAAAAAAAAACAAAAAACAAAAACTTGAGTGTTAAGATTTTGCTTTGCTTTAATATATAAGGATTCCTATCCACAGAGACCTTGCTAAGGAAATTGTAGGGAATACCTCTTCATAGATAACAGCCACTAGTGTAAGTTTTCTTCTCTTTTAGGTAATTGCGTATGACAACAGCCCTATTGTAAAAATAGATAGACCTAAGGACTAGAAGAGTGGAAAAACCCCTTTTCATTCTGGATTATAGGCAAAGCCATGCAAATTTATGGGAGCTATAATATGTTTTCATGCAAGTTATTTAACATTATACCAATGTTGTTTTCAAATCTGTATACTAAATTTTCTCTGCTGTGATAGTGAATTAAATTCTATTCTTTCCTCCAAGGAGGAAAATTGGAAGTTTTCATATTGAGTTAGTAAGTACATTTGGCTTGAGACTGAAAACAACTTCTAAGTTTCCACTTAAAGTTTTTCCTGAAGTTGATAGCTCCTTCCAATTTAATAAATTCAGCCAATTTATCTTTACATTCAGTAATTCTGAGTTCTGTGTTCCTCTCTGTAGAAATTCTGTTCTCTATTATAATGAAATTGAAAGTAACATTAATGAACTCTAATAGTTTTATGAAAATGTAGTTATTGGGGAAATAGCCAGTGATGTAGTGGAGGTGGTTTGCATTGGCTCGTGAGATCCAGTTGTATGAATCCCTTCCTATCTGCATTTTCAGTGGCATCATTGTTGGTCTTTTGAAACTTCCATGGTGGGGAAAGACCACAGAAACCAGCAAATACTACTAATCAGGGCTTTTTCTTTTGTCCTTTTGAGGGAACCAGTTATTAAATATTCACTAGTACAACACTAGAACTATGATGAGAGAAATTTAAACTGGAAGGCATCCATTACGTTGAGGCCACGTATCAGTTAGGTATGCGTTCCACTGAAAGTAACAATACCCGGCTAACTGTGGTCTTAACAAATTTTACATAACAAGATGTCTGGAGGTAGGCTGCTTCTGGTATTGGCTTGACATCTCAGTCACAACAGGGCTGGTGTGTCTGATTCTCTCAACCTTTTCTTTCTAATTACAAGTCGACAGCTACTGTTCAGGTACCACTTGAGTCCAGAAGAAAGGAAAAGAAAGCCACCAGTTACATCTCCTCCAGACTCACTCCAGTGGAGTGCTGCTTATATCTCATAGCAAGCACTGTGTTCCATGGTCATCCTTGGATACAAATGATGCTAAGGTTGTGCATTTTGAGCTTTTATAGCCTCTAATGAATTTTGATAAAGGGGGAGAAGGGTAAAGGAGTAGAAATAGTGTTAGGGTATCCCGTCATAGGAACTGGTTTATTTTGTTCTTACTGCTGGAGCTTTCGTCATGATAGTGCTTTAAGGCCATTTAAACCCCTAGGTGTTCCTGTTTATGCAGTCATAAATTTAAGTTAGGTTTTGGTTATGAGCTCTCACGTCTTTATCTCTTAGAACAGGTGAAACCCATCATAGGGCATGGTCTTAGATTTAATAGCTGTGAATCTGTCCCTAGTTTAGGGACATTAAGTCACCCTTTCATTTCTGTTCTCCAGTGAAACCTGACCTGTCTGATCCCAGGAAACTGGCATGCTATTTTGAGAATGGGCACAATTTCACTCTGACAGATGACAGCAACTGCAGGCATGCCCAAAGACAAGCGTAGTATGTACATTGTGATGGTATAGGGCTATATTTCAGTCTTAGAAAGCTGGCTGGAATGACCACTTTTGGACACATTCCATACCTGTTCTGTCATTATAGTAACTGAAAACTGGTCCATCTGAAAAACAACTTTTACTGTAAAATGCCCCCATCTGCCGTATCCCTCCTGCACACTACCCTGCTCCCATTGCCCCTTCTTATAACATCCTTTGAGGTAGTACTGAAGATGAGCTATCAATTCTGAATTTGTAATATTTAGGGTAGGAGAGTTCTATTACCATCATGTGTCTGTCCCGAGGAATTGTCTTTCACGTGTCAAACCATCACAAAACATGAGTGGAAAATGGAGAAAGAAAACATATTTTGTGGTTTGAGGATATATGTCAAATATAGTAACTTTACACAAATGTATTTAATTTAAAGAAGTTCTGACTCAAAAGCAAATTGTAACAAGGATTACATCCATGGCATGAGTTTGCTAAAGATTAAAGGGGAACTGAATTTTAACTAACATGTGAAAAGACAGGTAGTAGGTTTGATCTGGTGGGGAAGCCACTGGATGTCTATGGTTATGTGTTCTAAGTTAAAGAATATTGGTTAGGCTCTTCAGAAAACTCATAAGCAGGAATTAACATGTGTGCATGAGATTTGGAAGCAGGAGTAAATCTGATGCCCCTGGCAATAATTTTATATACTGAGCAATGTAACCATGTGGGAAATTTTTTTTTTAAATATGAATGCCTAGTTGTTTGGGGGGGTGCTGTGAACCTGGGTCCTAAGTCTCCTCCTGGAATTCTGACAAGCCCCCAGTTTTGAGAAGCTCTGGCTTTTGTCTTTGGGTTTTTGTTTTCAACTTGCTTTTGGTTTTTAATCATCACAGGCACCTTCCTAGATTGTTTGCTCTGTAGTGACTGTTGAAGTTAGTTTCCTGTTTTTCCTATGGTGAAAGTACATGAAAGATCAGTGGCAGTTCTCAGTTCACAAGCTCTCAATGATTGATACTTACAAAGGTTGTCTATACCCCTATTCTGGATGCTCTGAAAATACCGTGCAATATCTATTGTGATAGAAATCAAAGAGGACCCATGAGTTAGAAGCAAACTAGAGAATAACCTGAAAATCAGCAATAGCTGCCTGAACTTACCAGACAGTTAATAGCTTGATTAGTTACTCATACCTAAATGTGAAATAATTTTCAGTTGCCTTCTTTCCAACATTCATCTGAGATAACTTACATTGCCCAAATTGGACTTTTGCGTGGGGGCAGGTGGAAGAGGGGTTTTCTTCGATGTAGGTGTCACAAACTGGTGCATAAAGGGGGAAATTAAGCCCAAGGGTGTGTTCTTTGAGATGTAGTGTCAAAAATGGAGAAAGGATTCCTTAGAGCATGTGCCTCTAATTCTTGAGAGCCCCAGTGCTCCTTATTATATTGGAGCAATATATAACACTACTCCTTATTATATTTCTTAACTCCTATTTTCTGCTTGAACCTAGAAGGTGTTTTTTTCTGGTTTCACCAGCTTTAGAGCTTAAAGCAAAATGTACACACTCTACCTTATTACTATGATGTAGAAGATTTGAAGAGAGAATAAAGCTCTATTGTAAAGCAGACTTGATAAAACTTAGGATTCTGATATATCTAGCAAGTTTTAATGCAGTCAAAGAAAATTGATTTTTGTGCATTGTACCTGTAGTTATCACTACACCAAAAAAAAAAAAAAAAAAGTGGGGGCATAGCTATTTCTCCTCTTTACCTATTTCTTTCTTTTTTCTTTTTTTCTCCCTCTCTTAACCTTCTCATTTCCTTCTTAAACCTCATTGTCACTCCTCTCAGAACTGAAGTTAATGCTGTCAATACTGGAGTACAATTAAATTGATACGAATAGACTCCTTTGGAATGGCTTCCTTCCTTTGCCACAATTTTGTAGCATTAGGCCCATGGGGAAATCTATTCCAAGTTTCATTATGCCAACTTTCAATTCAATTTTCAGTTAAATCTTGTACAAATTTTGGACTGCCTGCATGTTATTTTACAACATAACTGCTATGTTTAAAAATTTTGGCTCATTTAAAATTAGGTTTGTGAATCGATACAAGGACTATCTGATGTGGTTATTAGAAACATCCAGGACAGACAACAATCATACTTCCTTAGTTCAGTGGTTCGCAAACTTGAGTGTGTATCAAAAGTCTCTGAAAGGCTTAAAACACAGATCAAGGTGCCTCTCCCTCAGAGTGTCTGATTGTAGAGTGGGACTTGAGAATCTGCATTTCTTACAAGTCCCCAAGTGCTACTGATTCTGATGCTCTAAGGACCACACTTTGAGAAACAGTGCTCTATTAGAAAAGTTAGGAAGGAATTAGTGAACCATCACTTGTTGGTAAAAACATGGAGGAATTGGTAGTTCTTTGTTCCAGGAAACAAAGAACAATATAACACTGTTCAGAGCTATTGAAGGTGGACTTGTTCCTAGTACGCTAAGTCCCAGTAACATTAATATGAGCGATCCCTTAATCCCTTCTGGCTTAACCTCTATCTGTACGTTGAAAGAGAAGGCCAAGGCAATTGACATGACTGAGGGCATCTATATACATGGGTACTTGTTAATGAACTTAATCATAAATTTTGTGTATTCTTGTATATCTTTTACTTTTAAATTACTATTAACTCTGATACCACTAATTTTATGTGAAGTGTGTGCATAGTTGATGTCACCAATAAACGTGTGATATACAGATGGCCCATGTTCTTGGTTAAGCTGTTGGTCCATACCAGGTGTTTTCCCTTGCTATTCTGCTTTGCCAGGAGTGCACCCCCATCCACCCCAAGTCCCCCAGACATACTCTTAACCACTAAATATAGATAACCACAGAAAGTATTTTTAATAAATCTGAAATTCTTCCAAAGAAATGTCACCAGTCAAAAGTATTTTATTTTAATTTTTTGCTACCTACCACAGTATGTCAATTTTTTTCCCTTAAATTCTTCATTAAACTGTCTTCTCCTTTTGAATTTTAATAGAGTTTCCTGGCTTGTACTTCATGGAATTATATGGGATGTTAATACTTTCTGGTGATCAAATAAGTTTGTGACACATGGGGTAAACAAAGTTAATCAATTTCTTAATGCCTGATTTCTGAGAAATTTTATCGTGCTTAAGTGTATGATAAAACTTGAAGAGAAGGGTGGAGTTTTCCAAACATATTTTATCATGGACTTTTTTTTTTTTTGAGAAACATTTTGTGGATTGTTGCTTCATGGAACTCGGGAAATTGAAAGTGTAGATATGAATGAATTAGAATATATCAACCCATTGATCCATTGGTTTATTCAGCTGCTCAGTGTTTTCTCTAAAGGCTCTGAGGCCTTAGTCCTTGATTAAGGAAAAAAAAAACTTCCCATTTCTAAGAGGGTTGTTCTAATGTTTTAGTAGCATATAGTTTTTGTAATGATTATTGACAATGTTCCATTAAAAATTGACAGAATATAACTAAAGTAAAAATCACAGAAATAACCTTCATCTAAACTGTTAACATTGTGGCTTATATGTGCATGTATGTACATACTTACACATATATACATGCACATATGTTTGCAGACACAAGGTGTGATTAATATTATATATGATTTTATATAAATGGGATAAGTTGCCTTTACAGATGACATTTAATTAAGTGTGGTAATACAGACATGTGAGTATAAACATAATGTACATACTATTTTGTAATTCTGTAATATTTACAGTTATTTTGTACATCAATGTAATACAGACCTATCCTGCATCATTACATTTTCTTTGATAACACTCACTTTAATCGGATGTGGGTGGCATACTAGAATCACGAAGGTGGGATTCAAAAAGGGCTACCCATGCACCCCGAGTCTTTGAAACTACTGTGCGATACATTGTGGGGAGAGTTGGAGGTGAGATCTCACATCCACCCATGAAAAGATGTTTTTTGCAAAATGTCTTATAAATGTGGTTTCTACCCTGAATTGGTTACATAATTACATGAATCATTTAATTCTTCTTCAAAGTTTCTGTTTCTAAATGACAGACAGGGACTGAATTGATTCCTGGTCAGTCAGAGATCCATACAGAAGGAAATAATTAAATAGATCTAAAAGACCATGCAAAATGAAACTTAGTGGATAAGAAGGAATATATGGCATGTGGCTCAGAGAGACATAAAATGAAGGTGGAAAAGTCTAAACTCTGCAATACTTTGGACAAAGGTGTTTAACTGGAGCAAGTATTGACTGAAGGCACTGATGCAGTAGTGCATGAAGAGAACTGATGGAGAGGAGCGCTCCATGGAGGCATGGCCCTGTAGCTTGTCAAGTGATTTGAACTGGAGAGTATTTTGATCATTACATACATTTTAATAAGCAATGTGAATTTGACAACTGACCTGCAAATGTGAAATTAAAACCAATTATATAACTAATTGAGATCTTAATCCCGATAGAATAGATTTAGTAGAAGTATTCTATTATGACATTAGCAATTTATTTTAAAATTAAGAAGCAGACTTGGCAATATTTGCCTCGGCCTAAGTCATATATGCCATAAAATACATTAAATTACCAGTTAACATATATTAATCACCTAAAAATCTCTCAATGCATTTTCTGTCAAATTTATGCATGGTGAATTACTGAGCTCATGTAACTAGCATAGGTTTGGGAATGGGCTGGTTTTGAATCTCAAATGGAAATCTCTTAAGAAAGTTTCTAAAATGAACCCCATGAGAAAATACATTATTAATGATAGCTAGTCAAATGTGAGAAATGCTTACTTTTTCATTTCATAGAAATACATGTTTCATAATTGAATAGCTATTATATTCTCTAATATATTAAGTCAATTACAGTTTGCTTCAGAATAATGGTCATATTACAGATATTTCTTAAAGATTTGGATCAAAATTCCAGATCTAAAACTCAATTTACTCATTGAATTAAAACAATGGCTATATCTTTAAAAATACTGATGGACATTGAACAAATGAGGTTAAAAAGCTATTAAAAATCTGTATCTTAGATGTATTTTAATTAGATATAGAACGATAAGGCAGGATATGCTAACACACAGAACAAATCATGCTTTGATTTTGTGTTTTTTCCCTATCCTTAAGAATAAAATCTTAAGTGGAACTGCCATTTAGTAGTAGCAAATATTTTTCAGACAAAATAATGCAATATCTCCAATTCACTCTCTTGTCATTTCCCTATTTTTTCATCCCTTCTAATATTAGCCAATGTTTACATTAAAACCAATGAGGAAATTGTGTCCAAGATGTCTACGCAACTTCTTAGGAAAAGGAACAGAAACTGTCATTTTTAATTAAACCAGATTAGTTTGTGAAAATCATAATTATGGATAGCTATAATTTTCCCAGTGCTTATGTCATATGTAACTAAATTAACACATAAGAGTCCTCTGAAATATTCCCCTAAATGACAGTAAGTTATCTATTTAATGAATTTTTATTCTTGGCAACATACTAAAATTATAGATTTTTTTTCTCTATCAAGGCTATGTTCTTTTTTTTTTTAAAAGAATAAAGATTTTCATTTGTTTCGTTTTCATTTGTACCTCTAGGGTGCACAATAAGTTGTTGGCTTACATGCTCACATTCCTATATGCTTATATCTAAAAGTGAGCATTGATATGTGGAGTAAGCTGATTAAACCCCAGCGACAAATGAACTAGGGAAGAACTTCAAAGTCTCCCTCCTTATTCTCACCAACTAGCCACAAATAAATGCTCCCTCCCTTAGTTCTCTTGGGGGGAAAAAATACCTATTATCTCTTGTCTTTTGTTAGGGAATGTTATTCCCACATTCCTGCTTTCCCATGTTTGCTTTTCCCCATCTTATTCCTTTCACATGCTTTTTACCCTTTACACCTACACTAAAATACTACTGGACTGTTCTTTGATTCGTAGTGGGATTTGATTTAATAGGAGTTCAGAGGTCATATGTAGAAGAGTAGAATAGCATGATATTAAAGCCAAGGTAACACTGAGGTTTCAGTACATACTGCTTTAAAACAGCAATAACACACCTAGTGAGCATTCACAGTCTGCCTCTTACCAAACTGAGACAAACCTATTTGCAACATGATGTTGCAGAAGTAACTCTAAACTAGGAATTTGGGGACCTGGTAGGCCTCTGTTCTACTTTAATTCTACTGTTCAATGAAGTAATTTTTTAAAAAATTTATTTATTTTTGGCTGTGTTAGGTCGTTGTTGCTGCACTCAGGCTTCCTCTAGTTGCGGCGAGCCAGGGCTACTCTTCGTTGCGGTGCGCAGGCTTCTCATTGTGGTGACTTCTCTTGTTGCGGAGCACAGGCTCTAGGCGCGCGGGCTTCAGTAGTTGTGTCACGTGGGCTCTAGAGTGCAGACTCATTAGTTGTGACACACAGGCTTAGTTGCTCCACGGCATGTGTAATCTTCCCAGACCAGGGCTCGAACAGTGTCCCCTGCATTGGCAGGCGGATTCTTAACCACTGCGCCACCAGGAAAATACTAAGTAATTTTTTTAAAGTCAACATCAGAACCATGCCATTATCAACTCTAAATGAGGTTATGGTGTACCTAAAAATGAAACATAAACTTTGGGAGCCTGGGTGCAATGGGTTTGGGCAAAGGGAATGAAAAGAGATAGACAAGAGAAGTTGTCATTGTGAGGCTTCTTGAAAAGAGAATGGGCAATGCCAGCATGGTAAAGGCACAGCCTACAGCATCAGGTAATAGTGGAAGAGTATGCAGATCAAGTTCTAAAGTTCTGCTTTTTAAAAACTTTTTTTATTTTAAAAGGAGTTCAGGAAAAGATGAAATATTGTCTTGTCGAGGTAATTTAAAGGGCTTGCCTTTTTGGAAGCAAGGCAGGAGTCCAGATTAGTATTTCTGAAAGTGAGATTTGTGTTGTCGGGGGAAAGAAACTTGGAAATTTTATATTAATTGTTTGACTTTAAAAATTATTTTTATCTCATTAATAAAGTTTGTAATATATAACTTAAGCGCATATATATATTAATTCATATTATACATATTTTGAGGGGTTACTCAAAAATCTTTTGCTACGAAGAGTACATATTTAAAGAAAACGTAAACTACTTTTCATATGATCTTCAGAGTTCTTTCAGGCAGTATGATTTAAAGAAAGGTCAATTATCAAAACTTCTGGTAACTATAGAGTGGAGTCAGAAAAGTATGAATGTATTTCACCTATCATTTTTTATATTCTCATTCTGAGAAAAAAACTCACTACGAAGGGACTGAGGAAATATCATATGTTTTGTGCAAAATAAACTCTGTGTGGTGGATGCTGTGATGTTGCCCAGGTTCCCCTTGCAGGGGTTGCCTCAGCTGCAGAGAAGTACCTTGTGTCAGGCCACTTTCTTGGGTTGACCTCATTCAGAAACTGATGTATGACGGAATATAAAGGCCCTTTCATCCAAACAAAAGTTCAGACTACTCTGTAGAAGCCATTCTAGCTCTAGAACTTCCTTTAGGGTTGGCAGGAATTGCTGTTGGGCTTGATAGTGTAGTCGATTTCCCTCCAATCCTGATTCTTTGCTCTTCACTCTATAGGCGTTGAACCCAGGGGCACTCCTTAACAAACACCCTGCATTCTCTTTCAGAGCTGGTTTCCCAGTGAACCTGACCAGTAATAATAATTTTAAAAAAAAGTAAATCAATTAGCCATGTATTCCAGAATGAAGTAATTTTAGGTCTGAGACAAAACATAGGAAGTAGACTTTACTAAGAATTTAATCTTGTACTTTGTACTAGACCAGTCTATTGGTATGCTTTGCTATCAGATGCATCATTATTATAACACGGATGAAATGGTAAACTTGGATGGTATAATTCTGTACTGCACATGGTTATTACCATTTATTGTCCTCATTGACCTAGGGTTGACCCTTGCCCTCAAAAAGTATTTTCTTATCGAATGTTTCCTAGATTGGGAGGTTTCTTGTCATCAAGAAGCCCTGTATTCAAGATCCATATCACTCTCTATAGGGGCTTACTAAACTACCTCCTTTTCAACTGTTTCCCATCCTACCTCTCAAAGCATTGGTTTGTTTCTTTATGCACCACTATCTTTAAATTTTTTTAAATAGTGGAAGATCTGCATTTTAATTAGGTATAACCTACTTTTAAAGTCGGTTGAAAAATTTTCTCGGGTGAAACATCTGTAATATCCAAAGGTGTCTGGCCTAGGGCAGAAAAAGTGGGAGTGTACATCTGTATTATCGCAATCATCAGAAAATGAAGTCCTATTAAAAACATGTTCATAATGTGCTCTACTCTCTAGGAAGCAAAAGTTTATACCTTGGAAAACTACTAGCATTTCCTATAGGCAATAAAAGTTTCATGACAGCATAGACCTGCGATATTAAGTATATGCTCTGACATCTTAAAAATGTTATTACTGAGTAATCTATAGTTATAAATAACTTTCAATGGCCCTGCTCGCCTAAATAAAGATGGTAATTTACGGTTTGTGTTGTTTCTGACAAATACCGCCCTCTGCCTTTTATCTAAAAGTGAAGTTACTGTTTCAGGCCATGTAGTTTCACAATAATAAATATTTAGACAGGATGAAGCAAGTTCCTAGAAGTAGAAATATCACTGTAAGAAATGGCCTCATCTTTAAATGTTAATCCTAATTGCTAAATATAGTATGATGTAAAACATTAGCATATTTCTTAAATCATATCAAATAAATTGACATTAAAAGGTAACATAATCCAACTCTTTACCAAATGACATATTTTTCATTTAGACAAAAATTGTCAAAGTTAAAATAAGACAAAATAATACTGCCACAAAGTGATGATTTTGATATGTGAAACAATAAATAATTATAACTAGAGCAGGAACAAAAATCAAGAAGATACAAAGAATTACCAAGCTTTGCTTCATTAAAAAATATTTAAGATAAATTATATTTGATTGCACATGACTTTTCAATATCTGCTGACCGTGCAAAGTACAAAAGGTTATAGATGCAAAAAGGCTTTCTGAAGTCCTTTTTTATAATGATACATTAGAAAACAGGTGAATATAATTCAATTTTTGTTGTCCATGCAATAAAATATAATGCAATCATAAGAGCAATTGATATATCTTCTACATTCATTGACAGAATTGGTGATTAATCAACATGTGTAATATTTCTGTGTCTGTAGAGTGTAACATCAAGTATGGATGTGGGAGAGAGTGTCAAAATAATTGTGGACAGTCTTCAGGTAGTGAGGTTATAAGTGCTGCATTACTATTTTCTCCTCTGGTCTATGTATAGTTTCAATGTTCAAAGAAATACAGATTATTTCTCTACTATTAAGAAATTTTAAAATTTTATGCTTCAAATGTAACCTCCTTTCTTCTCAAGTCATGTGTTTTGTAATGGAGGTGAAGCCATGTTAAAAGCTAAACCCCATGAGTGGAGGTCCACCTTTAGGGCTGGCCTTAAATTCTAATGAGGTAAAGAAGATAGCCACACATTCTCCAACAAGTCACAAAGGATTCTCAGTAGTGTTTCCATGTGGAAATTTTTTTCACAGTATTTCTCGAGAAATTTGGTTTTTTGAGTCTCAAATCACAAGAAGAATCATTCAGGATATTTGGAACACAGGGAAAATGTGTTATAATCCGTCTAAGGGAATTAGAGCTGAAAATGAATATTAAAAAGGTTACACATTTGAAAGATGTGTAACCAAGTGGAAATTAGCAAGAACAGGAAATATAGACTCTCCAAGTCAAAAGATATGGTTGACATTTCCAGGAACCAGGTTCAGAACATTGATAGAAGCATGGTCGAGATCTAAACAGTCTTTCTTTCAGCTATTGCCGTGGTATAAGGTGTGTTTGTGTGTGTGTGTGTGTGTGTGTGTGTGTGTTTTTGTACGTATGTATGTATGTGTATCTGCCTGCTGCTAACAAGACATTCTTGCAAATAAAATATTAAAGTTTATATGCATAGTATAGTTCATAGAAACGCTATGAGTCATGTTCCAAGAAATAATGAGTTTGGGAACAAATAAGTTCTCAAATTGGCAATTTCAACGCATGATTCTGTGTAGTGATGATGATGTTAACCTAGCCAGGAAGTCTGAATATTAGCTCTTAAAATACTACCCAGTACTGTTCACTGACGTTTTCCAATGGTTTAATATTCAGTCGGCTATGTTTCTTTGTAAAGTGAGTATTTTTATTAATCATGTTTTATATATTCCTACTGAGTAAAGAGAATGTAGAGCATTGGAAGTATATGCTAGGAGTAATTTAGGATTTTAGGAGTTGATGAACATTCCAGGGAACTCTGATTTCTTGTTCTCAGATCCCAAAGATTAATATATATTGGGAATTTGTAAACTCTCAACTAACTCTCAGCAGAAATGGTGTGGTGGATAGAGGGAGCAAGGTGGTCATTGCCAAACCCTGTGACATCTTTTTACACATAAACCACGTAGCCTATGACTCCGGCTTTCAGTTAATACTGTTCAGTCTTTGGTATGTAAGATTGTTACATCAAACATTACATCATTAATTTTAAGATGGAACTTGATGCATGAATTTTGATATCTAGTTTGCTCAGGTTCTTAAACTTCTGGGGTTATATATCTTTTGGGAGTAGGGTGATTGTCTATAAGGTGTTTTGATTCAATAACTTATATGTCCTTTACACTAATACCTGCTTTGGGGTTTTATTTAAATAACATGGGAAGTTAAAATTAGTAGTCCAGGTTTAGGTTGAGTGCTGGAGAGAGCAGATAATGAGTTGTAATTTTTAGGAGCAAAAGAAATGTTTCCATGATTATCTAAAATTGTTCACTAAAGCTGGCAAAAGGCAAGTCTTTGGACTTTGAGACTTTATAGCAGTAAAATGGAAAAATTTCTAACTCGGGCTTAGCTTTAAAAATAGTGGGAAAAGAAAGTTTATGTGTCTACCATCTTCTGTTTCCTTGTAAGATTCAGAAACTTTGTATCAGAAATGCATTTTGACAGTTTATAAAGGAAGTCAAAACAGCACATGTATAGCTGCGAAATGTCGACTCCTAGTTCTGTTCTATTTTAATATGTGGCCCATGTTGTCAAGAGGAAGGCAATGTAATTAATCACAGGGTAAATTTTAGGGTTTATTATGTGGACAAAATTGTCCCATCTCCACCACCTAATATACCCTGTAGCCTTTCCCTTTCTTACTCCTTTCTTGCTAGCATAGGTTTTAGTGTTGTGTATGTGTTTTGGGGATCCACACAATGTGGGTGATTAACTTGGACTCATTTTCCCTCATTCATTGAATTTCATCCTTTCACGAGAAATAAAAACCTTCAACTTTAACCCTTTTATTTGGAATTGCATCTCTTTTCCTGCTGCTAGTATATCTCCATTTAGGGTTCTCAGTATAGTTATGGTGATCACAATTACTGTGTCTCGTTGTTAACAAAAATGAGGTGATTTTAAGGTATATCATATAGATGGCTGCTAATTTTGTTTCAACGTGAACCTACCTCTCTTTAGGAAATGAATTACATTAAACATTCATTTAAATATTACTCATGTTCATAGCAGCCTTATCTGTAATAGCTAAAACATGGCAGCAACCCAGTTGGTCATTGATGAATGAATGGATAAGCAAAATTTAGTAAGTGCATATAATGGAATATTATTCAGCCTTAAAAAGGAAATTCTGACTCATGCTACAACATGGATGAACCTTGAGGGCATTATGCGAAGTGAAATAAGCCAGTCACAAAAAGATAAATACTGTATTGTTCCAATTACATGATGTACCTAGAGTGGTCAAAATCATAGAGACAGGAAGTAGAATGGTGAATTTCCAGGGGCTGGGGGGGAGGAGGGAATGGAGAGTTATTTAATGGGTATAGAGTTTCACTCTTGCAAGATGAAAAGAGTTACAGACATGGATGGTGGTGATGGTTGCGCAATATGAATGTACTTAATACCACTGAATTGTACACTTAACCTTTTTAAGTTAGTAGATTTAATGTGTATTTTAACACAATAAATATATAAAAAATTATGAATGTAACACAGTAAAACATTATTTTTTCACCTGTCTAAAACGTTGCCTTTTAAATACAAAAGTGATTGAACTCAAGGTGCTTTTTCAAGTAGCTATCCATTTTCAGTTGGTAACCATCAGTACTGAAAACTGCAAAAACCTGTAATTAATCTGGTGATGAAGCAGTTTAAAAGTTTTTTCTAGCCCCATGAAGATCGAGTTTAATGCTTTGAGAATAAGAAATATCTATTCTTTATGTCAGATCAAGTGTACGCTTCTCATTTTTGTGATAATGTGAATGTTTGGAAATCACAGTAGTGCTTGTCTCCTCTGAATTGGAGCCATGTTGTAGGCTAGCTTCATTTGATTTGTTAAACTCAGATTTATCCTTCGAGGTAGCACAGCAGCTTTTGCAGGTACAGAAGTGGTCTTTGTATTTAAATGTGTTACCTGGAGCACACTCCCATCTGTTTTCTGTACTTTACACAAAGCATTAGTTCATTTCCAGGGGTTCAAAAATTCTAATTCTAAAGGTTAAATTCACACAGACAGAAGCCCAGTGGGATTAGAAATCCTATTTTAGAAAACACGTGTCCTTTTGCACTTTGAACATGACTTGCTATCTTCTACGTTATCTGGCTGCAGAGCCATTACATTGGCACTTCTTTTCAGCATAAACTTGTTCCCTTGTTCGTCCTGATGTGGTAGCACAAAAAGATGAGCAAGTCCCATGACTAAGAATGAAGACATCTGGAGCTTATGATAAGGGAACTACTTGAGTCTAGGAGCTCTGTGTATCTTTTTTTTTTTTTTCCTTCAGGTCCCTTTACACTTTCTAGACTTGCTGAAATCTTCACTATTAAAAATGACTTGTTATTTGCGAAACTGTCTGTGAGCCTGCTTTATAGCTACAGATAGGTAATTACACTTCCCAAATGTTCAGGGATAAATTCAATTTTAAATGTTCATTCCTACTGGCAGACTGTGCATCTAGATAGGTTTTCTGGAGCTGAACAGTTCTATTTAAACTTTATTTAGATAAAGTCAGATCTTTCACTTATCTGAAAGCCTGCCGCTTGTGTTTCTGTACAACTAAATATCAGTATAAAGAACTGTTTCATTTTAATTTTTGTAAGCTCGTTACTTTAAAGAGAAAACTAGAGGAAAAGCTTTCTATTGCTGAGGAAATTGTGTCCCTCTTAAGAGGAAATTTCCTGAGATGCCTTGGTCAGAGAATAGTGGCTTAAGAAGTACTCAATAAATGCAATTTACTATAGGTAATTGTTTTCATGCCACCTTGGCTAAGTCTAAGTAAATTTTCATCTGCAGAGTAAAGCTCCATGAGCTAACAGTGGCTCATTGCTTCTCACACTGATGATGATTTGATACCGGTGGTCATGTGTGCTAGGCATATGTTGGAAAAAAATCAAATAGTTTTGGACCTATTGAGGAGAAAGGCAAATGAAATTTTCTTAAATTGATAAAAAACAAAATTAAATGTATGAACTCATAATAATTGAGAAATGAGAATTTTATACTCACTTATTTGGAGAAAATGTGTACATATCTAGACTTCAAAAATAAGTAAAAATGCAAAACAGTTAAAACAGGCCAGATTTTCTCACTAAAGAAAATAGTTGGTATAATTTATATGTGTTTGGTATCAGTTTTGTCACCAAGTAAGAAGTGAAGGAAAGGGGGGACCAAGGTAAAAATACTGCCTTGGTCATAGGCCATTAAGAGTTATTTTGTTTTAGGAAGGATTAACTACAAAATTCTGAATTATATTGTAGCAGTTCTGTGGAATCATGAAGTTGGAAATGTTAAATTTATCTTAATCTTCAGGTAATATTTTAGGAGGACCACTTTTTTAAAAAGTTGATGCTTATTCTTTTATTTTGTAAGGTAGCATAGAAGTTAGTGGCCATAACTTTAAAAAAGAGAAGAAAGGGATTGGATCTATCATTCTCCCTCTATGGTTGTAACTTTTGTTCCTGGTGTCCTGAAATGTCATGATTTTCTGCCTTGGAGTGGCACTTTCTATTCATTGTACTGGGCCCTTTGAGTCCCTTTCATTCTACAAACTTATGCTCTTGGTAGACTTGAGGCAATTTTCTTATATTCTTAGTATTGATATATTCCCTGCCCTGCATTTTCCGCCTTCATTCTGAAATTGCATTATTGGATATTTATACATGCACATACTTAGTAATTTTTTTCCTCTACTATTTTTCATCTGTCCTTTTATGCTATACCTTGAGTGGCATCCTCATATTAACCTCCAAACATTTCTATTGGCTTTGTTTTTCTTATTTTTGCTATCATATATATCATATCCAAGAAGTATTTTAGCTTTCTCAACATTGTTTTTTATAGTCTTATGTTTTTTCTGTTATGCAATATCTTCTATCTCTCAACTTCTGTTACAATTTTAAAGCATTCTTCAATTTTTACATTTTCTTTACTACAAGTGTGGTTTTTACCGTTTGATTTTTTTTTTTTTTTTGCGGTACGCGGGCCTCTCACTGTTGTGGCCTCTCCCGTTGCGGAGCACAGGCTCCGGACGCGCAGGCTCAGCGGCCATGGCTCACGGGCCCAGCCGCTTTGCGGCATGTGGGATCTTCCTGGACCGGGGCATGAACCCGCGTCCCCTGCATCGGCAGGCGGACTCTCAACCACTGCGCCACCAGGGAAGCCTTACTGTTTGATTTTTTAAGATTTGATTTTTCTTTCAAATTGGGGCTCTCCTCAAATACCTGGTTTTCTTTGGCTGCCAATTTAGGCTTAAGACAGAGACTAAAATGTTAATTCACATCTTCTTACACGTGGGCAGGTCTTTTCAACAGGTCTGCTTTACTGTAGAATGATTGGGTGCAGTCCCAGCTGTTTCCTCAGGAGGTCCCCAAATGTCTGTATGTTGAGGTCTTTTCTTTTGGGACATCTGTTTACCCAGAGGGAAATCTGGTTTCCTCCTTGAGGGGTAGGGGTGGTGGATATAAATCTGGTTACCAGAGTTCCTGCCATCAAGCAGGAAAGGAGATTGGTGGTTTCAACATTCGGTATCTTTTTTTTTTTTTTTTAAATAACAAGTTAAGCCATCTTTATTCATAGACAGGATGATTGTGTGGAAAATCCTACAAAACCTACAAAACAGCTCCTAAAACTAATTAGTGGGTTTAGCAAGTTTGCAGAATTTAAGAGAAGTAAACAAAAACCTATTGCATTTCTACATACTAGCAAAGAACAATCAGAAATTAAAATTAAAACCATTTCCAGTTAAAATAGCATCTCAAAATTAAATACTTAGGGATAAATACAGTTAGTTGATGGTGGTGTTGGGTTCAAGTATGTCCTTACTGATTTTTCTGCCTGCTGGATCTGTCCGTTTCTGAGAAGCGTATTGAAATCTACAACTGCAACTGTGGAATCATCTGTTTCTCCTTGAAATTCTATCAGTTTTGCCTCACATATTTTCATGCTCTGTTGTTAGGTGCCTAAACACTCAGGATCATTATGTAGTTTTGGAAAATTGACCACTTTATCATTATTAACGTCTCTCTTTCCCTTGATAAGTTTCCTTACTTTGAAGTCTGCTCTGTCTGAAATGAGTACAGCTACTCCTGCTTCCTTCCTTCCTTCCTTCCTGCATGCATGCAGGCTTTCTCTAGTTGCAGCGAACGGGGCTACTCTTCGTTGCAGTGTGCAGGCTTCTCACTGTGGTGGCTTCTCTTGTTGCAGAGCACGGGCTCTAGGTACACAGGCTTCAGTAGTTGTGGCATGTGGGCTCAGTAGTTGTGGTGCGCAGGCTTAGTTACTCTGCGACATGTGGACATCTTCCCGGACCAGGGATTGAACCCATGTCCCCTGCATTGGCAGGCAGATTCTTAACCACTGAGCCACCAGGGAAGCCCATGCTTTCTTTTGATTAGCATGAACGTGGTATATCTTCCTCTGTTTCGCAACGGATCATTTTCCCTCCCCCTGCCAGAAGCACAAGAGGATTTTTTCTCTGATATTGTCTGTGAGAACCTGGTGGAGCTCCTAGATGTAAATCTTAAAATATTGTGGGGAGCCCCCTATGATTGGGTCCACCTGGAGTTTTCATCTCTCAGACTTGAGCCTCCAGCCATTCATCAATTACAGTTCAGGTTTCCGACCCCAGCACTAGAACCCACAGATAGTTGCTCCAGTAAGGCCTGACTCCCTGTGTTCACGTATCTCTTCAATTTGGGGGGCAGTAGTTTGCTCTGTGACCTCAGTTCTCTTACAGACCAAGGTAGAGTTGTTGATTTTGTTTGTTTAGCATTTTTCCTTGTTTGGATGGTATGGCGTCTTCCAAGCTTCTTACATGCTGGATGGGAAACCAGAAGTTGGTTAATTTTTTAAGTACTACTATTCTCATTTTATTTGTCATTGAGGTAACATTGGTTTGTAACGTTTCATGTGTACAATATTAGATTGTACTAGGTTGTATTAGGTTACATGGCCAATGTCCAGACACTTTCCTGTGTTTGTACATAGGAATATAACTTGAACATTTGACCAAGAGGTATCAAGGTGCTACCTCCCAGAACAAGGGAAGCATCTATCCAAAGTTAGATTTTAGTATCTGTATCATTAAAATAAGTCACAAATATCAGGAAGCTCTTTACCTTCATTAAAAAAAAAAAGAGTTGTAAGTCAGTTATGCACCACTATTTCCTTATTGCAGAATCTAACTATGACTATATGTTTATCATTAACAGTGATATTTACACTACCTTTTTTATGTTTTTAAGATGTTAATTATTGTTCTTTTACTTCCACTCAAAGATCTTTCTTTAGTATTTCTTGTCAGTCAGGTTTGGTGGTAATTAACTCCTTCTGCTTTTGTTTGAGAAAGTCTTTATCCTGCCTTCATTTCTGAAGGACAGCTTCACTGGGTATAAATTTCTTTGTTGACATTTGCTTTCTATCAATATTTTAAATATGTCATCTCATTGTCTCCTGGCCTGCAAAGTTTCTGTTAAGAAATCTGCTGATAGTTTTATGTGGGATCCCTTGTATGTAACCTCTTTTCTCTTGCTGCTCTTAGAATTCTTCATCTTTGACTTTTCTTAACTTTGCATTTTATATTGGAATATAGTTGATTAACAATGTTGTGTTATTTTCAGGTGTACAGCAAAGTGATTCAGTTATATATATACATGTATCTATTCTTTTTCAGATTCTTTTCCCCTTTAGGTTGTTACAGAATATTGAGCAGAGTTCCCTGTGCTATACAGTATGTCCTTGTTGGTTATCCATTTTAAAGATAGCAGTGTGTACATGTCAATCCCAGACTCCGTATGTCTTTGACTTTTGACCATTTAGTATGTCTTGGTCTAGCGTTATTCAGGTTCAGTCTATTTAGGATCTTTTGAGCTTTATTGATCTGGATGTCCATTTCTTTCCCCTTGTTTAGGAAGTTTTCAGCCATTATTGCTTTAAATATACTTTTGGTCCCTTTCTGTTTTCCTTCTGGAATTGTTTCTTTACATTGTGTGGCATAATTCCCATAGGCTTTCTTTGCTCTTTTTTATTCTTTTTTATTTTTGCTCTTCTGACTGCATAATTTCTAATGTCCTATCCTCCAGGTCACTGATTCTTTCTTCTGCATGGCTGAGTCTGATTTTGAAATTGTCTATTGTTCTTCACTTCAGTTATTGTACTTTTCACTTCTAGGATTTCTGGGTTTTTGTTTTTGTGTTTTGTTTTTTTTGAAGGTTGCTGTTTCCTTTCACTTATTTGCCTGTGTTTTCTTGTAGTTCACTGAACTTCCTTAAGAGGATTATTCTGAATTTTTTGTCTGACAGTTCACAGATCTCCATTTCTTTACGATAAGTTTTTGGAACTTTATTACTTCTGTTTGGTGTCATATTTACCCGATTTTTCATGATCCTTTGATTCCTTACATTGGTATTTGTACATCTGAGTAATCGGGCTTCTCTTGCAGACTTTGCAGGTTTGCTTTGGCTGAAACAGATCTTCACCAGTCAGCTCAGTCAAGTCAGTTCTGGGTATGTCTGCTGGTAATGTTCTTGGGCACGTGGGGCCTGCAATTATGGTCTATTTTGAGGCAAGGGAAGTATTCACGCTCTGAGAATGGGGATGGGGGTGTGTGTCATTCGTTGAGAGCAGTTGTATTGGAGTGCCGGCTCAGTTCCCTACCCAAGTAAGGCTGTAGGATGAGCTCCATTTTTGCTTGGATTCTCTGGTCATGTGTACTAGATGGTAGGGACTGGATATTTTATTCACTAGTAGTTGAGGCTGTGAGTTAGCTTCCTTCCCCAGGCAGGGCAGCAGGACTGGACCCAGGGCCTGTACAGCTTGTTGTTTTGGGACCTGAACCTGGCCAGAGTACACTGAATTCTCTGGTCAAGTGAGGCCACTGGTTTTACTCAACAGTTGGGGGAAGCCATAGGTCATGCTCCCTTTTTTTTTTTTTTTCCTAACATCTTTATTGGAGTATAATTGCTTCACAGTGTTCTGTTAGTTTCTGCTGTATAACAAAGTAAATCAGCTATATGTATACATATATCCCCATATCCTCTCCCCCTTGCGTCTCCCTCCCACCCTCCCTATCCCACCCCTCTAGGGGGTCACAAACCACCGAGCTGATCTCCCTGTGCTATGCGGCTGCTTCCCACTAGCTATCTATTTTACATTTGGTAGTGTATATATGTCCATGCCACTCTCTCACTGTCCCAGCTTACCCTTCCCCATCCCCTTGTCCTGAAGTACATTCTCTAGTAGGTCTGTGTCTTTATTCCCGTCTTGCCCCTAGGTTCTTCATGACCTTTTTTTTCCCTTGGATTCCATATATATGTTAGCATACGGTATTTGTTTTTCTCTTTCTGACTTAACTTCACTCTGTATGACACACTCTAGGTCCATCCACCTCACTACAAATAACTCAATTTCGTTTCTTTTTATGGCTGAGTAATATTCCATTGTATATATGTGCCACATCTTTATCCATTCATCTGTTGATGGACACTTAGGTTGCTTCCATGTCCTGGCTATTGTAAATAGAGCTGCAGTGAACATTTTGGTACATATATATGGAATCTAAAAAAAAAAAGAAAAAAAATGTTGTTTGTTTGCTCTTTAGTTCTTCTGGGCCCTTGTTAAACATTTCTTGTATTTTTTCCATTGTATTTCTAAGATTTTGGATCATCTTTATTCTCTTTACTCTGAATTCTTTTTCAGGTAGTCTGCCTCTTTCCTCTTCATTTGTTAGGTCTGGTGGGTTTTTACCTTGCTCCTTTATCTGCTGTGTTTCTTTGTCTTCTCATTTTGCTTAACTTACTGTGTTTGGGGTCTCCTTTTCGCAGGCTGCAGGTTCATAGTTCCCGTTGTTTTTGGTGTCTGTCCCCAGTGGCTAAGGTTGGTTCAGTGGGTTGTATAGGCTTCCTGGTGGAGGGGACTAGTGCCTGTGTTCTGGTGGATGAGGCTGGATCTTGTCTTTCTGGTGGGCAGGTCCACGTCTGGTGGTGTGTTTTGGGGTGCCTTTGACCTTATTATGATTTTAGGCAGCCTCTCTGCTAATGGGTGGGGTTGTGTTCCTGTCTTGCTAGTTGCTTGGCATAGGGTGTCCAGCACTGTAGCTTGCTGGTCGTTGAGTGAAGCTGGGTCATGGCGTTGAGATGGAGATCTCTGGCAGAGCTCTTGCCTATTGATAGTATGTGGGGCTGGGAGGTCTCTGGTGGTCCAATGTCCTGAACTTGGCTCTCCCACCTCTGAGGCTCAGGCCGGAGCACCAAGACCCTGTCAGCCACACCGCTCAGATGAAAAGAGAGAAAAAAAGAAAGAAAAAATAATAATAAATACAAATTTTTTAAATTATTAAAATAAAAAAGGTAATAATAGAAAAGGAAGAGAGCAACCAAACCAATAGACAAATCCACCAATGATAACAAGTGCTAAAAACTATTCTAAGATAAACATAAAAATCAGAAACTAGTCAGTCGCAGACAGTAGACCCCAAGTCTACAGTTGCTCCCAAAGTCCACTGCCTCAATTTTGGGATGATTCGTTGTCTATTCAGGTATTCCACAGGTGCAGGGTACCTCATGTTGATTGTGGGGATTTAATCCACTGCTCCTGAGGCTGCTGGGAGAGATTTCCCTTTCTCTTCTTTGTTCGCACAGCTCCTGCAGTTCAGCTTTGGATTTGGCCCCACCTCTGCGTGTAGGTCGCCCTCAGGCCTCTGTTCCCGCCCAGACAGTGCGGGGTTAAAGCAGCGGCTGAGTAGGGGCCTCTGGATCACTCATGCTTGGGGGAGGGAGGGGTTTGATAGGTATAATTGGAATGTTGGGCGAGCCTGCTGTGCCAGAGGCTGGCCTGACATTGCCACAGCCTGAGGTGTGCCATGTGTTCTCCCGGGGCAGTTGTCCCTGGATCACCGGACCCTGGCAGTGGCGGGCCGCACAGGCTCCTGTGGGGGTGTGGAGAGTGACTTTTGCTTGTACACAGGATTCTTGGGGGCAGCAGCAGCAGCAGCATTAGCATTTCATGCTGGTCTCTGAGGTCTGAGCTCATAGCCGCGGCTCATGCCTGTCTCTGGAGTTTGTTTAGGCGGCACTCTGAATCCTCTCTCGTGCACCCCAAAACAATGGTCTCTTGCCTCTTCGGCAGCTCCAGACTTTTTCCTGGATCCCTCCCGGGTAGCTGTGGCTCACTAACCCCCTGCAGGCTATGTTCATGCCGCCAACCCCAGTCCTCTCCCTGCGATCCGACCGAAGCCGGAGCCTCAGCTCCCAGCCCCACCTGCCCCGGCGGGTGAGCAGACAAGCCTCTCGTGCTGGTGAGTGCTGGTCGGCACCGACCCTCTGTGCGGGAATCTCCCCGCTTTGCCCTCCGCACCTCTGTTGCTGCGCTCTCCTCTGCGGCCCCGAAGCTTTCCCCCTCTGCCACCCGCAGTCTCCGCCCGCGAAGGGGCTTCTAGTGTGTGAAAACATTTCCTCCTTCACAGCTCCCTCCCACTGGTGCAGGTCCCGTCCCTATTCTTTTGTCTCTGTTTATTCTTTTTCCCTACTGAGGTACGTGGGGAGTTTCTTGCCTTTTGGGAGGTCTGAGGTCTTCTGCCAGCATTCAGTAGGTGTTCTGCAGGAGTTATTCCACATGTAGATGTATTTTTGACCTATTTGTGGGGAGGATGGTGACCTCCACGTGTTACTCCTCCGCCATCTTGAAGGTCCCTAGTGCTCTCTTTTCAATTGCTACTGTATATAGGACTGTTGTATGAGCTGTGCAGCTTCCTGTGTGCTCTGGTTAAGTGGGCTGAAGGAAGTATTCAGTGTTTAGTGGGGCTACAAATTAGATTCCCTGCCCAGGCACAGTGGGAGAGGCAGCTCTGAAGCCAGTAAAACTCTTTGTCTTAACTCAAGCTGAACAGCAACCCAAGTTCCCCGGCCAAACAGGGCCCCTGGCTTTTTTCTACATACTATAAGCTCTGCTTGGCCACCTCTTGGCTCAAGTGCTGCTGGGCTATACATCTTCCAGAACTTCTCTCCAGCCCATTTGGTTAGATGGGGCTGGAAGACACTGCACAGGGTGGGGCTATGTCTCAGCTCCTTTGCCTGTGTGGGTGAATAGGGGCCACTCCAGGCACTCTGTTTCCCAAACAAGGATCTCCAGTTAGGAGGGCCTGGGAGCTTCTCTCAGTCTTGGCTTTGAATTAGTCCCCCTGTCTACACAGCACTGGAATGCTCCATGCCTGGTAGTGACTTTTCTGTGGGGGTGATTTGCTCTGCCTTCCTGCCTCTTGGCTCAAGTGCTACTGGGCCACACTGCTTCCAGGAGTTGTTGCCAGTCCTCTGGTCAGATGAGGCTGGAAGATACTCTCCACACTAGGTGGGCTGTGATGAGCTCCTTGCATGGGTGTGGGCAAATCAGGCTCTAGGGCTGGCAGGACTTCTTGTTTGAGGGTCTGAATTAGGCAGATCTGCAACCTGCAGAGTTCTGTGGTCAGAGAGTGCCACTTGGTTCTCAGATGAACAAAGCCATTTGTTGGGGTTACTACTTCAGCTTTGCAGGTAGGAACTTAGTCTGGTTGTTGAAAGCCCCTCTCCCCTTCTCCATCACAGTTGGAGAATCCTGTGGATTCCCCTGCAATGATCAAGGTACAGGATCATTGTTAGGGTCTTCTGCAAGGCGACCCACAATGCTGGGGGGAGCTGGTTGACTCCCCTGGGTTCCCTTTTCCCACTTGATGAACTTCACATGGTGCTGCACTGGCCTGGGGGAGGGGCAATGCAGTCAACCAGGAACAGCTTCTCTTACTGTCTAATGCAGTCTGTCTGGGTCTCTGAGTTACAGCCTCACCCCCCCCACCTCCCCCACCCTTGTGACTGGAACCAAAGTCAGGAATCACCTATATTGCCATCTTTGTGACATCACTATTCCAGGAAGCTCTTTAAATGACACTTTGCCCCTGATGCATATCAAATAGACCCACCATTTGATAGACCACTTGATAACCTTCATTCCCTTCTTACAAATAGCTTTCACATTGTCCTCATAATAATTTGTTAGGTACTTTTCACAGCACTTGACCAATATTATCTTATGTAATGCTCATAACTTACATGATGATAATAACATTTTTATTCTGAATTTGCAAGGAAATAATTGGGGCACAGAGCAAATGAATCATTTATCTAAGGTCTCACAGCTAAAAGTTGTAGAGCCAGGATTCAAACTTGCTCTGTCAAAGCCTGTGCTCTTAACTATTTTCTCTCCCTATCCAAGCAGATCCTAGTTGATAGGTCAGCATGTTTCAGCTGAACCGTTGATGGGCAAGAAATCTAATCCCAGAGATGTGGGTTAAAGACTAAATCATTAAGACTTCTTGGACTAAATAATTCAAGATTCCTAGAGCTCATCAGAAGATAAAAGGAACTTTCTCATGACAAAGTCTAAAAGTTTCTGTAGTTTGAGCTACTCCACTCTTTCCCTTGATGTTTCTCCCCTCCAGTTTCCATGTTATGATATATGGGTGGCTAAATATTGTGGTGGGAAGAAGTGGAAATTGGAATGGAAATTTGAAATGCTCCAGGGAGGAGAATGTTTTGTTTTAGTTGTTTATTTAATTGTTTTGAACTATGCAAATCTTAGGAAGGTTTTTCTGCTGTGTTGTAGCTCTTCTTTGTGGCTGATTGACAAGAGGCCTACAAAAATACCCAAAGTTCAGGCAAGCTAAATCTCTGTCTTGTTTGAAATTTTTTTGGACCCTCAAAATGGCACTGACTATTGAAAAGGGTGCTGGTACTAGTAGCTTGAATGAAAAATGTAAGCCTCTTAAAATCAAATTCTGGAATATGTGGATGATCATTAGATAATTATTGCTCAGAACCAGAGAAAGTTTCAGGTAAAATTTAGAAGAGGTTCAGAATAAAACTAGTGGTGAAGTGCTTGCATGTTCAGGCCATCCTGTTAAAGAATAACTGCTGACCCTCTGTATGTTGATCATGGTTTATGAGTCGTCAAGATGGAGAGTTCCTTCAGCTTTTTTTTCTTAAATGTAGCTTCATAAATGATTTAGCATAGTTACCCAAATATCATGTAGCTTAAAATTACATTTAATTCTCTCAGGATTTCCATGTACAATGCTGTAATACATTTTGTAGAACCAAAATGTGCACAATTAACTCATACACGAGGGTTTTCTAATGTTTCCCTTGCTGGTCAGTGCCACTCTGTATTTCTATCATTGTCAAGTAATACTGGTAGATAACAAAACAAAAAGGTAGACCTATATTAGCTATGGTTGTGCTCTTCTGTAGATTAAAAAAAAAAATCATGAATTTTTCTAAAATATACAAATAATATATAGAATGGATTACCTTAATTATATTGAAATAAAAATAAATGCAAATACAGCATAGTGATATGTTCAATTGCAGTTAGTTTTTCAAAACCTACAAGATCAAGATACAACAAATTAGTATTCATCTACATTACGTTTCCTCTTCTCTGCATTCAGTGTATTAGGTTTTCTGTTTTTCTTTTTTTCCAACTGTATCAATAATCACTTTATTTTTATTTTTAACTGAAGTATATTTGACTTACAGTAATATTAGTTTCAGGTGTTCAGCATAGTGATGCAGTATTTTTACAGATGATACTCCATTAAAGTTAACTGCAAGGTAACAGCTATAATTTCCTATGCTATACAGTATGTCCTTGTTGCTAGCTATTTTATACATAGTAGTTTGTATGTATCTCTTAATTCTATACCCCTCTCTTGCCTCTCCACTCTTCCCTTTGCTGCTGATAATCCCTATTTTGTTCTCTATATTTGTGAATCTGTTTCTGTTTTGTGATGTTCATTCGTTTTTTTTTAGATTCTATATATAAGTGATGATATGCAGTATTTGACTTTGATTTATTTCACTAAACATAATATTCTCTAGGTCCATCCACGTTGCTGCAAATGGCAGAATTTCTTTCTTTTTTACGGCTGAGTAATATTCCGTTGTACGTGTATACCACATCTTTTTTTAATGGTACAGTTACTTTTTAATTAAATTAATTAATTAACTTTTGGCTGTGTTGGGTCTTTGTTTCTGTGCGAGGGCTTTCTCTAGTTGTGGCAAGCGGGGGCCACTCTTCATCGCGGTGTGCGGGCCTCTCACTATCGTGGCCTCTCGTTGAGGAGCACAGGCTCCAGACGCACAGGCTCAGCAGTTGTGGCTCACGGGCCTAGTTGCTCTGTGACATGTGGAATCTTCCCAGACCAGGGCTCGAACCCGTGTCCCCTGCATTAGCAGGCAGATTCTACCACATCTTCTTAATCCATTCACCTGTTGATGGACACTTGGGTTGCTTCCATATCTTGGCTATTGTAAATAATGCTGCTATGAACATTGGGGTATTCATTTTTTTCGTATATATACCCAGGAGTGGAATTTCTGGATCATGTGGTAGTCCTATTTTTAGTTTTTTTTGAGGAACCTCCATAATGTTTTCCATAGTGGCTGCACCAATTTACATTCCCAGAGGGTTCCCTTTTCTCCATGTCCTATTCAACATTTGTTACTTGTAGACATTCTGGTAGCCATTCTGACAGGTGTGAGGTGATATGTCACTGTGGTTTTGATTTGCATTTCTCTAATGATAGTGCTATTGAGCATATTTTCATGTGCTGGTGAACCACCTGTATGTTGTCTTTAGAGAAATGTCTATTCAGATTTTCTGCCCATTTTTTGATTGGATTGTTTGGTTTGTTTAGTATTGACTTGTATGAGCCATTCGTATATTTTGGATATTGGCCCCTTGTTGGTCATATCATTTGCAAATATTTTCTCCCATTTCATAGGTTGTCTTTTCTGTAGATAGTTTCTTTTGCTGTATGAAAGCTTTTAAGTTTAATTAGGTTTAATTTGTTTATTTTTGCTTTTATTTCTTTTGCTTAAGGAGACATATCCATAGAAATATTGCTACAATTTATGTCAAAGAATGTTCTGTCTGTGTTCTCTTCTAGGAGTTTTATGGTTTTAAGTCTTACATTTAGGTCTTCAATCCATTTTGAATTTATTTTTGTATATGGTGTGAGGAAATGTTCTCATTGTTTTTCATGTAGCTGTCCAGTTTTCCCAGCACCACTTATTGAAGAGACTGTCTTTTCTCCATTGTATATTCTTGCCTCCCTTGTTGCAAATCAATTCACCACAAGTATGTGGGCTTATTTCTGGGCTGTCTATTCTGTTCCATTGATCTATGTGTCTGTTTTTGTGCCAGTACCATGCTGTTTTGATCGTCTGGGAGAGTGGTACCTCCAGCTTTGTTCTATCTCAAGATTTCTTTGGCAATACAGGGTATTTTGTAGTTCTCTATGAATTTTAGGATTATTTGTTGTAGTTCTATGAAAAATGTCATGGGTATTTTGGTAGGGATTGCATTCAATCTGAAGATAGCTTTGGGTAGTGTGGCCATTTTAACAATATGCTTGTAATCCAAGTGCATGGGATATCTTTCCATTTACTTGCATCATCAATGTTCTATAGCTTTCAGTGTATAGGTCTTTCACCTCCTTGGTGAAGTTTATTCCTAGGTATTGTATTCTTTTGTATGTGATTTTAAATGGTTGGTTTTTAACTTTTTGATAGTTCATTATTAATGTATGGAAAACCCACCAGATTTCTGTATATTAATGTTGTGTCTTGCAACTTTGCTGAATTCATTCATTAGTTCTCATATTTTTTTGGTGGAGACTTGAGGATTTTCTATAGAGTATCAAGTCATTTGCAAGTAGTGACAGATTTACTTCTTCCCTTCCAATATGGATGCTTTTTATTTCTTGTTTGATTGTTGTGGCTGGGACTTCCAATACTATGTTAAACAGAAGCAGTGACAGTGGGCATCCTTGTTACTAAATTGAGAGGAAAAGCTTTCAGTTTTTGGGTATGATGTTAGCTGCTAGTTTGTCATAAATGGCCTTTATTATGTTGAGATATGTTCCCTCTCTACCAACTTTGAGAGTTCCTTGTGGTTTGATGACTTTCTGTAGTAGTATGCCTGTGTTCCTTTCTTTTTAGCTTTTGTATATCTGTTATAGGTTTTTGATTTGTTGTTACCATGGGATTCATATATGTTGACCTATAACCATATCTACTCTACTTGTTTTTAACTGGTAGTCATTTGAGTTCAAACACATTCTAAAAAATCTGTTTCACTCCTTCTTATATTTTGTGCTTTTGATGTCATATTTTACATCTTCATGTCTATCTCTTAACTGTTTGTTGTAGTTAGAATTGCTTTTTACAGTTTCTTGCTTTTAATTTTTGAACTGGCTTATTAAGTTGTTGATCCTCAGTCCTTTTATATATCTTCAATCTATATCTATCTATATCTTATTATTCTATATGCGTCTATATTTTTATCTACAATCCTTTTATATATTTGCCTTTTCTACTGGGATTTTTCCCTTTCTTATAGCTTCTTAGCTCTTTTCCACTTAGAGAAGACCCTTTAACATTTCTTTTACAGTAGCTTTAGTATTGATGAACTCTTTTAATTTTTGCTTGTCTCCAAAGTTCTTCTATCTGTCCTTTGATTATAAATAATAATCTTTCTGGGTAGAGTATCTTGGTTGCAAGTTTTTCCCTTTCAACACTTTGAATATATCATGCCACTCCCTTCTGGCTTGTAACAGTTCTTCAGAGAAATCAACTGATAGCCTTATGTGGGTTCCCTTGTATATGACTCTGTTTTTCTCTTGCTGCCTTTAGAATTCTCTTAATCTTTCACTTCTACCATTTTAATTATCATATGTCCTGGTGTGGGTCTTTTTGGGTTCATCTTTTTTGGGATCCTCTGTGCTTATACCTGGATATCTGTTTCTTTTTTCAGGTTTGGGACGTTATCAGCTGTAATTTCCACAAAGATATTTTGTGATACCGTTCTATCTCTCTTCTCCTTCTGGGACCCCTGTAATGTGAATGCTGATATGATTGATGGTACCATAGAGATCTCTTAAACTGTTTTGAGTTTTTAAATTTTTTCTTTTGGTGTTCTGATTAGGTGATTTCCATTATTCTATCTTCCAGATCACTTATGCATTCTTCTGTGTCACTTAGTCTGCTATTCATTCCTTCCAGTGTATTTTTAATTTCAGCTATTGAATTCTTCATTTCTGATTGGGTCTTTTAAATATTTTCTAGTTCCTTGTTGAATTTTTCACTTTGTACATCTTTTCCCTACTTTAGTTAAGATTTTTGTTACTAATGCTTTGAATTCCTTAGCTGGTAAATTGTTTATTTCTGTTTGATACAGTTTTGGGTGTTTTCTCTTGCTCTTTCAGTTGAGAGCACTTTCTCTGCCTTTTCATTTTGGTTAACATTCACTGCCTCTATGAATTTAGGTGAAACAGTTACCTATTGTGGTCTCGAAGGGGTGTTCTTAATGTGGGAGTGTCCCTATACAGACTGCATGTGCCCAGTGCCTTCAGTGGGAGAGCTGGATTTGACATGGGCACATGTCACCTCTTTCCTCAGTGTGTGCCGGAAGCTATCACCTTGGTAGTGGGTGGAGCTGGAGATTGAGGGGCTAGAGCTGGAGCTGGGTGTGAGGTGGGACTTGCTCTCTATACAGTGCCTGTCATCACCTTGTCAGAGTTAGGGTATGATCCCAAGTTGCTGGAGCAGAAGCCTTGAGTTTCAGGCCCTACTTGCCTCTGTTCTCTTTAAGTGTGTTTTCCCATCTCCTTACACCCAGTGACTTACCTCAGAGGTGGGGATTGCTAAAGCAGGTGGGACCTGTGCCAAGTCTCAGCCTGTTTTGGCCACAGACAGAGGTCTGAGCTGTCTCAATGTGATGCTTGTCCAGGTACCCACAATTGTTTGCTCCACTCAGACACACCCTTGGGTGTATGTCCCCTTTGTCCCTGACAGCAGATCACTGCCCCCAGCCTCTGCCACCCCTAGCCTGTGGTGGAGTCACACTGTGGGGTCTGCAGGGCCCGCATAGACTCTCAGGATGTATGGGGTTGAGCTGTGGTGTAGTGTCTGCTGTTTGAGATCTTGGCTGCTTTTGTTGTGCTACTTGGGTAAGTGCCAATAATGACTGATACCGCCCCACCCAGGCTCAGCCCTGGGACCGGTCACTTCTTCACCCTATGCTGGAGTCTCCTCCCCAGTCATGGCTACCTCACATCCTGTGCTGTGATGTCAAGTGTGCAGGGCTGTAGTATTTGCTTGGCTAGGGTGTTCACTGAGGCCTTCGTGGAAAACACAGCAGCTGCTAAGGCGGACCTCTTTCTGCCCTGCCTGGAGAGCAAGCCAGCCCAAATGCAATCCTCATGAGCAGAGTCCAGGCTTCCCACAGTTCTCCTGTTAGTCATAGTGGTTCTCCAACCAGCCAAGGGGGCTCATCTCCCCCATGTAGGACCCTAGAACTGGGGTGCCTAATATGTGGTTCTAAACACTCACTCCCCAGGAAGTGTGTCTACTCATGCAATCTCCTTTTTCCTCTGAGTCCCATCCCAGGGGCACAGGTCCTGGCCCAATCACTTTTCTTCCTTTCTTTCCCAATTCTGTGTGTATCTTTGTTATAGCCTTAGGTGTATTAGGAGCCCTTCTGCCAGTTTCAAGTTAGTTTTCAGTAAGAATTGTTCCACATGCGTATGTATTTTTGATGTGTTTATGAGGGGAGGGGAGCTCCACATCCTCTTACTCCACCATCTTGCTCCAGTGTAGGATTTCTCTTTTGCCATTTTACTTTATTAAAACTTTTTTCTTCCAGGCATTTTGTATCTTGTCCTTTGTTTTATATCATGATTAAACTCATTGACTACTTTGACATTCTTGTCATGTCCTTATTTTAAGGAACTAGCATTAACTTGGAGGTCAGGCATGGACATGCCGCTCCAGTGTATTCCCCTAAAGTTGGGAATTTATGCAAATTAGAACCAAAGGAGTCTCACAAGTACTTTTCTCTACCAATGAGATAAATGAAGGACTGATAGAGGACATAGTGTTACTCCATGATGTTGAGTAAAGCTAAAGTCTATTTTAATGCAGTAAATTGAGTTTCAAAACCACAATATTTGATCTTAGAGGCAACTACTGTATCATGTTGATGCTTTTCCTGTCTCTGTTTGCAGCTTCTAGCGTTATTCTTCCCACTTAAAGATCCACTTAAAATCTTTCCTTCTTGCTCTCTCTCCATCTCTCTCTCTCTCTCCCTCTCCCTCTCTCTCACACACACACACACAGATGGTGAGAACATTTTTATACAAGACTTTCATTTCTTCATCTTTGCGGTATCTCAATCCCATATGTTTGTCTTTGATATTTTGCAAATGTGTTCAGATTTATGCACAACCTCCACATGGTAGTTTGTCTCTGTACATTTGATTTCTGAGTCAGAACACTGCACGTGAGCTAACTCATGCAGGCAGAAATTGTCCTTGACTGTAAGGAGAAATTTTCTGGTCAACTCATTTTGGTCCCCAGGAAAATGAACTCAACTGTCGGTTCTCCAATACAATATTTGAAATGAGTTTTTTAAATCAGTGCTTAATAGGGAAAGCTACAAGCCTGGTTGAGGAAAACTGAAACCATACTGCACTAACTAAATCAACCACATCCTGTTTTAAACCTTTTTATTGTTGTACATAAATATATGCAGGTGTATTAGTGAGAATTGTGCTTGAGCTGTCTACTTCTCACTTTTCCTTCTCACAGCATACCTACTTTTTTTCAGCATAAGAATTTTCTCTGCTAAGTGCCATAGCAGGTAAGTAATGTCATTCCAGCAGCTGCCATGTTTGCATGTTACATTTCCAGCAGTGCACAAAGACTGGCTGCAGACTTAGCCCTATTGAAAATTTAATGGAGAAGAGTATGTGATTGGTGCACCCTTGTCAGGTATTCAGGTATGGTCTGATAATCTCTGGCCAAGGCAATAGGTACCCATCTGTGTGAACTGGAGAAAAATAGCATGTGCTTATAGGCTGGAAGAACCCCCAAAGAGTATCTACTTAATAGTAAATTTTAAAAGTACAGATAAAACATTGGCATGGTTATTGTGCTAATTAACAGTCTCTTCTTACTAGCTGTCAATGAAATTCTTAGCTAGAGCAGTTTCTCTTTCAGATTTTTCTGTGCTTCTTATATTTCCCTTATTAAGTGCTGTGTGTCTCCTTAATGCTTTTGCTTCTTTCATTGGCCATTGTAGTTCTGTTACTTTCCACAGAAAGCATCCCAATTGATACGCAGAAGACCCAGTTCACAATGGCATGCAAAACGGAGACTTATTATCTTACCTAAAAAGATGAGCCAACACAGAGTCTAAGACTGTCGAATCAGAATCATCTGAATCAAGGGTCTTATGCAGTGCCAGCATTACTAATAATTTCAAGGATGCAGACAAAAGGGAGGATCAGACAAACGTGGTAGAAGTCTGGGACATCCTGTGTGGTTCCTCCTGTCTTTCTGCATTCGGCATGCACAGTAAAAGAGGAGGTGTCAAGTGAGGGTTATGCATTACTTGATAATGAAGAAGTGGTTAGGCTATGAAATATCTCCATTTTTAGACCCTGGTTTAAGTAATTTAAGGAAGTCGTGCCTCATAATTCCATAGATGATGGGTTAATAATAAGGATTATGGATTATCCTTATCCACAGACATTGTGCTTAAGAGCATTCTAGGTATTAGGGCCCTTTATCATAGCAAATTCCATTAGCCTTTTTAAAGTAGGCCTGGTTATCAGCAGATTTACAAGGAAAATAAACCATGTCACCTGCCTTCTTTTTCTAGAAGCATTCCCTTAGTAAAAGGAGGGGATGGGTAGTAGTCCAGCTGGTTTAGTTCCTTCTCTGGTAACTGAGCCTGCAAAATCACATGGTAGGCTACTTGTTGGTTTATTCAAGGGCTCATAAATACCATAAAGGGCCAAGATTTCACATTCTTTGTAATCCCTCCTCCCTCTCTTCCTCCTTCCTCTTCTTTCTGAAATCCTTTTAGTATTTTTTGTCTCTAGGCTTGTTTTCCATATTTACAAAATTGTTGCCACAGATCCAAGGATCATATCCTCGCACAAGAGCGTAGAGGTTAGAATGCGAAGGAGACCATTCTCAGAAGTTCCCCCACGAGATAGCCTTTAGTGTTTCATTTGTTGTAAGTGTATCACATGCCTAAGTATATCACATTTCCCTAAATTAATAACAGAGAAGGGGAATGTAATTATCTTAATCAGAATGGAATAAAAGATTCACTCCTGATGTTAAGGAGAGGCATCGATTGTCCTTCATAATAAGACGATGATACCTGAACAAATTCTGGTTCTCATTAAGGAAGAAATAGTGGTCGGGGGATGAATGTAGTTTCTGAGTAGTCTGCCAGGAATGTCTGTCATAGTCTTGTAACTTCCTGATACCTACAGATATGACAGTAGAATCTAGCTCTGAAACTCTATCTGCAATGGCTAAAAAGCAGATTTTCTAAATGGCTGCTAAGAGTTTGAAGTTGCGTCTCTAAATAATAGAGTGACTTTTTAATGTTACTGACATTTTTATTTCTGTCATCTCTACCATAAGAGGTTATTTAATGCAGAAATACATTTCTTTTAAACAGTGCTTTAAAAATCAGAATATGATAGTGTACTTTCTGACATAGCTTTTGCATATGACTGCCCTCTGTGATAGTAGTGGAGGAAGAGTTTATTTCTCTAATTTAGTGACTCTAATATTGGAATGCATAAAAATCGCCACAAATACTTGGTTAAGTAGTATTTTCTGGGCCCAACTTTAGAAACAGACAGTTTGCCTTACGAACCTGCATTTACAAGGCACCAGTGACAGTGTTGGAGCGTACACGTTCTTTATACCGCTTTTGAGAAACACTGTTAATATGCTTCGGGTGAGGAAATCAATCTTCCAGGCCCGAGTGCTGCTTGGAATATTGATTCCTCTTACCCAAGAGCCTTTGCTTCTGAAGTTGTTTTTCTTCCACTACAAACATTATCTTTGAACACATCAATCCCTAAGTCATTCCTCATCAACAGGATCATTGTAGGACTACATTTATTTATTTATTTTAAATTTTATTTATTTATTTTTGGCTGCATTGGGTCTTCGTTGCTGCACGCCGGTTTTCTCTAGTTGTGAGCAGGGTCCACTCTTCGTTGCAGTGCACGGGCTTCTCATTGCAGTGGCTTCTCTTGTTGCGGAGCACGGGCTCTAGGCGCGCAGACTCAGTAGTTGTGGATCGTGGGCTCTAGAGTATAGGCTCAGTAGTTGTGGTGCACAGGCTTAGTTGCTCCACGGCATGTGGCATCTTCGTGGATCAGGGATCAAACCTGTGTCCCCTGCATTGGCAGGCATATCCTTAACCACTGCTCCACCAGGGAAGTCCCTCTAGGAGTACATTTAAAATGAAATGTGCAATGCATATGGGGTTCTACAGAGATAGTCACATGGACATTATAGTTATTTCCCAAGACTTTTAAATAAGGGGGGGGTCTCTCCCCTCCCTTATCATGCAGCTCACTTTTTAAAAACTTTATTGAAGTATAGTTGATTTACAGTGTTGTTAATTTCTTCTTTACAGCAAAGTGACTCAGTTATACATATATATATATATTCAGTTATATATGTATTCTTTTTCATATTCTTTTCCATTACAGTTTGTCAAAGGATATGGAATATAGTTCCCTGTGCTATATAGTAGGACCTTATTGTTTATCCTTCATACATATAATAGTTTGCCTCTGCTAATCCCAAACTCCCATCCCTTCCCTCCCCTGCAGCTCATTTCTTGATTGAGGAAGAATATGATAAGGAAATAGTTGCTAGACATCCACCAAATTTTGTCTTCAGTATACTTCTTGGCTCTTCTTGTTAGACCATAACTAGAATCAAATGCAGCCACCCTTCATGTAGACAGAGTATGTGACTACCAATAACTTGATCTTACAGAGGCATCAGAATACTCTCGTCCATCTTCCTCATTTCTGAGCTCAAACCTTTAAAAAAAAAAGTCAAGTCCAGTCCCCTATGATCAATTTAGTAGATGCACACTCCCAGTACATGTTCTGTGATGTTCATTCTTCTCTTTCCCCACCATCTTCCTGACACACCCATATCTCTTATTATACTTACTGAGTATATCATTATTTTGACATCTATTAAATTAGAATTCTCCAGGAGGTAATATGTTTGTTTCTATACACTGTGCCTAAAACATTGCCTTAGAAAACATTTAAGTGACATGAGAAATGAATATGACCATACCTACCTCCCTAACCTAACATGCATCACTAATGAAAAGCCTAATACGTTCCTGACATCAAGCCATACATTCCCTAGAAGAATCTAAAAAACTGAGAATCTCTATGCATACCAAGGAGTTAAATATCCACTGATTAAATTATACCTGAAATTTATAGTACATACTTATATATGTGTATATATTATAAATATAGTATGTGTATATATCAGTATACACACATATATACTATATGCACGCATACTATGTGATGTCACACATATTGTACATATGTGTATACATATACATAACGTTTGACATGTATACATATATACACTATATTTTTAATGAAATATAGTTGATTTATAATGTGTTAGTTTCTGGTGTACACCAGAGTGATTCATATATTCATATATATATATATATACACATATATATATATCTCCTTATTCTTTCCCATTATGGTTTATTACAGGATATTGAATATTGAATATAGTTCCCTGTGCTATACAGTAGGACCTTGTTTATCTATTTTATGTATAGCAGTTTGTATCTGCTAATCCCAAACTCCTAATTTATCCCTCCCTCATCCCCTTTTCCCTTTGGCAACCATAAGTTTGTTTTCTATGTTTGTGAGTCAGTTTCTGTTTCATAAATAAGTTCATTTGTATCATATTTTAGATTCCACATATAAGTGATATCATGGTAATTGTCTTTGTCTGGCTTACTTAGTATGATTATCTCTAGGTCCATCCATGTTGCTGCAAATGGCATTATTTCATTCTTTTTTATGGCTGAGTAATATTCCATTGTGTACGTATAACCACTTCTTTATCTATTCTTCTGTCAGTGGATATTTAGGTTACTTCCATGCCTTGGCTATTGTAAATAATGCTACTATGAGCATAGGGGTGCATATATCTTTTCGAATTATGGTTTTCTCAGGGTATATGCCCAGGATTGGGATTGCAGGATCATATGGTAGCTCTATTTTTAGTTTATTAAGGAAACTTCCTACTGTTTTCCATAGTGGCTGCACCAACTTACATTGCCACCAACAGTGTAGGAGGGTTCCTTTTTCTCCACACCCTCTCCAGCATTTATCATCTGTAGACTTTTTAATAATGGCCATTCTGACTGGTGTGAGGTGATACCTCATTGTAGTTTTGATTTGCATTTCTCTAATAATAAGAGAAGTTGAGCATCTTTTCAAGTGCCTATGGGCCATCTGTATGTCTTCTTTGCAGAAATGTCTATTTAGGTCTTCTGTCCCTTTTTTTTTTAACATCTTTATTGGAGTATAATTGCTTTACAGTGGTGTGTTAGTTTCTGCTTTATAACAAAGTGAATCAGTTATACATATTTGTATGTTCCCATATCTCTTCCCTCTTGTGTCTCCCTCCCTCCCACCCTCCCTATCCCACCCCTCTAGGCGGTCACAAAGCACCGAGCTGATCTCCCTGTGCTATGTGGCTGCTTCCCACTAGCTATCTGTTTTAAGTTTGGTAGTGTATATATGTCCATGCCACTCTCTCACTTTGTCACAGCTTACCCTTCCCCCTCCCCATATCCTCAAGTCCATTCTCTAGTAGGTCTGTGTCTTTATTCCCATCTTACCCCTAGGTTCTTCATGACCTTTTTTTTTGTTTTCTTAGATTCCATATATATGTGTTAGCATACGGTATTTGTTTTTCTCTTTCTGGCTTAACTTCACTCTCTATGACAGACTCTAGGTCCATCCACCTCACTACAGATAACTCAATTTCGTTTCTTTTTATGGCTGAGTAATATTGGCTTGTTTGATTTTTTTTGTTCTTTAGTTATATGAGCTGTTTGTATATTTTGGGAATTAAGCCCTTGTTATCACATTATTTGCAAATGTTTTCTCCCAGCCTGTAGGCATAAGGTAGGTTTTTATTTGAGGTTTTTCTTGCTTTTTGAGGAAGGCCTGTATCATTATGGACTTCCCTCTAAGAAGTCCGTTTGTTCCTCCCCATAGAGTTTGTATGTATGGTTGTGTTTTCATTGTCATTTGTCTCAAGGTATTTTTAATTTTCTCTTGAATTTCATCATTGACCCATTGCTTTTTTAGTAACATGTTGTTTAGTCTCTATGTAATCATTTTTTTCATGTTTCTTTTTCTGTGGTTGATGTCCAGTTTCATGCTGCTGTTGTCAGAAAAGATGGTTGAAATAATTTCTATCCACGTAAACTTGTTGAGGCTTGTTTTTTGTCCTAGTATGTGGTCAAGCGTAGAGATTGTTCCGTGTTCACTTGAAAAGAATGTGTATTCTGGGGTTTTTGGATATAATGTCCTGAAAATATCAATTAAGTCTAACTGTTCTATTATATCATTTAGGATCTCTGTTGCCTTATTGATTTTCTGTCTGGAAGATCTGTCCATTGATGTCAGTGGAGGGTTAAAGTTGCCTTCTATAATTGTATTCCCATTAGTTTCTCCTATTATGTCTGTTAGTATTTGTTTTATGTATTTGGGTGCTTGTATATTGGGTGCATATATGGTAACGAGTATAATATCCTCTTCTTGTATTGATGCTTTTATCATTATATAGTGTTCTTTTTTATCTTTTTCTCATGGCCTTTGTTTTAAAGTCTGTTTTGTCTGATATGAATATTGCTACCCCTGCTTTCTTGTCATTTCTGTTTGTATGAAATATCTTTTTCCATCCCCTCACTTTTGATCTATGTGTGTCCTTAGCCCTAAAGTGGGTGTCTTGTAGGCAGCATATTGTAGGCTCTTGTTTTGTCCAGTCTGCCATTCTGTATTTTGACTGGACCATTTAGTCCATTGACAAGGTAATTATTGATATGTAATTTATTATTATTGTCATTTTAAGCCTTTTTTCCAGTCAGTTTTGTAGTTCTTCTTCATTTCTTCTTTTTTTGTTTTTCCTTCTGTGGTTTCATGGTTTTATTTTGTATTTTGCTTGTGTTCTCTTCTTTTTGGCTGTTGTGAATCTATCGTATGCTTTGATTTGTGGTTTTCCTGGTTTTCCAGTATGTTAAATCATTACTATATCTACTTGCTTTAGACTGGTAGTCATATAGGCTCAAACACATTCTAAAAAAAAAAAAAAAAAACATTTTCTTACTCTCCTCCCCCCATATATTATTATTTTGATGTCCTCCTTTACATCTTCATGTTTATCTTTTTGCTGTCCATTGTAGTTACCATTGCTTTCACAAAATTTTTAATTTTTTTAAATCTGTGTATTGGCTTAAATGATTTACTTTCCAATTGATTTTTCTCTTTCCTGTAGATTCTTGTTTCTTTCTTATTTAGAGAAGACCTTTCAGTATTTCTCTTAGGATAGGTTTAGTATTGTTGTATTAGTTTGTGCTTGTCTGAGAAATTCTTTCTCTACTTCTATTCTCAGTGTTAATCTTGCTGGGTAGAGTATTGCTGGGTAGAGTATCCTAAGTTGCAGGATTTTGCCCTTCAGGACTTTGAATATATCTTGCCACTCCCTTCTGGCCTGCAACTTTTCTGTAGAGAAATCAACTGATAGCCTTATGGGGCTTCTCTTATAATTGACTCTTTGTTTTTTCTTGCTGCCTTTGGAATCCTCTCTTTAACTTATTCCATTTTAATTATAATGTCGTGTTGTAGGTCTGTTTGGGTTCATCTTGATTGAGACCCTCTGTGCTTCCTGTACCCAAATATCTGTTTCCTTCTTTAGGTTTGGAAAGTTTTCAGCCATAATTTCTTCAAATACATTTTCAATCACCCTTTCTTTCTTCTCCTTCTGGGATCCCTATTAAGTATAGATTGGGATGCTTTATATTATCCCATAGGTCTCATATATTGCTTTCTTTTTTCTTTTCTTTTTCATTTTTCTTTCTGCTGTTCTGATTGGGTGATTTCCATTATTCTGTCTTCCAGTTCACTTATTCATTCTTCTGCATTATCCAGTTTGCTATTAATTGCCTTTAGCTCAGCTTTTGTCCCAGAAAATGAGTTTTCTAATTTTAATTGGCTCCTCTTTATAGTCTCTAGTTCCTTATTACAGTAATCTCCATTTCTTTCGATAGCCTGTCTTAATTCCTTCAGTATTTTCATTACATCCTCTTTGAACTCGTGGTCTAGTAGACTGGAGAGTTCTGTTTCATTGTTTATTCTTTCAGGGGATTTCTCAGTCTTTTAGTTGGGAGTGTTTCTTGTGCTTCTTTGTTTTACCTGTATTTCTCTGACTCTGAGTGTAGGAGAAACAGTTATCGACTGTGGTTTTGAAGGGCTGTTTTTGTTTGGCAGTGTCCCTATGTAACCACCATGAGTCTGATATTTTTGGTGTGAGAGCTTTTTTTAATATGGATGCCTGCCTTGTCTTTCCTCAGTGTGTGCTGGCCATTATCACCTTGATAGGGGGTGTGCCTGGTGTTGTGGTGACCAGAGCCTGTGCTCGATATTGAGTGGGAACTCCTCTTTGTTCTGGTGTTGTCACAGCCCTGCTAGGGGCAGGATCTGCTCCCCAGTTGTTGTAGATGCCCCCAGATCACTTTCTGAACTGCAGTATGAGGTAGGCAGGACTGGGGCGCTCCTGCTGGGAGAGGAGACACTGAGTATTTTGTCTGCAGGAGCTGTCCACTGGGAATTGCACTCTGTGGTGTAGCCTGTCACCCACTGTGTGGGCTCACAAAGTACACTGTTTTTGTCACTGCCTTTGGCCCCGCCTCAGCTGTGGGAATTGAGGCAATCTGCCCGGGTATCCCTCAGGTGCTGTGCTCACAGAGCCACTAGTGGAGGTCCATTGGTGCAGAAGCACTGAAGTCAGGCATGGGAAGTGCCATAGTTGTGCACCTGGATCTGCCATGTGAGCTACTGGGTCAGCCCAGACCCTGGCTCTGCCTCTGTGTGCGTGGGCCCATGGAGCCTGCAGCCACTATCACTGGATCCACCTCAGCCAGGGGAGCATCAGTAATCCACTTGGATATCCCACAGTCTCTGAGTTTACAAAGCTGCAGGCGGCGCTGCTGGAACAGGGCTCAGATTTCAGCCCTGCTTCCTAAGTTGTGAGGCCCTTGGAGATTGGCTTGGATTTGAACCCCACCTCTGTATGTGGGCAACCTGTGAGTGCTTGCATGCTCCCCGAACCTGTAGAGGCAGAGCTGTGCCCAGTGTGATCATTCAGAAAATGAGGCTGCTATGGCAGGCCCTACCCCTCCCTTTGAGCGCTCATGTTAACAATGGGGCTTCAGTGGTGGACCCAGACTACTTCATGCGCACACCCCTGGTTGCAGTTTGGACCACACTCCAGCACCTTCAGGCTGTCTCCAAGCAGCCAACCCTAGCCCTCTTCCTGGGTCTGTTGGCTGCAGACCAAGTTTCAGTACCCAACCTCCGCACACACCAACAGACACGTGTCTTGGTCTACGAAGTGTAGGGAGGTGGCACCGACCCTCTGTGCTCTTCTCTCCCTGTTCTGCCTGCCACAGGGCAGCTGCTGCACTCTTCTTTGATCCTCTGGAACTCGCTTTCTGTCTCAGCTGATCCCCCCACCTGTGAAGGATCTTCCCAGGGTAAGGGAACATTTCCTCTTTCACAGCTCCCTCTCAGGGGTGCAGGTCCCATCCCAATGCCTTTTTTTCTTTCTCACCTCCTCCCATAGACATATCAAATCTACACCTACATATAGGATAGTTCTTCCTGAAGAAAACCTGGGGGCTGATGGAATGGCTACCACACATAGGAGGACCACATAGAGACAGATAAGAAAGAGAGACTTGATATTCATGGTGACCCCACCCCTGACAACTTGTAGTCAGGAGAAATATTGCTGAGGGGCCAAGTACAGACTTGTCTGCCCTGGGTCACAGTGAAAAAACAGCATTATAAAGGGCACCTAGACTATGTAGGAAGGAAATCCATTTATTAACCCTAGAACTTCTGCCAAATGAGCAGGGAACTGCTGGAGTCCTCTCTGGGGTCAGTGGAAATAGCGAGTACCATGGTTGGAGTCCCCCTGGCCTGTACCCACTCTAGCTGCCCCACCAAGGCCCCCTAGGTCCAGAGACTGCCCCTGGCCTGGGCCCACTCCAGCCCCAGCCACCCTGCCAAAGCATCCTTGGGCATGGTGCTCCCCAGGGACTTCCCAAGGCCCATGCCTGCTCCAGCCAGCCTGCCAAAACCACCAGGTGCAAGTAGTCTACACAGGGGATGCTTCCACAGAAGGGCGCTCCTTCAAGATCAGGTAGAGGTAGCTGTTGTACCTAATTCACAGAAACAAAAAAACAAAAGTCAAACAAAATGAAACAGAGGAATGTGTTCTAAAATTAAACCCAAGAAAGAAAAAATATAATTCAAGGAAAGAAAAAACCTTAATGAAATGGAGATAAATAATTTACCTGATAAAGAAATGGTCATAAGGGTGCTTCCTGATCTTAGGAGAAGAATGGAGGAACTCAGGGATAACGTCAGTGGAGACATAGAAAATATAAGAAAGCACCAATCAGAACTGAGTAATACAATAACTGAAATAAAAAAAAAAAACACTAGGGAGAATCAACAAAGATTAGATGATACAGAAGAACAAAAAAGTGATTGGGTGATTTCCACTATTCTGTCTTCCCAATAAGAACAGCAAAAAGAAGGAAAATAAAGGAGGACAGTTTAAGACACTTCTGGGACAACATCAAGCATAGTAACATTCACATTAAAGGGGTACCAGAAAGACAAGAGAGAGATAATGGGACAGAAAACATATTTGAAAAAATTGTGGCTGAAAACTGCCCTAAGTTGTTTTGCTTGGGAAGGACGTCTAGGTACAGGAAGCACAGAGAGTCCCAAACAGGATGAACTCGAAGACATATCATAGTTAAAATGGCAGAAGTTAAAGAGAGAACCTTATAGGTAGCAGGAGAAAAACAAATAATCACATACAAGGGAAACCCCATAAAACTATAGGCTGATTCTTCAGAAACTTTACAGGCCAGAAGGGAGTTGCAGGGTATATTCAAAGTGTCAAAAGGAAAGAAAAAAAAAAAAAAAAAAACTTATAACCTAGAATGCTCTATCCTGCAAGGTTATCATTTAGAATTGAAAGAGAAATTTCCCCAACAAGCACAAACTAAAGGAGTTCATCAATAACTCTTTTAAAAGAAATGTTAATGAGTCTTTTTGAAATGGAAAAGAAAAATCCACAGCTAGAAATAAAATCCATGAAAGGAAAAATCTCACTGGTTAAGAGCAAGTATATGGTAAAGGCAGTGGATCAGCTATTTGAAAAGGTAGTATGAAGGTTAAAAGACAAGTAGTACAATCAACTATAATCACAGTAAGTAGATAAGGGTAAACAAAATTTTAAAATGTTAAATACGACATCAAAATGCAAAACCTTGAGGGGAGATGAAAAATGTAGTGCTTTTACAGTGCCTTTTAACTTAAATGACTATCAGCCTAAAATATATGTCTGTATATATGTAGGTTGATAAATATGAACCTCGTGTTAACTGCAAACTAAAAACCTACAAAGGGTACACAAAACATAAAGAGAAAGGAATCCAAACATAACACTAAAGGAATCTATCAAACCACAAAATAAGAAACCAAGAGGAAAAAGAAGAGAGGAGAATTACGAAAACAACCAGAAAAAAAGTAACAAAATAGCAATCATTATATACCTGTCTATAATCACTTTAAATGTTGGTGAACTAAATTCTCCAGTCAAAAGACGTAGGGTGGCTGAATGAATTAAAAAAAAAAACAAACCCATTTCTTTGCTGCCTGCAAGAGATTCACTTCAGGTTTAAAGACAGAGTAAAAGTGAAGGGTTGGAAAAAGATACTCCATGAAAATGGAAATGAGAAGAAAGCTGAGGTAGCAGTACTCATGTCAATCAAAATAGATTTTAAAACAAAGACTGGGCTTCCCTGGTGATGCAGTGGTTGAGAGTCTGCCTGCCGATGCAGGGGACACGGGTTTGTGCCCCAGTCCAGGAAGATCCCACATGCCGCGGAGCGGCTAGGCCCGTGAGCCATGGCTGCTGAGCCTGCACGTCCGGAGCCTGTGCTCCGCAATTGGAGAGGCCACAACAGTGAGAGGCCCGCGTACTGCAAAAAAACAAACAAAAACCCCAAAGACTAACAAAAGACATGGAAGGACATTATGTAATGATAAAGAGGTCAATCCAAGAAGAGGATATAACATTTTTAAACATTTGTGCACCCAAGATAAGAGCACCTAAATATGGAAAGCAAGTATTTCAGACATAAAGGGAGAAATAGCAGTACAATGATATAAGTGGGTTATTTAAGTCTCCTACTATCAGTGGATAGATCATCCAGAGAAAATCAATAAGGAAACACTGACATTAAACAACACATTAGACCAGATGGACTTAATAGATACGTAAGAGATCTTTATACCCAAAAGCATCAGAATAAACATTCTTTTCAAGCGCACATAGAACATTCTCCAGGATAGATCCTGTGCTAGGCCCCAAAACAAGTCTTCGTAAATTAAAGAAGATTGAAATCACATCAAGTATCTTTTCTGACCACAACAGCATGTAACTAGAAATTGATGACTAGAAGAAAATGGGAAATAGTACAAACACGTGAAGACTAAACAACATGCTACTGAATCAGTGGGTCACTGAAGAAACTATGCAACGAAACCAATGGGTCTTTGAAGAAATCAATGAGAAAATTAAAAAATGCCTTGTGCTTCAATTTTCATTTGTCTCAACTGTTCAAAATGTATCAGATAACAGCAAAAGTAGGTTTTTGAGGGAATTTCATAGCAAAAGTGCTATTACTAAGAAGTGTCAGTTCTTGTAAAACATCACTGAGTTAGTATCACTTTTTGTAATCATGCATATGCTGTTATAAAAAGCTATTAAAAGTATAATTTATATTAGAGGTTTTAAAATATTAACATTAAAAAAAGATGTTGTGGTAGTTTACAATAGAAACTACTGGTTCCTAGTATACATCATTGTCCCTGAAAATTTTTCATTAGATTCTATGTGTTATGTACTTCCATTCTTTCTTCCTATATGTCATTATATACAGCTTAAATGGTGGATATTGCCTCTGAGAAAAGGGGTATGGGACACAAGGATTAAGAAGACAGAGTAGGAGTAGTGCAACAGTAGACTTTCTTGTGGGCCAAAGAAGAAAAGGGTTTCAGATAATGGACGGATGCCTGCATGCATGGATGCATGTATATGCATGTGTGTGTGTGTGTGTGTGTGTGTGTGTGTGTGTGTGTATGGTATGCATGTAGTTTTTTTTTCATCTTCCTTCTGCCTTAGTCTTTGCCTCCAGTTGGCCTATAGACACGTTTTGCTAGTTCTCAACATAAATTGTGTTATTTGCCAACATTTAAAAACTGTATGTGTTTTCATAAAACTTAGATTTCTGGCTCTCCTTGAAGAGTTGAAAGAGCTGGCAACATTGGGCCCACCTTCTCACACTGTTAGACTTTAATGGAGCTATTTCCCTGCAGCTCTCTTCAAACCGGGGAAATGTGGCTTCATCCTTCACAGTTTCTACCACTCCCTGTATTCTCTACATACTAAAATAGAATGTCCATCATTCACCATTGCCTTTGAGCTGTTCTCTGTGTTATGCCTAAGCTGTTCCAATCTTTTTGTAACTTACTCATAGAGGTCCTAACTTCTGGATTGTGGGAAAGCAGATGTAGTGAGTTGCACATGGGCTATATTGCCTGAACAGTATATACTATTAACAACATGAGCTTTGGATGTATACTTGATTTAGCTTTAGGTTCCAGCTCTGCCACTTACTAGCACTGTGATCTATAATATCTTTAAAAGCTACATACAAAAATTGAGTTTGCAGCAGTAGTTAAGTTTATTAGTAGGTTTTCCCAATAGAGTGGATGGGTGTGTGGGTGTGAATATACAGAGAAGGCGAGGGGAGGGAGTGGAGGAGGGAGGGGAAGAAGGGAAGGGAGGGGAGGGAGAGAACATATGAGAATGTAAGGAATTGCCTTATAGGGTTATGTATACTGAAAACTCCCAAGATCTGCAGTCGGCAGGCTAGAGACCCAGGAGAGCTGATGGTACAGTTCCAGTTTGAAAGCTGATAGGCTCCAGACCCCCCAAAAATCTGTGTCTCAGTTTGAGTCCAAAGACCAGAAAAGACCAAGGTCCAGTTCATCTAGTTAGGCAGGAGGAGTTTCCTCTTACTCAGCTTTTTGTTCTGTTCAGGTCTTCACTTGATTGGATGGGGCCCACCGACATTGAGGAGGCCAATCTTTTTTGCTCACTTTCCTGATTCAGGTGTTAATCTCATCCACAAAAACCCTCACAGACTCAACCAAAGTAAAGTTTGGCGAAATGTCTAGGTACCCTCGGCCCAGTCAAGTTTATAGACAAATTAACCATCATATTAACTTACGGTTTTTGAAAGGATAAATGAGATAATGCCTGCAAAGCACTTTAGTACAATGCCTAACTCATAGTATAATTTAAGTAAATATTACTTAGGATTACTAATATCATACTTCTTCCTAGTATTTTAACTCTTTCTTGTCTGGATGTAGTTTCTGATTTCCTTATACAGTGGACCCCCCACCCAAGACACACACGCACTAGAAAATCCATGGGTAACTTTACAGTCAGCCCTCCGTATTTGGGTTTCCACGTCTGTGGATTCAACCAACCATGGATTGTGTGGTACTGTAGTATGTATTTATCCAAAAAATATGCATAAAAGTGAACCCTTGCAGTTCAAACCTGTGTTGTTCAACGGTGCTTTGCTTGAAATCTCATCAAAGGAGAAGACAGACCTTTAGGTATGGGCATGGATGAGAAAGGAAAGGGAAGAAAACTAGCCTGTGCTGAGCTCCTTCCTATTGTATTATGGGTAATATTTATCTATTTGCACTCAACATTTTTCTGAAGTGAGCATCATTCCTCACATTCATTTCACAAGTAAATATACTCAATCCCAAGTAACTTACCAATTCAGACACCAAACTGGTGGATAAAATGGTTTTCCAACATAGGTATTTCCAACTCTAAAACCCCTATTTGTTCCCTTCTAGGGAAGTGCCTCTTGTTTCTTTGCCACACATACTCTGGAATCTGAGCATATGTATAATAATGTCTCAGAACCACCAAGGAGTTATCAAAGCTGAGATTCCCAGTTTATACTTACACAGTTTATACTTACACAGATTTTCTATCAAGTATGCCACATGTACATTCTAAGAGGGAAGTTATTTAGTTGAATTTTCTCTGAGCTAACCCTAAGTTTATTTGAAGAGCCAGGAGGATAGCTTTATTTCCAGAACTCAGTACTCTTCCCCAATCACAGGCAAACATAGAGCTACCACTATAGAGAATATTGAAACACAGGATGAGAGCAAAGAAAAGATTCCCAGGGATACCCACAACTTCACATTAAATGCTTCTCATAAACATTGCCTTAAATTTTTAATGAAAGCCAAATAAAATGATTCATTTGTTGTAAAGAGGGGTAGTTTAACTATATATTCTTTGGTAGTATTTCAGTCAACAGTGCAGAACAATAGCAATGACGAAAAGAATGTTGTCTTTAAGGGTAAATATAAACTGTTTAACATGATTTGTAAATGTATGTTCATATTTTGATGGTGGTAGGAATCTAAGCCAATGTAAAATTTCAGTTTTTGCTTAATGTTTTTTCAATTTATTTTTCAATCATAATTTTAGAGAGAATATAGGATACTACTTAGTGGAATGCAAAGGTAGTTATATACATATGGGGACACTAATAGTACTAAAATTAGAATAATTAGACCTGAGAACCAAAATTGCAAATTTTCTATCTGTTGCAGAAATAATATGCTGTCAAATCCCAGGAAGTACACTAAAAATGGGATGAGCTATTCCTGAATAACCTAGGACATAGGTTGTAACTTCTCTGCAACTCATTTTTCTTTCTTATAAAATGGGAGAATGGTGTTATATATTTCATAGCATTTGTGACAATTGAGTATTAAATAAGTTAATAATTAAAGTTGATATTGAACAAGGACTTTTGGCCATCAGTCATTTCACATAATCCTATGCAAGAAAGGTTAAATAACTTGTGCAACTTCATATGGTTAAGAAGCATGAAGCAGGAATCTAACCTGAGCAATCTGATTCAAGAATATGTACTTCTGACCAGTGTCTTGCACTTCTGGCTATGACTGATCAGTAAATGGATGAAAAAAGTATTCAGTACATAAATGTTGTTGAAGGTTGTTATCATAAAAATCTTTTAAAATACATTTTCTTGGAATAAAAATCTTTCTTTAAAGCAATAGAAAAATATATTGTAGATTCCCTTTGATTCACTTATCTCTATCCATATCAAAAAAGAAAGGCCAATTTCCCTTGACTTGTTCTTAGTGAATCAACTGCTGCCTTCTCTAAATTCACACAAAGCATTTACTCCAAATAGTACTCTATGCTGAACTAAATTGTCGTGCCACATTTCTTTCTACTGTAAAAGTTGAAAAACTTCTTTGGCTCTAGAATTAATGCTTCATGAAAGATTCATAATTTCATATAGATTACCAATAATGAGTTTACAGTAACGTTTGGTAGTTCTTCTATGCCATGAAATTGGATTAATGAAGACCTGGACCTCTGGTCTTCTTGAAAGAAGATGAGTATTCCTTTGATAACTTTTTATCTGTCTCCACTTAATTTTGTGTGTTCTGGGCTCTAGAATTTGATGATTGCTCTCCCTAGGTGACAATAAGTAAGTCAGATAAGGACTGACTCATTATCTCTGCTGTTAAATAGAAGCTAACTCTTTTGGACATTTGATCTAGGACTTTCATATTCATTTCCTTGCTTGATACCTAACTTTCTCTGCTGTCATGTCACTGTGGGTTGCCCAGTCACTTTGTATGGTTACATTTCTTGGTGCTTATTTCCATAGTGTATTTACCCTATTCTTATTTACATTTATTTTAGGTCATTTTCTCTGCCTCCTTTTGGCTGTCACTTAAAATTTTAGCTAATAAATAATCTAAGAATAGCTATATTGTTTTCTACAGATTATTCTTTTTTCTCTATGGGATCTTGTTTCAGTATACCGCTGGAAATGAACTCAGCATTTTGTTCTGGAGATAGATTTCTTTTTTCCCCGGAGTCCTTATTCTTGGTACTACACTGCCTATCCATGCTTTCAAATCTGTGTTTTATCTGACTTTCTGTTGAATGTGCTTTTCTAATATTTATAGCATATATCCACTCCTAGCATTTCATTCCTTTTTAACACAGTTTTACAAGCTTCCTACAGCTTTCATGCTATCAGCTTTTGTTTGAATCAGAATTAATTTGAAAGTAGACATTCTCCCTGTTAATTCCCTTAGCTTCTAAGTTGGAACTGTAGCATACTAGGCAAGACTTCATCAAATGCTCTCATTTCAGATGAATGAGGTTTCTATTATATGTAGATGAACATTAAAGTCCCTAACTTTAGTAGGTACCGAGATTAAGGTGTACTGTGTGCTGTGTAACACTGTTCAAGAGCCCTGTAATAATTACAGTAGTATATTGCATATGGCTGTTTCTTACCGTAAAAGTTCATGATGAAATTCAGTGAAATGAACTCTGTGTTTTATGTGCACACTCCCCCTCCCCCACCATGTTGTCATGATCCAAGGCTAAACTTCAAAATATTTAGAGTAGCCGTACTCAAAACAAATTTTTGGCATATTAATTACGAAGATATTTCTTGAGAAACAGTCTTTACAAACTGGTGGAAAACTCCTAGTTGAGACTATCTCAGCACTGGTTCTATTTTCTCCTGATGGATGATGGGGCCTTTTTTGAGTTGATTTGAAATACTATGGAACCAGTATACACTGAATCAGCAGAACATATACTGTTGATATCAATTCTAGAGCTACAGTATAAGGCCTGAGTCTAAAAGCTTCAGAAGCTTCTCAGATCAAGTGAAAGTCCCCCATGGGTAATGTTCCTTCACTAGAGACCGTTGGCTCAAGGAAGCCAGGCGTACATCTAGTGCTGACCTGAATAGCTACCCAATTTCTGCTGAGGTTCTCTATCTGTGGCCAAATAAATTGGAAACAGTCTCATCATGCATATTCATGTACATGTATGGTTTTGTCCTGCTACTCTGAAACCTTCCCTACGTGAAGCACATATTAAATCAGTGTTAAAAGAAAAAAGCATGCATGGGCCAATACGTTTAAGAAATAGTATGTTTATAAATATCTGGCTATCAAGCATTCCATTTAGGATTTCTCTCTTTGCTTTATTCATTTCAATAATTTGCTAGGAAGTCCTTGTTACCATATTTTATTATTCACAAAGCATATTCTTGAAACTTTTTTATTTTAAATTAGTCTTTTTTACTCAGATTCAACTTCAGTCTTAAGATGGTAAATAACTTTTTTTTTTTTTTTTTTTTTGCGGTACGCGGGCCTCTCACTGCTGTGGCCTCTCCCATTGCGGAGCACAGGCTCCGGATGCGCAGGCTCAGCGGCCATAGCTCACGGGCCCAGCCACTCCGTGGCATGTGGGATCTTCCCGGACCGGGGCACGAACCCGTGTCCCCTGCATCGGCAGGCGGACTCTCAACCACTGCGCCACCAGGGAAGCCCGGTTAATAACTTTTAAAGAGACACACAAAAACTGATGGCATTTATATTTCAGAAAAAAAACTGACAGACTGAATAGTTGATTTCTTTTTCCCTCTAACTGAAGCAGATTCTTTTGAAATTTTTGAAAAGTACATTGTTTCTAATTTAAACATTTAAAAATTGGACCCTAAGTTTTTTGGCTTCTGGCAATATCATCGAAGAAAATTTTCAAAATCTATTAAGACACCTCTAAAATCTTACTAAGTTTGTGCTCCACACTCTTTTGTGACATACTTTGAAACCATGTAAAAGTATGTTATGTGAATATGTTTTCTCAAATATTATTCGATAGTAACATTGTAATCCTTAGTTTCATATTATTTCCAGATGTTAGAATTTTAATGAAATTCATATTGGTTTCCCTAAATACTAAAATTAAAATCTGGTTTGTAATTTTTAATCGAATTTGATCAATGTCATAATTCTTTACTGCTTATCTGATCATCCACAGGTTTATAAGACCATGATCTCTCATCTATTGGAGAATTATGCTCATATATCCTAAAACTGTTCCTAGAGTTTAGCAGTAAGCACTGGAACCTGAAATCATTTTCTCAGGTTTGTGCAGTCAGTCAGTTGTGGAACAAGGTCTCAAACCCCGTGTCTCTTGCTGCCTGCTCTAGTCGACCAGCTGTTATACTATTTAACCTTGTTAAGATTGAAGGCTTAATATTTGTTAGGTTAAAATTTATGAAATAAAAACTGCATTTTAGTAAGTCAGATGAGGTAGCAACTTTATTTGACATCTTATATGAATGGATTAGTTTTCAGTTTTCATTTTGTTCCTGAAATCATTTTATAGGGAAAGCAGAATTGGTGGTAAACACTAGCCCCTTCTGAGTATTTTGATGAGTTGTGCTTGCTTTTCATTCTTCCTTGTGAAATCACAATGGTAATATTCTACAAATGTTTGTCTTAACCATGTGACCTTCTAAAGGACCTATTAATATATTATGCATAATACATTGTACATATATTATGCATTAATACAATATATGTGCTCTTCATGATTACGTTTAAACAAAATGTCATACCTTGACTCGTAAATAAATTAATCATAATTAGATTACTTACTACTAGTCTACAATGAGGCTAAATGCTCTTTTTAAGTTCTAGATCATTTAATACTCAAGATAGTATATGTCCTTTTCTTAAAGAAATTGAACCACACAGTGGCAATTAACATTTCCAAGGGCATACCATTTGTAAGTGGTGGCCCTTGACTATCAACCCAGACAGTCTGTGTCCAGAGCCTGCACACCTAATTATTGCAATATACTGTCATCATTTGTGTTGGTACTGGATATTTTACACAGGTAAAACTATGGTGATTATATCATTTCCTATTATTCCTAGTTGACATTTTAGTTCGTGAATACATTCTTCTCATTTTCTTTAGTCTTTTAATAGGCCACCTCACAAAAAAAAAATTACAGTGTGGCTGGCATCAGAGTCCATGGTAATAAATATATGTTATAAACTGGATTAAATGACTATAGAATTTACAAAACCAGCATTCTGCATTTTTTTTCCCTTTCTGAGTAGGTCTTTAAAAAATAATATTCTCCATGGATTACTCAATTGGAGAAGCTTGGTGGAATAATCTATCCTACTTAGATGACAATTCATGGTGAGGGGGTAAATGGTAGAGAGGATTAGGAGAAGCAGGACAAACTGTATCAAACCCATGGGCCAGTTTGTCATAACTTAGGATTCTAATGCTTCTTTTGTTTGTACAGAACACTATAAGTGAAAGTGCTAAAAGATAGTTTCAGAAACGAGGCTTATGTTTCTTAATGAATCCTTAAAATTTGTGAGTGATACTACACAAAACAGAGGCTTTTGCTGTGAGACAAATGTACCTTTCGTGTCAAGCCTTTTGTCCATAAGTTTATGAATCAAAAATGAATAGTTTTCAAGGGAATTTCATTAATATGAGAGCAATCAGGATAACAGAAATAGTCAATTAGGATAACAGAAAGTCAATCCTGTAACAACCAGTAGGATCTAAATATAATAGTGTCATAGATATAAAATTTGCTTTAACAAAACTTAAAATTTGAAGAGAAGTTGACAAAACATAACCACTGTATTGTGTTATAATGCTACAGTGAATATTTTTGTAAAGGGTAAATAGCTTGGTAAATTGAAAAAAATGTTTTACACAATCTTTTTTTTTTAATACAGTTTTCAATGTTTTTTTTCTCTCTCTAAGGAACAGCAAATTGATGTATATATTTGGGAGGAGTTGATGCCGCTCTTTGTAACCAACATTGGTACCAATTTTTAAAAAAACAAATGCTTTGAAAAAATGTCAAAGTCCTTTTCATTTTTAACTTTTTGTTTACTTTGCAATTGAGTTATAGGAGTTCTTTGTATATTTCGAATATTAATGCTTTATCAGATATATGGTTTGCGAATATTTTCTCCTACTCTTTAGATTGCCTTTTCATTCTGTTTCTTTTGCTGTGCAGGAGCTTTTTAGTTTGATGTAGTCCCACTTTTCAATTTTTGTTTTTGTTGCCTTTGTTTTTATTGTTATATCCAAGAAATGATTGTAAAGATTGTTAAGTAGTTTTTTCTCCTGTGTTTTCTTCTAGGAGTTTTACAGTTTCAGGTCTTACATTTCACTCTTCCGTCCATTTTGAGTTGATTTTTGTGTATCCAATTTTATTTTATATGCATGTGGATATCCAGTTTTCCCCAGGCCATTAGTTGAAGAGACTGTCCTTTCCCATTGTGTGTTCTTCACTCTTGAAGATCAGTTGACTGTATATGTATGGGTTTATTTCTGGACTCTGTATTCTGTTCCACTGATCTATATGTCTGTCCTTATGCCAGTATTATACTGTTTGGATTATGTAGCTTTTTAATATACTTTGAAGTCAGGAAGTGAGATGCCTTTGTTGTTCTTTCTCAAGATTGATTTTGGCTATTTATGGTATTTTGTGGTTCTGTATGAATTTTAGGATTGTGTTTCTGTTTCTGTAAAAATGCCATTGGGATTTTGGTGGAGATAGCATTGAATTCAATGTTGGACATACAAATATACATACAATAGGTATATGAAAAGATGTTCAGCATCATTCATCATCTGGGAAATGTGAATAAAAACTATAATGAGGTATCACCTAACACCTGTTAGGTTGGCTATTATCCTAAAAGAAATAACATAAAGATAATAAGTGTGGATGAGAATGTGTAGAAATTGGAATGCTTCTACACAGTTGGTGGGAATGTAAAATGGTGCAGCCACTATGTACAACAGTATGGAACTTCCTCAAAAAAAATTAAAATGGCACTACATAATCCAGCAATCCCACTTATGGGTATATAGCCAAAAGAACTGAAATCAGGATCTGAAAGGGATATCTGCACTCCCATGTCAATTGTAGCATTATTATTCACAATAGCCATGGAAACAACCTAAGTGTCTATTGACAGATGAATAGATTTTTTTTAATGTGGTAAATACATACAATGGAATATTATCCAGCCATTTAAAAAAGGAGATACTGCCATTTGTGACAATATGGATGAACCTGGTGGACATTATGCTAAGTGAAATAAACCAGTTGTAGAAGGATAAATACTGAATGATTCCACTTAGGAAGAATCTAAAATAGTGAAACTCAAAGAACCAAAGAGTAAAATGATGGTTGCCAGAGGGTGGGGATAAGGGGGAATTGGTGTATTGGCCGTTCAACAATTATAAAGTTGCAGGTAAACAAAATGAACACGTTCTAGAGATCTCCTGTACAACGCAGTGCCTATAGCTAACAAGTCAGTATTGTACATCTCTAAATTGGTTGGAAGTAGATGTCATGTTTAAATGTTTTACCACAAAAACAAAAACAGTGGGGCAGCAGGAAACCTTTCAAGGTGATGAATATATTTATCATCTTGATTTTGGTGATGGTTTCACATATGTATGCATATCTCCAAACTCACCAAATTGTATACTTTAATCATGTCCAGGTTTTTTGTATGTCAGTTATACCTCAATAAAGCTGTTAAAAAAAGCTGAACTTATTTGCATGTTTTGTTTATGAATTAATGATGTACATTTCATCCTAAAAAATGATATATATAGAAGAAAACATGTTGGGGGTATATACTTGTGATTTTCACCTTTTTCCCATTCTCCTTTAAATATAATGCAAGTTCATTTTTTAGAGATGAAAAAGTATTTCTATAACAGTAAATTATTAATTACATCTGTAGATTTAATCATATTGACCTTATTAGACAATTTAAATGAACATTTTTATTAGGGTAGCGTCTCAGAATAAGTCCACATGTTCCATGTTTTCAATGTATTTTTTGATGAATACCAACTGCTTAAGTTGTGGCATTTCTTTATACTTATATAATTAAATTACTAGCTTCAGGGTTCAAAGAGTACTGCTTTGGACATAATTTTAATAACTTGCTATAAAGACTGAGTTTATCAACAGTCCTGTGCTCTTCAGTTGTGTATTAATTGTATAATAGTAAAAGTATATCTGGAAAAGGGAAAAAGCATATAATATACTAAATAATTTCTAAGTAAATGTTTGTCTAAGTTAATTAGTAGCCTGACTGTAAGTTAGTCATTAAGTTGTATTGGCTGTAAGGTTTTGAAGTCATAGTCTGAGGCCTCAATATTCCCTTGCCAAAGATCATCAAAATCATCAAGTGACTTAAAGACAGTAGGTTGCCAGTTTGTTAAACATCAAGAAGTTGGAAGAATTGGTTGAGCTTTAGAGATTGTATTTATTGGGAACTAAGTTTTCCAACTAATACCACAAAAAATGAGAATGATAGACTCAGGTTGGCAGGGTTTCAGCCACCAGCTGCCTCTTAATGACTTTCCCAGCTGTGATAGTTGTAGGACTGAGTTTTAGGCTGTATCCTTAATTTGGGGTTGTTCATTTATTTATGTAAAGGTAAATATTTTATCTAAGGCTTTTTATCCTTTAGTGTATGGGCAACAAATTAGAGTGAATTTCAGAACTACGTTAGTTGGTAAAAATTCCTTTCAAGTCTACTCACTTCTTTTATAAAAATTGAGTATTTTCTAAATGTCTTAGATTGAAATGGAATGCTCTATATAGTTAATTATAAACTTCCCCTTTTCTGTTGACAGCCTACTTGGCAGAGAAATAATAGAAAAGGGCTAGTACTGCTCATAGTTTCAAAGTGGCTCTTGAATCTGGTTGTAACAGGAAAGGATAATAGGAGAAAACATGCTAGCCAGGTCCCCGGACGTCCCACTTTTCATCCACCGCAGTGCAGACATGGCCCTGCAGAGAGGTCATGGGCAAATTCTCTGAAAAACACCAATAGTGAGAAGTGATGGGTGGAAACTGAGCCCAGATTATACCTCCAGAGTTATTTCATCTTGTGATATATTTTCAGACCTATTCCATAAACTCATCAGTAGAGACATAAACTTCATAATAGCTTTAGTCCTTATTACTGGATGTAAATTATAAACCAAGTTTTGGATACAATAGGAGGAATATCAGCCCATTTAGGAAAACAAGACATGTCAGGTGTCCAAGCATTATAAAAGAAAACAAAGAAGACTATTATACTAGACAAAGATATTTAGTGGAGCAAATAGAAAAAGAATGTAAAATAAGTGTGATGAATTTGTTCAACAAGATGAAAGAAGATGGTGATAACATGAAACAGAAAAAACAAACAACAGAAAAACAATTATTAAAAGAAATGAACCAATTAGAAATATTGGGAATACATGGTAGTCAGAATAAGAACTCACTAGGTGGATGAGTTGAAGAGCCAGATGAAAGCTTCTGGAAGACTAGTTATCTGGAAGACAGAGAACTTTCCGTGGACTTGCATCAAATGGGGAGGCACAAGTAGAATTATTCAATATAAATTTAAGTTATATATGGGTTCTAATCTGACATGTATAGGGTGATATCTCATTGTGGTTTTGATTTGTATCTCTCTGAGAATTAGTGACACTGAGCGTTTATTCATATACCTGTTGGCCATTTGTATAACTTCTTTAGATAAATGCCTAATTCCTTAAACCATTTTTAAATCAGATTGTTAGTTTTTGTTTTGTTTTTTCAATGTTGAATTGTAGGAGTTCCTTACATATTTTGGAGATACTCTTTTTAAGATATATGGTTTGCAAATATCTTCTTCCATATGTTGACTTTTCATTTCGTTTGTTTCCTTTATTATGCAGAAGTGTTTAGTTTGATGTAGTCTGTTGTATATTTTTGCCTTTTTTGCCTATGCTTTCAGTGTCATATCCATGAAACCATTACCAAGACCAGTGTTATAAAGCTTTTCCCTCATGTTTCCTTCTAGGTTTTAGAGTCTCAGGTATAAAATTTAAGTCTTTAACCCATTTTGAGTTGATTTCTGTGTCTGGTGTAAGATACCGATTGAATTTCATTATTCTACTTGTGGATATCCAGTGTTCCCAGGGCTTTTTGTTGAAGAGATTTATCTTTTTTGTGTGTTCAAGAACCCTTATCAAAGACATGTTGACCATATATGTGCAGATTTATTTCTGGGGTTTCTATTGTTTTCCATTGGTCTATACGTCTGTCTTTATGCTAGTACCGTATTGCTTTGATTGCATAACACTAATATGTTTTGAGACCGGGTAACACTTCCATGAGGCTCATTATAAAGTGTTGTAAAATACATTAATTTGATAGGATGCTTGTCTTATACCCTTTTGTGCCTTCTTCCAAAGACTTTCAGTTTGGATACTAGATTCCAGTTATCCAAAATAAGTAGAAGGATATGTGAGGTACTTAAACTATTAAGGTAAGAACTTCGGGTGATCAGAAACAAGATTGCTAGAATCTTTACCCTTATAAAGGACTACAGTATTTTCAATTGAATTAATGAACTTCTTTTATTACCATAGAAAAAAATAGGCACATTTTGTAGACGTTCTCTAAAATAGATGCTAACATTTATTATTCATGATTTTATGCTTAAATTTCTCTATTTTTTGTTCATCTAATCATAACCTCTTAATAATTAAGAACATCTTATAGAATGTAAGGCTATTCATCATTGTTGACAGTGTCAAGAAAGAATCTATGATTTATATTGTAATGTATCTATTAGTATACACATTTCATTATCCTGTTTTGCTAAAAGTTCATTATTTGAAATAAAAACTAAAAATGAGACATGTAAATAACTGAAAATAATAGGAAAATTCTGAGGTATTAGGAGTGTTTAAAAAAGAGTATTTCTGGTGGTAGAAAATAAAATTTTGTGAATACAAGATAGGAATGATCATTTACACTAATACTTGCCACATGTTTTATAGTTGAGTACTACAAGTAAACTTAATGCCTAATGAGACCTTTCTTACTAGGAGGCTATAGTTCTAAGATTGAGACTATATTTTTAGACATAAACTTTGAATGCTATTACTTCCTACTTCCTCATAAAACTTGCTTCTCCAATTGTCCTATTTCCTAACTTTCTTAGAAGAGCAGTGTATGTTGGCTTTTGCTTTTATTCACAAGCATCAATGAAAAATATCTGTCCAAGTTTACAAATTTCTTTGTTGCTAAATATGTCTCTCTTCATCTTTTATTTTTGTTAGTATTTGACACTCTTATACAGCCCCTTACATACTATAGAACACTTCTTTTTAAAGTAACAAAACAGGAAACAAAACAAAGAACAGCTCAGACACCTACTTACACAAAAGTGGAATTCATTGATTCCTACAATATAAGCAGCAGTGTCAGGGCAGGTTATAGGGTATCTTTGCCCTGCTTCCCTCCTTTTTGTCTCAGTTTGGTGGTTTTCAGAAACAGTATGGTCTCTACTTATGGTTACTAAATCACAGCAGTACCCTGTATTGGAGAATTCTCAGATAAAGACTCATTATCGGGCTTCCCTGGTGGCGCAGTGGTTGAGAGTCCGCCTGCTAATGCAGGGGACGCAGGTTCGTGCCCCGGTCCGGGAGGATCCCACATGCCGCGGAGCGGCTGGGCCCGTGAGCCATGGCCGCTGAGCCTGCGCGTCCGGAGCCTGTGCTCCACAACGGGAGAGGCCACAACAGTGAGAGGCCCGCGTACCGCAAAAAAAAAAAAAAAAAAAAAAAAAAAAGACTCATTATCATTGGATTTAACTGTCACATGATCATTCATGAATCAAGAACTGAAAGGATTAGGTGTGTCAAATAGACATAAGCAAATCAGGCACATACCCAGAAACTAGAGCTATGTTGATAAATGGCAAGACTGTCCAAAAATTTGGCCTGAGAGTAAAAGGTAGTAGTTTCCCAAATGAAATTGTGTGCTTTTATCCAAAGACTAGAGCTGAATGCATGCTGGGTGGCAAAATCACCACGTGTTTCCTACACAACTCTCTTTGAAAGTGTTTCATCTCTTGACTCCTATGAAAAATCACTCTTCCTTGGTTTTCTTCCATCTTCTTGGCGGTTCTCCCTTTGACTTATGTCTTAACTATGATTCCTTTGTCTCACCTTTAAATATTGGTTATTCTTAAGGCTCTATTCTAATCACCTTTGTCACTCTACGTAGGCTTTATCATTCACTTCTGTGTCAGTTACCAACTTTACATTGATGGTCTTGAATTCTGTGAATCCATTCTGCTTTATCTTTTGCCTCACAAGCTTCAAAACTGGGATGTCCCACTGAATATTTCTAACTGAATGATCTCAGACCTCAAAAATGCTATACTTTATAAATAGTACTCTCATCAACTCAGCCCCTTCTGCAAACCTGTCTTCTCATATTTTCATCAAACAGCAATATTACTCACTTAGATGACCATTCAAGACAACAAGGAATCTTGTTTATTTCCTACTGTATTTCAACTCTAAGGAATTTACTGAAGAGTTTTAGCTTATTTTCTCTGGTATTTCTTGGATCTGTCCTACTACCCTCCTTTTTTTCTTTTCTATTTTAATCTTATCTTATTATAGGTCTTCATCAAGCACTCTTTCCATTCTTGCTCTCTTTATATCATACTTCCACTAGGTTTTCACTTCTAAAACAGATACATGGTCCTGTCACTGTTGTTGATCCCAAGTTCATTTGGCCAACACACAGTGAGGCCAAACAAACAGAAACATTGGAGTTTGGAGCAGAGAAAGGTTTATTGCAAGGGCCAAGCAGGGGAAACAGGCAGCTTGTGTTCAGAAGACCTGAACTCCCCAATGGGTTTTCAGGGAAGAGTTATTCAAGGCAAACTTGGGGTGAGGGCTGCAGGGTATGTGACTTGCTTCTGATTGGCTGGCGGTTTAAGGTAGCAGGATGGTGTTCCAGGAATATCAATCTTCAGGCTTCTGATTCCAACCTGTCTGGGGTCCAGTGAAGTTACCATCCTCCACCTGGGTGGGGGCCTTAGTTCCTATGGAAGAACTCAGAGAGATGCATCAGATTGTTATGTATATCCCTTGAGAAGGAGCTAGGACTCTGTTTTATCACTGCAGCGTTGTTTTTTGACCACTTTTCCTTTGTTTCTGCATTCCCTCACTTCCCTAATTAGTAACTGAATCTGCCTTTGGGAACCGAGGGAAGGTCTAGGACGCTGAACCCTTTTTCCTACAAACAAGAAACGGGGGGACATGGTCCTGCTCAGTTTCATCACCTTGCTGTCGAAGGTGTTTTTTAGCTCTCCAATGACATGTGGATAATGTCCAAACTACTTAGCATTGTATATGATCTGGACATGACTGCTTCAGTCTCATGTTTCAGCATTATCCATTTCAAATCATATGCTTTCTATATCATGCTGCTTGAAGTCCCTTGAGTATACCCATCTTATTTCATGCTCCCCTGAGTTATCCATGACCTCCTGTTCTAACTCTCCAGGTTGCCCTTCACCTGTTTGTTTTTTTCCCCCTCAGATAATGCTTACTTACCCTTTAAGACTCAGTTCAACTTTCATACCTTCCAAGAAACCTTGCCAAACGCCCATTTCCGCCATGTCTGGGTTAGATGCCTCTTGACAGTTTTCATACCGTCATGGGAAAAGCTCTGACTTCATCACTCTTGCCTCTAATCATCCCTTTATTCATTCATCCTCCTTTACAAGATATTTTTTTGGAATAAGGAGGGCTAGTGCGTAGCACATTTCATAAATATTAATAAGGTAATTCAGTGTTGTTTTGGGTTTTTTTACAAGCTGTCACAAAATATAAAAATATTTAAGAGTTTCCTTTTTGGTGGATTTTTATAGTTCTATGCCTTAAAATTCTGTATTAGTAGCTATTCATAATGTTGCTATTTATTTATCATGTGTTGATACAGAATATTTGATATTTCTGAAGCATATAATACCATGCCCATTTGTACGTTGTTTCCAATATTGACATTATCAGAATGAAGCACTTTTTCATTTTATACATTTACGCTGAAAATGACATTTTAAGTTAAATGTTTTTTGGCATTATACATATCTTAGGTATTCACCTTTTCCTCATCCTTTCAAAAAATCCTCTTGTGCCTTGTGCTCAATATCATGAACAATATATTTATTTCTGTTCTCTATGTGGTGCAATAAAGCCCTTGACATCATTTTAAAAATCATTTTGTCTGTACTAGTTTTCCCATTTCATATCTTTTTGGTATAGTGTAAGGAAGACTAGAATTGACTGAGACTTAAGAAATCTAAATTTATGTCCTGAATATAATCCTAATTCTGTTTTGGGGCCAATACCTTTGTGCCTCAATTTCCTTCTTTCCAGTGCTATGTTTTGATGATTATGTATTCTGTACATTTATGATACGATACTTTTTTTCATTTTTCTGGGCACAGTATATATAACATTGAACCAAAGTAAAAGTTCCCACTCTCACATGGTTTACATTCAAAGAGAGAGGAAATAAATAAATATATACTATGTCATAGGTGATAAATGCAGTTGTGCCCTATAGGTGCATCCAGCATTGGGTTAGGCAAGTATTATTTAGTCAACGAACATCAATTTTTCTCTAGGACTGAGTGAAATAACTTTCTTGACTTTCTTAAGACTTATATCCTGACCCAAAGGACAGAATTATCTTCAGTCTGGCAATTACTTGTGTGACAGTGCACACAACTCTTAAGTTTACTCATCAAGTGTATACTCTCCCTTTGTACTTGGGGTGCCTCCAACCATTGTATTCCAGCAAAATTTAGGAGCTTCTCACTAAGCTGAAAAACTAATTCCCTATTTTCCTGTGGTTTCCTTGATCTTTCAATTATTGTCTTATATATTTCCTGCTGCATTTGTTGATCAGTAAATAATTATACTAATCCATCGTATTTTGTGTCTATAATAGCTGAAGCTCCTTAAAATTAAAATCTCAAAAAAATTACAATATTACATTAAATTAATGCACTGTGCTAAAAATGTTGTTAATCTTTAATTACCCTGTATTTTAAAAATTATACCTATCTACCCTTTAGATTCAGAGAAAAAGATAGTTATTGGGAGGAAAAGATGTAACTGAAACACTTTTTCCTTTTAGAAAGAATCTTATAAGAGTAAAGAAACAAATGTGGCATGATAGATCTGCAGGTAGTGATTAAAGTAATGTGTGAAGAATTCAAGAAATCTAAGTGACGTGATCGACACTATCATCAGTCTGTGAATTACAGGAAGTAGGTAGATCCATACATGACTTGCATCCCGCTGATCAGAGCATTCCCATGGTCTACCTAATGCTTATTTGTCTGTGCTTGCAGAATGCAAGCTCTATTTAACATGAAGCATAGTGAGACAAATATTAAGGAAAATATCTTGCGTAAACACAGAATTTGTATAAAAATTGTTGAAGTGGCATTACTCTGTTTTTGGTATGTTTTGTCTTCGAATATTCAGAGTTGATGGTGTTAATTGTAAAGTAAATGTTACTTGCTTTGCAGATGACAGTTTTACTCGTTCATGCTTTTTAAAATTTATATGAGTTACTCAGAATCTATACTAATGATATTTTCCAACAGGTTAGGGATTAATAGTGGAGCTGTAGAGGTAAGATACCCCAGCTTTATATTCCAGCTCGGACATTTTTCTGCTGTGTGATCTTAAACAATCCTCTGCAATCTTTAGTTTTCTTCATGTATTAGTCAGCCATTGCAACAATAATGCTGTAGAATCATAACCAATAATCTCAGCGGTTGACAGCAACACACATTGCTTTCTCATTCATTGGTTTGTGTATAGGCTAGGTCTCAGCTGAACTTGGTTGGGTTTGACTCCAGACTGTGAGTGCTCATCTCTGTTCTCTAGGGCACCTCTTTCTGAAAACAGGAACTATTCGGGCAGTGCTTTTCCCAAAGCAAATGAGAGAGTTACAAGGTACACAGCCAAACCCTGCAAGACATTTCAAGTTTGTATTAATATTCCATTGGCCAGAACAAGTCACATGGCCAAGCCTGATACCAAAGAGGCAAGGGAATATAATTCTCCCATAGAGAGGAAAAGGAGATTTTTTTTCTTTTAGGAAATAAACAAAAAAAGCCCACCATACTTATCTATAAATTTGAATTTATTGTACCTCTTATATGAGTTTTTATACGGTGTAAGTGAAATAAAATATTAAAGTATTTAGACTACATTTATATTTTGCAAATTAATGGTAGTTTATATTTTATTAGAGACCCCAAAATGATGGAAACCAAGAGTCTACTTAGAAATGAATGTATTTACATAGGCAAAGTTATACAAACCAATTACTACAGAAGTGTGAAAAGTTCTGGGACAATACCACGGGTAAGGATCAGTGTCCTCACAGGGAAGAAAGCCCTTCATTCTCCTAGGACAAATCAGAGAGGACTTCCTAGAAGAGGTGAGTCTTGAAGTATGAATAGGGTACTACAAAATAAATAAGGGAGGGGAGAATATAGTGAGAAAGTAGAATTGCCTATGCAGAAAAAGCACAGAAGCGAAAAATAAATGGAATCTGCAGATATTTTGATTTGGCTGTATTTGAAGTCATGTGGTTAGATTTTTATTCTCTAGCTGGGAGAACATTGAATAGTTTCAGCATGAAAATGGCCTTAATTGGATTTTGAAATATATAAAATACATTTCTATGCCTGTGTGGCCCATGATGAGAGAGGATGATTTAATTATTTTGATGTGATGGAGACATCAAGATTTTTAAAGAGTTTCCCAGGTAATTTTAATATTCATTCAAGTTAGATAGTCAGTGAGCTGAAAGGAGAACATGATTTAAAGATAAGTGGTGTATGGAGTTACAGGATGAAAGTTTTGAGGTACACGTGTTCTAACTAATCACAAGGTTGACTGAAAAGTAGGTTAGGTAAAGGAAAGTGGATTTGAAGATTATCAGTAATTTAAAGGCTACTTGAGTTTTTAAAATTATTTGTGAACATTGAAATCTAAAATTTTGCTGAGTTCTGCTAAGTTCTGAGATTATAAGGATGACTGGAATTCAGGTACCAGTGACTTACGAAAGTTGAAGGAAGGGACTAGAATGGGTAAAGTAGAACGGCATGTTGACGTAACTCTCAAAGGAAGATGAAGTGTGGCATGAGTGGGATCTAAATGTAGCAGAGGGGAATCACCAGAAGGATACCCTTCAGTTATGTCTCTGTATACTGAGGAAGTCAGTAGATGAAAATTAGAATTGTCTTCAGGAATGAGTGAGGCATGTTTAAGTTATGTTTCAAAGAGTATCATGCTATAGGTTGAAACTATCGGAGAGGTTATAGGAGAATGAAGATAACAGTGACATTTTTGGGACGGGATTTCTGAGGGAAGAAACCTAGCTCAGATAGGGATGAGGGTAGAGTAGAAGAGAGGTGAGTGGTGGAGTCTCTCACTGCATGGAAAAACAGCTAACTTGGCAGTTACATTAGTATTCTATTACTGGGTAAGGAATTACCACAAATTCAGAAGCTTAAAACAACCTTAATTTATTATCTCATAGTTTTTATGGGTCAACAATCCGAGTGTAGTTTAGCTGAACCCTCTGCTCAGGGTTTCACAGATGTGTAATTAAGGGATCAGATGGCACAAGTTCAAATCTGGAACTCAGCATCATCTTAGGAAGTCCATGGCTGTTGGAAGAATTTGGTTCCTTGTAGTTGTAGGACCGAGGTCCCCTTTCTTACAGGTTGGTGGCTGGAGGTCACTCTCAGCTATTAGAGGCCCCTGCAGTTCCTTGCTAAATGGCCATCTCACAAAATCACAGCTTTCTTTTCCAAAGCCATTACGATACTCTCTCTCGCTTCCCTCTGCTCAAAGAAAGTGTTACACAGTTTAATTTAATCAGAGGAATGACTACCCCATCACCCTTGCCATATTCTATTGGTTAGAAGCAAGTCATAGGTTCTTCCTGCCCTGAAGAAGTAGAGATTATACAAGAGCGCGATTCCTCATTTGGGGTCATCTTATTATTCTGCCTACCACAGTAGTGATGAGATTACATTTTCCCAGACTTGGCAATGTCAACAAAACAGGATGTAGGGCACAGGGTGTATATTTATTTTGCATTCAGAGAGGTTGTGTATGCTTCTCTAAAATTTGAAGAGGTACAGAATGATCGTTTTCTAACTTAGAGGTACATAAACATGATAAGTGTGTTCTAGTTGAGGCAAGAAAACTAGAGGGCTTGCTTAAGGATATAAAGTGGAGAGAGTACCATAAAAATCATTGTCAGCAAAGGCCTTGGTATTTAGAGACCTGGGGATGAAGTAGCCAGAGACAAACATTTTTCTGGGTAAGATATGTTTAATTTTTTCTACAGTGTTTAGGTGGACAACTCTGAGACAGAACTTTAACTCAAATTACAGTCTCCTTGTCCGTGGCCTCCATCACTAAACCATACCCCCACTCCCTCCTGTCTCTCTTGCTCTCCAGAGACCTACTCTGAGTGCTTATTGCCCTTTTGAAAATAGGAATCTCTACCCTAGACCATACACTACTAGAAAAATTTGGGAAAGTTATTGACTAGGACTTAATTGGCCCTCTAGGCGAGTATTATTTTTATTTAATTTTTGAGTTAAAATTGACATATATCATATTTTCAGGTATATAACAATGATTTGATATTTGTATATATTGTGAAATCACCACAATAAGTCTAGTTAATATCCATCACCACACTTACATTTTTTTTCTTGTGATGAGAACATCTAGTATCTACTCTCTTAGCAACTTTCAAATATCCAGTACAGTACAGTATTATTAATTATGGTCACCATGCTGTACATTAGATCCCATGGCTTACTTACTCTATAACTGGGAGTTTGTACCTTTTGACCACCCTTATCCATTTCACCCACCCCCTGCCTCTGGCAACCACCAATCTGTACTCCCTATCTGAGTTTTCTGGAGTTTGTTTGTTTATAGGTTCCACATATAAGGGAGATCATACAGTATTTATCTTTCTCTGTCTGACTTACTTCACTTAGCATAATGTCCTCAAGTTCCATCCATGTTGTTGCAAATGACAAGATTTCCTCCTTTTTATGGCTGAGTAATATTTCATTTTATGTATATAACATAGTTTATTTATCCATTCACTCATCAATGGGCACTTAGGTTGTTTCCATGTCTTAGCTATTGTTAAATAATGCTGTTATAAACATGGGGGTGCAGATATGTGTTCAGGTTAGTGTTTTAATTTTTTTTTTTGATAAATAGCCAGAAGTGGGATTGCTGGATCATGTGGTAGTTGTGGTTTTAATTTTTTGAGGAACCTCCATACTGTTTTCCATCATGGCTGCACCAATTTAAATTTCTACCAACAGTGCACAAGGGTTCCCTCTACTCCACATCCTCACCAACACTTGATAGTTTTTGTCTTTTTGATAATAGCCATTCTAACAGATGTGAAGTGATACCTCACTGTGGTTTTGATTTGCACTTCCCTGATTATGATGTTGAACACCTTTTCATGTACCTGTTGGGTATCTGTATGTCTTCTTTGGAAAAATGACTATTCCGATCCTCTACACATTTTTAATCGATTTGTTTGTTTTTTCACTATTGATGTATGAGTTCTTTATGTATTTTGAATATTAACACCTTATCAGATATTATACCCTTATTAAAAATTTTCATATAGTCAGAAAGGGTTTAATACTGCCAACTTTATAATACTCAAACAATACATTTCCATATGACTTTCAGGGTTTTGAATTTGTTATTCCTCTCTAAATGGGTACAAGCTACAGTTCTATGTCACTGAACTACCATAGAGAGACCCCACACCTGTTTCATTCCAGTCAGAAATATTTTTCCCTATAATTAGAAGTTATGATAAAGATTCATGACCTGTTAGAATACTTCTTTTGTGTGAATTTTATTATAAGGAAAAAATAGGAAATACTGGAAGTCCGTATTGCCATATTTAGATATGTGTATATGTAAGAAGGCACATGTTATATACATGAATATAGATGTATGTGTGTGCATTTAAATGTACATATATTTGGTTTTAATCAAAAGGTTTATGTAATGTCTGTCCAGTGGATGTTCATAACAGTCATCCTGGAACAAAGATATATTTAGAAAGAATTCATCAAAGAATATTTTAATAATATGTTCTCCTCTTGAAAAGAAGCCTGTAGATGTAAATGAAGAAAATTTAGTGTAATGACTTTATGTTGAGTTTATAATCAATAGAAGAAATGTTTCCTTGAAGGATTTACTGTTGGCTGCCACAAAAGATTAAAGCAGATTACATTAAATTGTTAAATAAAATCGGGAAAACCAAGTCACTTTTACTATTTGCAGATTTGTGCCCATGGATAATGGCATGGGTTATTAAACAAATTTGTTGTGATCTATCAATTAGAAGTAGGTAAAAACCCTGTGAAAACTTACAGCTAAATAAGCTGTAAACAGCTGTGAAAACTTACAGCTAAATAAGCAAACCAGCATGAACTTTAAACTCTTTGCAGCAAGTCTATTTAAAAAACTCAGGGTACAAGTATGTTCGTTTTTGGCCTTTCAGGATTAAAAGGGGTTGTCCCTAATGTACGTTAAGAAAAGTTTGGAAACTTGAAAACGCATCTTTTAGTGTGTTACTTCAGTTGTACACACGTTTTGGTTTTCTTTTCCTTTTTGGAATAGTACTATATATCTTTTTTGTAATAAGGTTAAAATTTATAGATGACAAAAGAGTTGGAGGACTATGATAGTACAGTTCCTACTTAGTTTCCAGTAGTTGAATATGTATATGAATATGTGAAGTGTGTCTATAAATTTTATTTTGCCAAAAACTTAGGATCCAGGACTGGTAAATAGAATTTTAATTAATTCATGAGCATTATTCCTTAGGCCTCTAACCTAATTGATATATTTTTCTTGATTTTAAGCTATTAAGAGATGCATTATTTTCATTTATCTTTTAATTATCTATATTCTAAGCTGTCTTAGTGTGTAACAGTTGTTATCCTGTTAGAGTAAGTGTTATAAACTTTAAGTAAGTCATGTTGCTATAAGGAATGTGAATGAAAATTTTGAATTTCTTGGGATTTTATTACCATATCTTACTCATGGTAAGATCATATTTATCATCTGCATTTTCCTCCTCTATTTTTGTCATTATATTTAAATCTTTAGTACGCACACTTATCTCAAAAGAGAAATTGCCTGAGTGTCTAGTACTTGATGAATTCTATAGCTCATCATCTAGCCCTTAATTATTTACTAATTACATTATTATCCAGTTGATTCATATTCTACATTATCTTAACACAGGAGGATTTTAAGTACTTTAAGGAATGGGCCAGATCCTGTCTTTCTTTTAAAGTGTCCTATCTATACTGACTAGTCTCTGTGCTACTCATTTTTACTTGAGCAATACCATTTGATTCTCACCATCATTATGTATAGATGAGGAAACCGAGTTAGTAGCAGAGATAGTATTAAAATGAAGATTTGTTTGCTGTTGGTTTGTACCTTGGTAGACCAAGAGATGGTGAGTTATTGTCTTACCTACTTGCACCAACTTTCCCAGGCAGAGGCTTACCAGAATAGGCTAACATATTACAGTAGGGTTTTGGAAGTAAAATTAGGATAATCCTGTCACTTTTCATACTTAAAGCTTTGCATGCTTAGATAATGACATGGGTAAACAAGCTTGAGGTGCTCAACCAGTGCATAATAGTTAGAAAGAAATATCATTTCCAAAATAATGGCTGAATAGACCAACAAACCTGAATCATAATATCTTTGAATATAAGTGCACCCAGGTGTGGCTCTGAGATTAGACATCCCAACTAGTTTTTGAGGTAAAGATGCTAAGGCACATCCTGCAATAAATAATTTCTAGAAGTCTAGATGGACAGTAGAACCATTTCCAGAATGGAGAGTAAAACGTGTTAGGAAGAGGGAACCAGATAAATCTTTATAAAAGAGTAGAAGGGGAGCATCCTTTCGGACAGGTAAAGCATGATGGTGGGGAATTTAGGAATCTGCTAGTAGTAACTGATATCAGGACATCAAACTCAGTCATGGTATTCAAATCCCTGTTTAAGGAGAAGTTCCAAGGCAAAGCCACAGGTTTATATGAACCAGAGTATCAGGCAAACTTGCAAGACCACAGGGAAATGAGTCAAGTGTTCTGTTAATAGGAGTCTAAATTCAAGGCAAAGACGTGATTTCCTGTACCTCTTCTGCCCATCCCCCCCACCGTATACTGGATCAGATTTGATTTTCTCACATATTATGTCTATGACATGATTTTGGTGTATGCCATGTTGTGATAAGACATATGTTAATATTTACAAAGGTTCTCAGAGAAGTCATTATTTTCCCTTACTTTTTAGTTAAAGAAATAGGCACTCAGATATTAAATAATCCAAGGTGTCAAAGCTAGTCAGTTTCAAAAGTAAGATTATAACTTAGATTTTTCTGTTTCTCTAACACTACAGCCATTCTACTTTTTTAAACATTTTATGTCTGACATTACTTAACATGAGGGGTCTTTCCACAAGTCATTTATAAACAAATCTACATTTGTGGATATCTCTCATTCCTTTCATGATGTATGTAGGTGATGTATCTCTCATTGTGTGTAGGTGATGTAATAGGTGATGCATCTCTCATTTCTTTTATATTGAGAAAACTTCCTTTAGTTTCAAGGGACATTTTTACGGCTTTATCTCCGTTTTCTGGTGAAGGACTTTATGTGAGACCACATGTCTCTTACTGTGTGAAATTAAAATGGGCATACATGCTATTCTTATAGGCTTTCATTGACATTGAGATGAATGTCATGAGTAATATGTGTTTTATTGGGAATTTTCTATTCAGGATTGCACAGAGTAACTTTGGACACAGATGATTTACTTATTAACATAAATTACTTTGACTTCATAAAATTAAAATGCACTGCTGTCTATGTGGAAAGTGATGCTTAAAGATGTATTCTTTCAGTTTGCAGATAACATATTCTTTTTGATTCTGACTCTAAAACTTTCGTTTCTAAAGAATACATTACGGTACTTTATTTTTAGGGCCTATGCTTAGAGAATATTAATAAATGTTTGCCCTCTTATAGTTTAAATATTTTTTAATGCCTTATTTAAAAACAAGACATATGTCTAAAATTATCACTATATATAATGCATTATAATAATGATTCAGACAATACTTTTCAAGCTATGTGAGCAGCAATATAATCTCCTGTAGTTCAGTTCAAAATAAAGTATGCATCTAATGAAATATATTCATATACGGATATAGTGAATTGGGGTGTGGGATTTGGTACCCAACATCAAAAGCTGCAGTGATTGGTAACCTAGTAATTTTCTGTGCACTGTAAGGGTAAATTTTAGATAAATGGGTGATGTATCTGTGTGGTTTTCAATTAAAGTGATGTCTTCCACTTGTAAGGTAAAACGGTATGCGTTTTCACAAGGGCATATGGTAACTTAAACAGCTGGTTTTTTCTATTAAAGGGTGGGGGCAATATTTACCCTACTCAGGAAGTACCAGCAAAGTTTCGACTGAGCGGTAATTTAAGAAGCCTATGCCTCCATCACTTCTGCCTTGCTTCAAGCCCATGACCGGGAAGTTAGAGGATGTATTATTTATAAAAGGGTGGCTAATCCCCAAAGTTTAAAAACTACTGTGAAGTAAGACAGAGAAAGGCAAATATCATATGATATCGCTTATATGTGGAATCTAAAAAAAAAAGGGTACAAATGAACTTAATACAAAACAGAAGTAACTTACGGTTACCAAGGGGGAAAGCAGGGGGGATAAACTGGGGGATTAGGATTGACATATACACACTACTATATATAAAATAGATAACTAATAAGAACCTATATAGCACAGTGAATGCTACTCAATACTCCGTAGTGACCTATATAGGAATAGAATCTAAAAAAGAGTGGAGATATATATATATATATATATATATATATATATATATATATATAAACTGATTCACTTTGCTGTACTGCAGAAACTAACACAACATTGTAAATCAACTCTACTCCAATAAAAATTAATTTAAGAAAAGCTACTGACCTATAGGACCCTTTAAGCTTAATCTACTTACTAGTAATGAAAATGTACAATGCAAAGTATATTAAGCTATGTATGTAGTGCTTTATTAAAATGCTTAAATTAACAAATGATGTACTTTAACTTTCTCTTAGTAATTCTCATAAAAGTTCATGATGTTAGAAAAGTAGTTGAGGCCACAGTGAGCCCAAAATTGAAAACTAAGTACACTGGAGTTTTTCCTTTAGATAGTGCAGTATATGTACATGGTAAATGCAAGGTTGTTTACCATTTTATTTTTCGTTTCTTTCTTAAGATTAGGGAGTACTGAGGCCAGGGAGTTTAGTTCATTCAGATGGAAAAGCTTACACATGTGGAATGGGTTTATTTGTTATTAAGATACAGTTCATAAGGCTTCCCTGGTGGCGCAGTGGTTGAGAGTCCGCCTGCCAATGCAGGGGACATGGGTTCGTGCCCCGGTCCGGGAGGATTGCACATGCCGCGGAGCGGCTGGGCCCGTGAGCTATGGCTGCTGGGCCTGCGTGTCCGGAGCCTGTGCTCCACAACGGGAGAGGCCACAGCAGTGAGAGGCCTGCGTACTGCAAAAAAAAAAAAAAAAAAAAAGATACAGTTCATAAAGATAATGAATTGTGTAAGCAGTAGATCAAAAATCAAGTCTGACAATTATTTTGGGCTTCTTCTAATTGTGAGAAAGAGGCCTAAAACGTGGAGCATAGAGCCAAAACACTGGAATTTTACAGATATATTTAGATTCTCTTGGTATAATGGGACAAAAGTTTTTTGCAAAAGATACTTCCCACAAATCCATTTAGCTCATATTTCAGTTTAGAACAAAATGTTGAGAATAGAAAAACCTAAGCGGGGCACCAAACGTGATTAAGAAGGGGCTGTGTGCTTCTTTTAGTCTTCTCAGGTTTCTCTGTTTTGGTTGTTTTTCTGTACTCAGCACTCAGTTGCAGTCTAATGAAGAATTCCTACACACTCCTGTATTAATCTTTTCTGTAGGTTATGACGTGTAATAAGCAACTCCAAAATCTCAGCCTGTAACAACAGAGATTTATCCCTCTCCTGTTACATGCTTGTTGCTCAACTTATTTCACACTGTAGGCTGGGATCAAGTTGGCTTCGCATGTGGTTTCATTCCAGGCTCTAGACTGAAGGGCGAGCTGCAATTTGGAATTTTCTCATTTCATGTAGAGGACCGAGGGGAAGAAGAAGATAGGTGGAAGTTTGTAATGCCTCTAAACATTTCTGTTTTGGATGTTTCAGACATTGTGTTCGCTTATGATCCATTGGCCAAAATAAGTCATGTTGGCTAAAAAAAAAGGCCAATTTTAACTCCACCTACATGGAAGGAGAAGGTGAATAATTAACAAAAATAATGATCTATACCATATCCTTGTGGTTTCCAGAGTTGGTTGGTTTCTGTTTACCATGATGGTTCTTAAAATTTGCCATGCATTGATTTCTTCCTTGACCTATCCTCATTTGAGTGGTAATAATCATAATAAATTAAGTATGCAAAAATGATCAATAAGAAAAATGTAAACATTGATAATAAAATCATTTCACTTACATGGACCTAAACCTCACATACCATCTCTTTTCCAGGTGTGCAGAACCAGTAGGTAAACAAATAGATAGCCTGGGCTGCCCAAAATATATGCCACCAAGCTTATTTCCAACACATAGTGGATTTTATTCATAAGGAAACACCTACACAGCCTCTGCTGAGAACCTGTCTATCCTTACTTTACATATATTTTAGCAATTTATTTCCCCCACCTAAATCTTATAATAAGTACATTGAAAACCATGACAGTGATGCCGATATGAATTGACAGCTGATAGTCTGAAATGAGGGAGAAGAGTTGTGATAGGTTACATTATTGGTCCTAATGTTTCACCCTTTCTTACTTCATGCAATTTGCATGTAACTTTATTGTTCCTCCCTGAAGCAGATTATATTTCTTTGCACTTGGCCATGTGACTTGTATTAGAAATAGAATGAAGCAATTTTGAAAGTATGTCAGTTCCAATCCTAGGCTTTAATATACCTTACGTGTTACTGTTTGCTCCCTCGTGCCTCTTTCATCAATGTGAAAAGAATTTGCCTCTTATAACCCGTTAGTCTAAGGAGGATTAAAGACACATGGAGCACAGCTGACTTTTCTAATCGGCCAAGATCCGCCCACTCAGCTCACCCACATATGGTGATTATTTTATGCCACTAAGTATTGGGATATACTTCTATTTTTACATTTTTAGCAATAATTAATAGTCTTAAGAATGTGACAATTGTAAAAAAAAATACTCTTCTAGACTAGCATTCCCGTGTTTTATAAAAGGATAATAGCTATTTGATAAAAAGGGGTATCTGAGATCAAATGTTAGAGAAGTTATAGGGTAAATAAAATTACATATTATTGGCTATTGAGAGACTTTAATAGGCTCTGTTAATGTCCAAGACTTGGACAGAGTTATCTTCATTTTTCAAATTGATTTGGCAATGGAAAACTAACATACGGAAATGACTAGTAACACTTCTCTAAACACAATTTAAGAAATAAGGGTTATTCTTAGGTCATTTAGCAGAGTAATCAATAATCTCATTGCCCTTGAAACCTTCATTGTTGGATCCCTGCACAGCAGGCACTATTCATGCTGGAAATAATGCTGTGTCATTGAGAAAAATTAAGAAAACTCAACAAGCCTCAAATTTTATAGTAATGTGAGTTTTTATATACACTTTTTTCATCATCCCATTAGTGACAAACCCGTGGATCCAGGTGAAAATAGGACATGATGAGATGTGTTTCACACAAAACTGGGAATGAAAGGGAAACTGTAGAATATTTGCTAAGATACATGCTGTTGCTATCACTGAATACCTACTGTTGTCTACAACCATGAGCTCTGCAGCTACATGTGTCAGGCTATTTTACACACTTCCCAGGAGCTACAGCATCTTGGTTTGGATAAAAACTGATGTAATTAATAAAGTCTAAAAGTATGCCAGAATAATTTTACGTAAAACTATTTAGCAACTCATATTTTCCAGTAAATCATAGAATTTTCAACAGCGATATACTTATCAATAGATTTAGTGTTTGGAATCAGATTATTGGGGAAAGTAATTAGTAATCACTTTATTCTAAGACTAAAAGTTCTTTATTGCCATTTCTTTAAGTACCTAAAATACATTTTGAGCAGATGCTCAAGGGCTAATAATGAATTGCTTCCATTTCTATCTTTTTAACTATTGCAAAGGTAAGAATACCAAGATTATTACAATAAGAAAAATTAATTTTATAACAATGGGAATGCATAAATATCATGTGGACAACTGAAATTTATTCTATGTTAGAAACTTTGATTTACACAAAAGTGCTAGGTGATGAGTATATTACAATCAGATTTTATTCCAATTTGTAAAGGTAAATATCATATATATCTATCCTTTGAATCATTAGAGCTCATGACATAGCCATATAGCTTCAATCATTTTTACCTCCTTGTGCTAATACTGAAAACAATTTTCTAATCATTACTTAAAATCAGTGTTTTATATATTTAGTACTAAATGACATATTTTAGAAATTCTTAACATTACATGAATTACCAGCTTGATTTAAAAATATGTAGAATTACCTTTCTCTTTGTTTACTTTGGTTAAACTTTGTTGTATTGGTAATTAATATAGTTATCTCCATTCACGTGAGTTTACTCAGATGATGGAAGATGTTGTGGCCAGCCTGTGGTATCCATGGATACCAGACAGATGAGGGATTCTAAGCTGAGTAACTTTAGAATTGAAAGTCAACATATCTTATCCAAACCATCATCACTGAAGTGTCTGTATAGACATACCAATGTTAACTTAGCAGATTTAGCCTAAAGTGGAGGCAATAAAGTTCAAAAACTAATTTAACTGAATAAAATGCTTTCTAAGAAGTTGGTACTTTCTCACTTCTGGACAAATAATTTCATAACAACCTGGAGAAAGGAAATTAGATTTGTCATTATACATATATTTGACAGGATTGCATTGACAATCTGTCTTATAAAGTGCAATCTTGAAATAAAAATTTAGTTCTAAAAATTGCAAGATGATGTAAAGAAATTTTCTACTTAAAGAGACATATATAACTTAATCCTCACAATAACATATGAGATAGCCTAGTGCCTCCGATGGTTACCATTGCTGTATTTGCTTTCCTTTCCTCGCATGCTTTGGTAAATAAACAAATTTCCAAACCAAAAAAAAATTCTAATTATTATTTAACCCATAAAACTCTGTGTGTATATACACATATATATTTGTATGTAAATCTCTATTGTAACACTTAAATAAATATCTCCTAGAAATACAGTGCTTGTCTGAGTCTTGAAGCAGGAAGAATTTGACTTAGTGAAATATTCTCCTTGCGCTTTTGAACCTAATTTTCAGAACTCTGTTGTGGTATTTGGGGCAAAAACAAGTATCTAGGGAAGGCATTTACATTTTCTCACACACAGCAATCAAGTAAGAATGAGGCTGAAAATTAATGAAAGGCAGGTATAGGCTGAAGATAAGTTGGGAATATTTAAATTAAAATATATAATAGCCTATACATAAGGCACCTTAAGATTTCTCACACTGGCTTAATCACCTCTGAGAATTATTATGGTATTTTGTCCCAATTGTCTACATTTTTTTTCCATTTAGCTGCAATTTGTAATGACAGAAGCAAGTTAGTTTTTCTCCTATTATGGAGGCTAAAATATTGCTTCATGGGATCATTATGCATAATAGCCCAACACTGGAAACAGCCAAAATATCTATTAGCAGTAGAATAGATATGTAAATAGTGCTATATCCACAGAGTGGAATACTGTACAACAATGAAAGTAAATGGACTACAGCTATATGTACTGACATGGATGAACTTTGCAAACAGCACAGACAACAATAACCTAGCCATAGCAAAGTATAGCCTGTGTGATTCAATTTACATAAATTTTAAACAAGCAACTATGGTTTTTCATTATGATAAAATATATATAACAAAATTTATCAATTATTTTTAAGTGTACACTTCTGTGGCATTAAGTTGTGCAACAATCACTACTATCCATTTTCAGAACTTTCTGTCATCCCACACAGAAGCTCGGTGCCCAGTGAACAATAAATCCCCATAACCCATCCACTCAGCCCCTAGTAACTTCTACTCTACTTTGTCTATATGAATTTACCTATTCTAGGTGACTCATATAAGTGGAACCATATAATATTTGATGTTTTATGTCTGGCTTATTTCACTTAGCATGATGTTTTCAGGATTTATCCATGTTGTAGAACGTATCAGAACTTCATTCTTTTTTTATTGAAGTATAGTTGATTTACAATGTCGTGTTAGTTTCAGGTGTACATGACAGTGATTCAGTTATATGTGTTTGTGTATATATATATGTGATTCAGTCAAACGTGTATATGTGTGTATATATATATTTTTTCAGATTATTTTTCCTTGTAGGTTATTATAAATTATTGAGTATAGTTTCATGTGCTATACAGTAGGCCCTTGTTGATTATCTTTTTTATATATAGTAGTGTGTATATGTTAATCCCAATCTCCTAATTTATCCTTCCCCCCAACCCCCTTTCCCCTTTGGTAACTGTAAATTCAATTTCTTCATTTCTTCATACATTTTATGGCTGCATAATATTTCATTGTGTGTAAATATATGTACATATAATCATTTTATTTACAAAATTGCAAGCTGATAGTGTAAGCCCTCCAACTTTGTTTCTGTGGAGGAATGGGAGCCTGGAGCTTACTAGTCCACCATTCTGCTGTCAGTCTCCAAGGCGAACATAGTTTTAAATATCAGCCTCCTGGCTACCATTGCAGAGGAGGATGGTTGTTGAGTTTGACATGCCATATACCACTAGGACTTCTCTTCTGCTGGTAACTGGCTGCTTTTCTTGCCCTAAGTGATGTTTACGAAGGTGACGTTTACAAAGGTGATCTGTCACCTTCGTAGTAAATCATAGAGTTGCACACATTTGTGCAATTTTTTTATTTACTTCAATAAAACGTAAAATAAAATTGCGCAGCAATAAAAAGGAACAAACTGATGCTTACAGTAACATAAATCTCAAAAGCATTACGTTAGTGAAAGGATCTAAATATAAAAACCTTCTATACTGTATGATTAAATTTCTGTAACATTCTGGAGAAGACAAACGTAAAGGAACAGAAACCAGATTGGTGGTTTCTAAGAGCTAGAAGTAGGGCTGAATAATTAGCACAGAGGAATACAAGAGAACATTTTGGGGTGATGAAAAGAGTCTATATTTTGAATTATGTAGAGATTATGGGACTGAATATATTTTGTTGAAACTTGAACTGTACACCTAAAAAGCATGAATTTTATTGTAAAATACACTCTAATAAGCATTGTGTTGAGAATAAAAATGTAAGTAACCTAGCCAAAGTTCCCTTTCCATCAGAACAATTAGGAGACAGTATGAAGAGAATAATGATGTTAGATGCGTGACTTTCAAGTAAGATTCTATTAGCTAGTGATATATTTCCCTTTTCAAAATGCTGTACAGGATACTTAACACCTCCATTGTGCTCAGAGATGGACCAATGTGACAGAAATCCTGGTAAATTATTGTGCATTTCAGATAGTGTGAATACTATCTTTTCTACATGCTGGAGTTACCTGTTAATAGGTAATCTCTAGAAATCTGAATTCTTATTTAAGCAGCCTTACTTACTGTATCAGTTACTGTTTGCTGTGTAAAGAACCACCCTGACATTTAGTGGTTTAGAATAAATGGCAAGCACTTACTGCTTCTTGATGTTATGTTAGTTGGCTGTGTGATTATTACCTATGGCCTGTCTCAGTTGGGGCTGAATGATCTATGAGAGCTTGACTCTGATGTCATCTGGGATAATGGTCTTATCCCCCAGCACTGTGGCCTGGACTCATTCACATGGTGGTCTCAGAGTTCCCAGCAGTGACTTAGGGCAATTCTAAATGTGGAAGAACTCTTCAAAGCATCTCGGTGTGTCACGTTTGTTATTGTCTTGTTGACCAAAGCAAATCACATGGTGAAGCCCAGAACCAAAAGGTGGAGAAATTCCATCGCTTGATTGGAAGAGTGGCAAACTCGCATTGCTAAAAGATGTACCTTAAGTGATGGGAGGAATTATAAATGGTATTTTTTTGCAGTTTTATTGGTGTATAATTTATATACCATGAAGTTAATGTCTTTTGAGTGTGTAGTTCAATGAATTATTATAACTATAAAGACATGATTCAACTACCACAATGATTTAAAAAATTTTATCACCCTCCAAATTTCCGTCAGTCTCCACTTCGAGCCACAGCTAATAGCTGATCATCTTTCTGTCACTACTGATTTTCTGTTTTTAGAATATAATTTAAAGGAAATCATATAGTATGTCATGTTCTGTATCTGATTTCTTTCATTTAACATGTTTTTGAGATTTATTCCATAATTATTCCATTATATTGATACCCTTTTATCCATTTATAAGTTGAGAGACATTTGGGATATTTCATATTTTGGGCTATTATAATAATACTTCTGTAAATACTATCATGTAGGATGTTTTTGTGGACATATGTATTCCCTTACCTTGATACATACTTTAAAGCTGAATTTCTAGATCTTCTTTTAACTATGTTTAATATTATTTCCATAAGGTCAGTACTACTGTCTGATCTCATTCCTGATTGTAGCATCTTGGATCTATTTTTTTGTTCAGGATAGCTAAAGTTTTGTTAATTTTGTTCTTTTCAAAGAACCAGCTATTGGTTTTGTTAATCATCTCTATTATCTTTTAATCTGTTTTATTCATATGTTCTCTAATCATTATTATCTCCTTCTTGTTGCTTTGGGTTTAGTTTGTCTTCTAGTTTCTTAAGGTGGAAAGTTCAGTGTTGATTTGGAATCTTTCTTTTAACTATAAGCACTTATAGCTATGATTTTCCCCTTGAGCACTGCTTTAGCTACATGCTAAAAGTTGTGATATGATCTGTATTGGATTTCATTGTCCTCAAAGTATTTTCTAATTTCCTTTGTGATTCATTTTTTGGCCCATTAATATTTAGGATTGGGTTGTTTGAATTTCTTCATATATTTCCTTTTGGTATTGATTTTTAATTTCCTTCCATTGTGATCATAGAACATACTTTATATGATTCTTTTTTTTTTAAATTTTTGACACTTGTTTTACAACCTAACATATGGTCTATTTTAGAGAATGTTCCAGGTGCACTTAAGTATGTATATTCTCCTCACTTAGAGTTGAGTGATCTATGGCTGTCTATTATGAGTTGTTGCTATACAGTGCTCAAGTCTTCTGTTTCTGTGCTGATCTTCTGTCTAGTTGTTCTATACATTGTTTAATGCGGAGTATTTAAGTGTTCAACAACCTTAGTTGAGCTATTTCTCTTTTCAATTCCATCAGTTTCTGCTTCATATATTCAGGGCTCTATTGTTAAGTGCATAAGGGTTATTATACCTTCTTGATAAATTATTACTCTCTTCATTACTCACTGGCTCTAGTAAAAATTTCTGCCTTAAAGTCTCTCCTTTCTGATATTTGTATAGCCATTACAGTTCTGTGATTTACTAAATATTACTCAGCATAGAATATGATTTTCTATATATTTACTTTAAAACTGTATATGTGTATCTAAAATGAGTCTTTTGTAGACAGCATTTGGTTTCATCATTTTTAAATCAGTTTTGCCTATTTTAAGGTTGCTTTTAGTTAATTTTATCCATATATATTTAATGAAATTACATTTCATTAAAGGAGGATTTGTCAAATATGTCAGTGTCAAATAGCATTTGTGCTATTTGTTTTCTATGTCTTGTATCTTTTTGTTCCTCATTCCCACCATTATTGCCTTCTTTTGTTATAGATATAATGTAGTATACCACTTTGATTCCCTTCGTGTTTCTTTTACTATAATTTTTAAACTGATTTCCTTAGCAGTTGCCCAGGTGATGCCAATCATCTTATTAGTTAGTAATAATCTAGTTTGCATTAATACCAGCCCATTTTCAATAGCATAGCAAACTTTACTCTGGTGTAACTGTCCCCCCACCTTATGTTGTTCTTGGCAGAAATTACATTTTTATACATTGTAAACATTTTATACATTGTATGCATTGCTTTACACATTGTTGATGTATTTATAATTATTTTATATACTGTATTTTAAATAATGTAAGAGTAAAAGAGGAGTTACAGTCAAAAGTACATTAATACTGACTTTTGCATTCTCATACGTGGGCACCGTCATTGATGTTCTTTCTTGATGTTGATTCAAGTTACTGCCCATTGTCCTTTCATTTCAGCCTGATGCATTTCCTTTAGCATTTCGTGCAGGGTAGCACTGCTAGCAATAAACTCTGTTTTTGTTTATTTTTGGATGTCTTAGTTCTCCTTTTTCTTTTTCCTTTTATCTATTGAATAAATCTGACTTGGAACATTGTGTAAGTTTAATGTGTTACTTTGATATATTTATATATTATTACCAATGTGGTAATATTTATCACATAACAGTTATAGGACAGTATTGTCTATATTCATTGTATTGTGCATTAGATCTATATGGCTTCTTTACTACTTGTTAGAAGTTTCTGTTCTTAAACACCATCACTCTTACCCATCTCGTCCCCCAGCAACCACCATTTTACTGTTTTTTTTTTTAAACGGGTTTAACCTTTTTAGATTCCACATGTTAGTGGTATTATACAGTACTTGTCTCTTCTGTCTGACTTCTCTCGGCATAATGTGCTTAAGGCTCATCCATGTTGCCACAAATGAGAGAATATCCTTCTTTCTGGTGGCTGAATAATATTCCATTGTGTATATGTACATCTTTTTTATCCATTCATTCCATTGATGGGCACTTGGGTTATTTCCCTATCTTGGCTATCTCCTTCATTTTCAAAATAAAGTTTTTATGGATATAAAATTCTTGAAGGACAGGATTTTTCTTTCAGCACTTGGAATATGTCATCCTATTGCCTTTGAAATTTCATGGTTTCTGATAGAAATAGACTATTAATTTTATTGAGAATCCCTAGTACATGATGAGTCACTTCCCTCTCGCTGCTTTTATGACTCTCTTTTCTTGATTTTCAGAGTTGTTTTCTAATGTATTTCAGTGTGAATGTCACTGAGCATAGTCACTTTGGGTTTCGTCAAGCTTCTTGGATGTGTTCATTAATGATTTTCTTCTAACGTGGGAGATTACTGCCATTATTTCTTCACATATTCTTCCTGACTCTTTATCTCTCTCCCCTCTTCTTCTGAGACCCCCATTATATGTATGTTGTTATATTTGGTGGTGCCTCACAGGTTTCTTAGGCTCTGTTCATTTTCGTTCATTCTTTTCTTTCTGTTCTTCAAATTGGATCATTTCAAATGATCTTTCTTTACATTCACGGATGCTTTCTTCTGCTTACTAAAATCAGATTTTGAGCTCCTCTAGTGAATTTTTTAATTCAATTACTATATTTTTCAACTCCAAAATGTGATTCCCTTTTTATAATTTCTATTTATTATTTTCTCAGTTTGCTGAGATGACATTCTCATGCTTCCTTTGTTTCTTTAGTTTCCTTTAGCTCACTGAACATATTTAAGACAGCTGTTCAAAGTTTTTGTCTATAAAGTCCAGCATTTGGACTTTCTCACTCACAGCTTACGTTGATTTATTTCTTTTCCTGTGTTTTATGGCTATACTACTTGTTCTTTGAATGCCTCATAATTTTTGTTAAAAACAGGACCTTTTATTATAATGTAGCAACTTTGCAAATCAAATTCTCTATTCTCCCTAGGATTTGTTTTTGTTGCTGCTTATTTTCATTGCTGTTTTAGTGACTTTTTGAAACAATTCTGTAAAGTCTATATTCTTTATCATTTGTGGCCCCTGAGGTCTCTGTTCTCTTAGCTTAGTGATCAGCTCATGTTTGCACAGAGATTTCCTTCAACATCAGATCCACTTGCAGAGGGTCTCTCTGTGTGTATTGGAGCATGCTTTCAACACTTAGCCCACGCAGTTTGCAGTCCTGCTTTAGCCTTAATTTCTGGCTTCTTTAGATCTTCAAGGTCAGCAGTAGGTTAGAGCTATGGCCTTCTCAGGTCCTTCAGGAGTGCACACACACATCTGAGCATGTACATGGACTTCTAGATTCCCAGGAATTGACTAGAGTTTTTCAAGTCCTTATAGAATTGTTGTCCCCCAGCCCTTCCTACCCAGATTTTTGTTTCATCTATTGTTTGCTCCAACTTTATCTTAGGTTGATGCTAAGACATTAGACTGTAATTATTTTTGACCAATGACTCTTGGGATATGTAACATTAATACTAGGCTAGTTCAGAGTTAATAAAAATAAAGCCAAGCCAAGCCTTTGAGCTGGTCTTCTAAAGAGCTACCAGCGAGGTCACAATAGACCATTAGGTCCAGGTATTTGCATATGAGGTCTGTTTTCTGCTGTCTTCGGTGCCAGGTTGTGCACCAAGTCTACTGCCAAGCTGGGAAGTGTGTGATGGAACTAGGGTAAGTTAAAACACCACAAAATTTGTTGTTCTTAGCAAAAATCAGTCCCTGTGTTTGGAATAAGCATTCCCCTAGTTACTGAAATAGTATAGTTAATTTCCAGAGTTGGAAAAAGCTGAGTCTGACAGTTAATGTGTAGGGTTTTTTTTTCTTTCTTTTATGGGGAAGCAGGGGGTAGGCTTTTTGTTTCCTTCCTCTGCGATTTTCACTAATGCTCCCCTTTCAATTTTAGTGATGATGTCTTTTGACAAGCAAAAGTATCTAATTTTGACCAAGTCCAGTCTGTCATTTTTTAATTGTCTGAGTTTTCATTGTCTTATATCTAAGGAATCTTTGCCTAGCTGTTGGTCATACAAATTTTCTCATATTTTTATTTTTTTTCAAATTTATGGTTCGTGATTCTTTTGAATTAAGTTTTGCTTTTGGTCTGAGGAAAGAGTCAACATTAATTTTTTTCCGCATGGATATCTAGTTATTCCAGTACAAATTACTGAAAAGATTTTTCTTTCTCCATTGAGTTAACTTGGTACATCTTTTGAAAATCAGTTGACTATATGTGTGTGGATCTGTTTCTCGACTTGTTGTTTTCTATTGACCTATATCTTTATTTTTTGCTAATTCTATTTTGCGTTGATCACACTCACTTTACAATAAATCTTAAAAACCAGATAGCATACATCCTCCTAATTTATTCTTTTTCAAAATTCCTTCAGCTACGCTAGGTCCGTTGCCTTTCTATATAAATTTTAGAATGAGCTTGCCCATTTTTACAAAAAAAAAAATGCCTGCTAGGATTTTGATTGGAAATGCACTGAATGTTTTGATCAACTTGGGGAGAATGGTCATCTTTACTTTATTGTCTTGTGATCCTTGAATATGGTAGAGGCTGTTTGAGTAGCACTGACATATATACACTACCAAATGTAAAATAGATAGCTAGTGGGAAGCAGCCGCATAGCACAGGGAGATCAGCTCAGTGCTTTGTGACCACCTAGTGGGGTGGGAGGGAGACACAAGAGGGAGGGGTTATGGGGATGTGTTTATACATATAGCTGATTCACTTTGTTGTACAGCAGAAACTAACATAACATTGTAAAGCAGTGTACTCCAGTAAAGATGTAAAAAATAAATAAAAGAGACCACACTTTTCTATACTACAGAGATGAAAAATCTAGAAAATCCCTGAAATCTATATGCATTAAATGCTCAGTGTTCTCAAGTGACATATCACCCATAATCACTATCAAATGTAAGCGTTTCCAGGGAGTCAAAGGACCAATATTAAGGAAAATGCTGAACCCTTGCCTTTGACAAGTTTTCTGTGTACTTTCTCTCCATACGTTGATTAGTCCTCTTCTCCACATAGTAACCTCCTACTCATCCTTTATGACACAGCTCTCTGTTTTCCTCCTGTATGGAGCTCTTTCATATCAGGTTCCTGAGTCAGTCAGTATCCTTATGCCAGGATCTTAATCTCTGTGCCTAATATTTTTTACCTCTGGGAACCCTAAAATTTATGCTCTTCAACATGTAACAAGCCAAAAAAAAAAATAGGGGATTAATACTCTGAGCAACTCAACCAATGGTTCTTGGGAGTTTCCTAACAATTCCAGTGCAAACATTGAGAGGTAAACTTTACACCTTTTTCAGAGTTTCACGCAGGATTAATTTCCATTCAACTACTGTGACATTTTGCTTATTATCACATCCTTCCTTAGCTTCCTTCCCTTTTCTGTATCCATTGGCCAGCTGGCATTGCCTGTACTTTCCAAATAAACTTCATACACTCAGATTCTTGTTGCAGGTCTTCTCAAACTAAGATAGCACTTACTACTCATCTCCTGTCATTCCCATGTTCTTTGAGTTAGCATGAATGAAACAGTGTGTTTTGTGTAGACATACATTCATCATATGAACGTTAAGTCTCTTGTTTCCTACTTATTTCCCCTTCTAAGCACAAGTAACCATTTGTATATAATGGGCACATTATTTTAAAAAGTCTTGTCACTTAATCTTATGCACCTGAAACAGTTTTCTGTTCGTCTGTTTTTTAAGAGCCATATTGCTTTATGGAGAGAAAAGTTTATGCTTACAAAAATCCAGATGCAAAAGAAGCAAGCATGTTTAAAAGAACACACAGAATCTAGGAAGAAGGATAGTAAACAGAAAGAGGATATTGATCCTGGAGATTAATTTCAACCTGAATTTAGACTTCTAGGAATTTAGAAATGTGGTTTCAGATATCTGCACCATACCAGTCCCTGAACTGGAGTTTTGATGTTGCTTTAGTATAAATGGGTAGCAGCTAGATAAAATGCTTTAGTTATCAGGCATCATCCAGATAGATGCTTCCTCTCAGAAGTATTTAGTACTCGTAACACACTTCTGTGAGTTGTACGCCTGTGTGTGTCTACAGTTTGCAAGAAACTGAACAATTATAAATAAATACAAAGTTAAGGCAGAATAATGATGCCATTTAAATTCTTCCATTTTTTTTCTTTCATTGAGAACAAGGAGAAAATGAACATTTCTTTTAACAAGGTTTACATAGTGCAATTCACTTTATTTGAATGAAATTATGCCAGACATACAAGAGATAAAATATTGAGAGATTTGATGAGAGAAGATTGGTGAAATAAGCCCTGAAATGAGGAGCGGGGGTCATTTTCTAGGATTCAGCTGTTTAATTCTGAGAAAATCAGTGAGTATTGGGCAAGTCTGTCAATACAGGCCTGGGCTGAAATCTATACTCAGCTAATCTGTCCTGTACTTCACTTTTCTTTAATTGGACCCTGATTTTAGAGCTATTAAAATAAATGGGATAGATGTCTTTTGTGTCACGTGTAGATATGATATACAACTATTTTAGGGTTCTTATATTTATTAACTGAGTAGGCATATGGAAATTTTAAAAATACATAGAGACACATTTAATTTTTGTAATACTTAAGAGCTAAATTAAATATTGCTTGCTCAAGCAGTAGAGTTGATATTCTTATAAATGGTTTTCTATTAAATACAATTTCAAATAAAAATTCAACTTTATGATTGACCATTTCTATTCAGTCTCAGTACAATCCTCTGTCCCCACCACACACACATACATGTAGGAGCATATAAAATACTTTAGATACTGTGTCCTGATGTGTGTTCTTTGTTGGAACATAGAGAAGTTGATCTGTGTTCAAATATGGGAACATTGTGTTTAAATTTTGTTTAAAATTGTCCTGTATAATTTTCTGCTCTTCTAGTAGGCTACATCAGGGGATGGCGAACTGTGGCCAGGATGGGTCAAATCCAGCCACCTCTGTGTTTATAAATAAAGGTTTATTGGAACATAACAATGCCTATTCATTTATGTATTGTCTGTGGCTGCTTTCATGTTATAGTGACAGAGCTGAATAATGGTGACACAGACCATATGGCCTGCAAAGCTAAAAATGTTTCCTATCTGGCCTTTACATAAAAAAAGTATCTGACCCCTGGGCTAAGAGAGACCTAATATACAATGTTACTCCCATAATTATTTGAGCATAGAAGTCATTTCCCACACATCTTATAACTTTAGTGTCCTATGGAGGACCACATTGAATACAGTATTTTAGTGTTTGCTCAACTCAGTTTCCCCATTTATTTTAAAATGAGATTTGAACATCCATAACCACAAAGTTCTTACATTGTTTTGAACAACTGGGAGGAATATAATGCAGGGCCTGAACACAGAAAATCCCCTTGGCGATTTCACTGGCTTTTTAACAGTAATATGACAAAATAATTGCTGGTGATAATTTCTTAGAAATGAACTCATCATAAGTATCTTATATAAATCCACTTCACATATTAAATTTATTTGGTTTTCTTTTGGGTTTGCATTGTGGTTCTTAGTGGACTGAGCAAAGATTACCCTTGTTGTACAGAGGGAGATAGTAGTTGCTCTCAATCTATTTCAGTTATTATTTTTATGTTAAACAAAAGATATCCTGGTAGAAAACATGCTGTATTTTCACATTCTATATAGTTAACTTTATATTTTATTTTTATGTCAACTGTTATGCAAATTAGAACATGGATTACACAAATAGAAGTCAAAATCTAACTGTTTTACTATTGTTTTATCTAATATTCGAATGCATTGTTTTTAAGGAATAACTTATTAAGAATGGATTTGCCCTTGTGTTGAAAATAGAAAAGAAATACATTCTGTTAAGAATTTTTAATATTTTCCTTACTGGAAAAGTATATTGTTGAAAAAAGTAACAAATTTAGGTAATTAAAAAGAAAAAGAAAACCAGAGTATTACAAATTGATACATATACATATTTTTAAATGAAATGTTTGTCAGTTTTATAATGCTTTTTTTGCATATTAGAGCATAAATATCTTTCCAGGTCGCAAAACATTCTTCTTCAATAGTATTTTAGTAATGTTATTTCATAGTGCTGATTATGCATCAAACACTATGCTATATGGTTTATACACATTGACTTATTTAATCCTTTAAATAAGCCTGTGTATTAAATTCTAGTATTTCTATTTCATGTATCAGACTACTAAAGGTGAAAAATTAAGAAAAGTGTATTAAGGACCCGCAAGTACCTAGTGACACAGATGAGTATCAGACATAAGTCTGACTCTCATCCACAATGTTGTACTGACTCTATTAATATTCCACTGGGTGGATACATCATAATCTTTTTAATGAACCTCCTAATGTTGGACAGTTTAGTTTAAAATACTCTGTAATATAAATATCAGTGTGATAAAGCTTTGTGATCTTTGAGCTCATGCTTAAGATAAATTTCTGTATCTGGAATTCATAGAAAATACATAGTTTTAAGACTTAACAAGTACTACCAAATTGCACTCCAAGCGCTGTTTCTATGTATTCTTTCTGCATACTATATCTGTCATCAGATACTGTGATTCCTTTATATCTTCGCAAGTTTGACAGGTTAAAAAAGGCATCTCATTACATTTGTATATTCTTTGATAACTATTTAGAGTGAACATACTTTATATTACCATTTATAATTTTAAAAAATTCTCAGTGCTTTTTATTTTCTACCAAGAGTATTTTTTAAATTGATTTGTATGAGGTCTTTGTATGATAAAATTGTTATCACATATGTGTATGTATTTACATAGTCTTAATCTTTCTTTCCATATGGTGCTTTTGTTTTTGACACATACATGTTTTATATAGTTGTATCTATCATTTGTCTTGTTGAATTCCCTTTTGGAGTAATTGTCATGAAATATTTTCCTATTGTAAAATTTTAAAAAAAACACTCATTCAAACTTTACTGTAATATTTTCATGGATTTATTACTTACAATAAAATCTTTAATATGTGCTTTATTTAAACCAATGGCTTATGTAGGGCTATTTTTCCCCCAAATGGGTAATACTTATTAAATAATTCCTATGTTCCCTACTGATATGAAACATCATATTTATCATACACTAACTTACCTTGTTAGCCTGAAAAAAAAATATATATATATATATTCAAAATTGAATCTTTACTTATTTTCTATTCATTTAGCAAACATTATACTTGATTTCTGAGGTATTGTAATAGGACTAGGGGACCTGAAAGAAAAGGAGGCAGGTGATTACAATGGAGCATGGTATTATCTAGTGCAGTAGACAAAAGACTTCAGAAGAGTGAGTATTAATGCTCTGATAGAAGTAAGCACAGATAACCATATGAATGGCAGTGCTTAAAGAGTTCTGAAAAGGACTTACTAGGAATATTGATGAGGCACAGAAATAAATTTTCTAACAGAGGGACAAGGGGAATGGCATTTCTGGAAGAAGGAACAGCATATGTGAAGACATGGATGTTTGAAATATCGGTCTTTACTCATGGAGCTACAAATAAGTATATCTGGAGCAATATGTATGTGAGTTTGGAATGTTTAGGGGAGAGTTATGGTAGATGAGACAGAACAGGGGCAGGGTAGTGAATAACTTTGCTGAACCTTTATCCTGAAATTCTCAGGAAGCCATTGAATATTAAAAAAATATTTATAGATTTCTTTTAATTTACTTTTTTTTTATTTTATTATTATTGCGGTACTCGGCCACTTTTTATTGTGGCCTCTCCCGTTGTGGAGCACAGGCTCCGATGCGCAGGCTCAGCAGCCATGGCTCACGGGCCCAGCCACTCCGCGGCATGTGGGATCTTCCCGGACCAGGGCACGAACCCGTGTCCCCTGCATCGGCAGGTGGACTCTCAACCACTGCACCACCAGGGAAGCCCTAATATACTTTTTAGAAAGGTTCACATGGCAGGAGAATGGATTGTAAGGGTCCAGTCTGCATGTACTGAATATTAGGAAGTATATCGATTAGGATTCTCCAGAGAAACAGAACCAATAACGTATTTCTTTTATGTATGTATATCTCAGTGCTTCACACTTGGGACACTTCCTTTGTTGCTTGCTTGCTTTCTTATTGCCCTCCTTCATTTCTATGAAGAGTTTATACTTAGTGTTGGCTTTAGAGTGCAAGCACTGGTCTAGATCTTGGGGATACAGCAGTAAATAACAACATAAACAAATATCCATGTTTTTATGAATTTTAGATTCATATAGAATAAGGCAGACAGGCTAAATAATAGAGATGATATCTCAAGTATTTATAAGTACTATAGAGGAAAATAAAGCAGGAGGGGTGGGTAAGGGGTCCCAGGGATGATTAGGGTAATATAAATTTTATAAAACCTGTTTCAGGAAAGGTTTATTAAGATGCTGACTTCTGAGCACATACCTGAGTACTGTGAAGGGGAGGCAGTCATGCAGACATCTGAGGGAAGAGTTCTCTATATAGAGAGGACAGTAAGGGAAATGACCCTAAGGCAGAAACAAGCTTAGTGGGTTCAAGGAGCAACAAGGAAGGGCCATATGTTTGTAGAAGAGGGAGGCAAGGGGAAAGGAGAAGAGACAAGATCAAGAGATAAGAGGAGACCCTCTGGTTTTGGACTTTGGGTGGACATTGTAAAGATTTTTGCTTTTATTCTGATTGAATGGGGAAATCATTGGAGAGTTTCAAGTTAGAGCGTGACATGATCAGGCTTACATTTTTCTAGAATAACCCTGGATGTGGTGTTAAAAAGAGATAAAAAGGGACAAGGGATGAATCAGGAAGGCCGGGTAGATGGCCATTTTAGAAACTAGACAATCACTGATGCTTAGAAGAGGGTGGTAATAATGGAGCTGGGGAAACTTTTTCAGAGTTCAGACATACTTGTCTAGTATGCAGCTTTTCATATAGAAGCCAGCCTCTGTTTGAAAACATCACTTTGGATTTTGGTAGGTTTTTTGCTGATTTTCTAGGTTCATGAATATATGTATTCTCAATTGTTTAGGATGCTGGATGTCTTCAAACTGAATGAGTTGTCGTGATAAATTGAGTCCTAGTAAACGTGTATTTTCAGAACACCTCAGAACTTTGAAATTAAACAGATAACTGGAGAATGTACAAAAAGCTATATCTGGCTTGTATTTGCTAAATGGTTCAACAACAAATGTTTAGCTCTTCATAGAATAGAGGTGCTCTAATTAAAGGATTGAACTCAGAGAGTTCCCTTTCTTGTTTTACCTCCTGGGTAGGAATCGTTGAAGAATAAGGAGCTCCTAAGACAGGAAAGCACTCATGACCCAATTAAGACCTCTCACTTTCAGTGGGACCCAGTGTGTTGCCTGCACGTCTCCAATTGTACAGATATACTATTGATCTTTCAAGGAGGCTTGTCTCAACACTGTTCTCTAGACCTTTTTCCCCCTGGCTTTACTGAGATATAATTGACATACAACATAGTGCATTGTGTATAAGTTTAAGGTATAGAGTGTGTTGGTTTGATACACTTATGTATTGCAAAGGCCATCCTGGTTATATCCTTTTTTACTGAAAATATTCCCCTGCCTGCATTACGTTCAGTCCCTATGCGTCCTTTGAGTTACACAAGTTTTATTTCCTTAGACCCATGAGCAACATGGGGTTAGGGGCGCTGACCCTTTGTGTAGTTGAAAATGTGCCTATAACTTACTGTCCACCCTTAGTATACACAGTTCAGTTCTTCCATGCCTGTGATTTTGCATGTGTATTCAACCACGGACCAGGTAGTACTGTGGTATTTACTGTTGAAAAAAAAAATCAATGTATAAGTGAACCCACACCCATGGTTCAAACCCATGTTGTTCAAGTATCAACTGTAATTATTATGTGCCAGATGTGGAAGATACCTCGAGAACAGTGATATTTCCTTCCCTTTTGGTGTTTTTGAAGTGTGTTAGAGATACATGCAAGGAAATATACTGCATGTATATGATAAATACAATGATGGAGGTGTGCAGAGGCTTCTAAAGGAAAATCAAGGGCAGACACCTAGTCAACTTGAGAAGGAATGAGGGAGCATCAGATTGTTGCTGGGAGAATTACAGTCTAATCAGTTAGAAGGGTTAAAGTGGAGGTAGTCACGTTATGGTTGACATGACTGTGACATGAATCCCTTTGGCAGTCTGGTAACAGCTAGGAATCCCTTCTGAGAAAAATGCTTTTAAATCCATAAAATAAAATACAAAGGCTTATAAAAGAAATTATATAGTAATACAATTAGTAGAACATTAAAATTTTGTAATATAATATACACACATTTTTGGTATTATATAACTAGATCTAGCCACTCATAGACTTATTAACTGCCATAACTTCATAATATGTATTATATATGGGATGTCTATGCAGATCAAATTGCAGGTATTGCTCTTTGTCTACATTTGTAATTGAAGAAAATGATAGAGGTTAATGTAAATAAAGATGTAAATTTTATTCCCATCTAAGTTTACATATTTCCCTCCCCTCTAAATTTGATTCTGCTTTACATAGACTTTGTAGAATGTGTTTAAGGTATTTAATGTATTTAAATGTATTTAAGGGCTGCAGGTGAGCAGAGAGAAAATAATCTATAGTTAGTCCTACAGAGTGATGAGAAAGGGCTAAAGGTTTTCGAACATACCATGTTCTTTCCTGTCACCAAGTTTTTTTTCTTTAACTTGCCCTGCAGGATTTAATATTTACATCATAATGGAATCTAATTTTTTTCTAAATTTTAAGCTTTGCTTTTTCAGTATGATAGTAACCTAGATCCTTTCAACTCAAAGTGTAGTCTTATGGACTGGTAGCCTTGACATCTCCAGGGAGTTTATCAGATGCACAGAATCTCAGGCTTTGCCCCAAATCCACTGAATCAGAATATGAAATTTGATTGCCAGATGATTTTTATGAACAGTAAGTATTTAGAGCACTGGTCTAAAGGACAGGGATTCTTGATTTGAGTCCATTTGCTTTCTCGTAAGTCTCTTGGAAAATTTAGTCATATAAATTTTCAGTACATACTTAGTTTGACAATTAACCAAAATCATAACCAATTAGTTTGGAAAGTGAAACTTTACTCTCAAATTTAGAAATGGTGTGTAACTCACATTGATGATCCTAATGTGATTTTTAAAGCAATGGGTGATTTTTCTTGGTCAGTGTATCACTTTGAGCAAAGAGACTTATCATAAGTGGCCTGTTATTTGAATGGACATCTTGAAACAATACATCTATCACCTAGCATGAAATGTTGCTGCAAATGTGTGTATCCCGCGAACATTATGATAACAGATCATAAATTGAGAGTGTGCTGTTTCTTATTTCTTTATGGTTGTCAGGCATTGTTCACATGAACTTTTAATCGTTCAAGAAAATGAGTGGCTGGAGAAAGCATACACAGTACTTCCTCGTGGCATTCAATCCTTGGTAGTGATGGGATTCTTTTGAAATATTTTATTAGATGTCTAAGTTAGAGGGAAATAAAGAGAAACTATGGAATTGTGGCTTCTAAAAGTCACTGAATATTTCTAATAATATGTTCCATGAAGTATGTGATTGATTTCTAAAGTGTAAGGCAAAATATTGTGAACTAAGTTGTGGACAAAATATTGACACTTTATGTTACCTACTATATCTAAAAGTCACTGGAGTTGAATTAGACTGTGGCTTTGAGGGGAAAAAATATGGAAGAATTGGAATGGTGAAATCATGAGAACTACAGTCTGTTTATATAGGATAACTTTCTGTTAAAGAGAATCTTTAGTTTTAGTTATCCATTTATGGCAGTCATTTAGCAATGACTTTTCAGTAAATGGTTTGGGTAAATTTTGAGAATATTGTTTAGAAATATTAAGTTCAGTGCTGTTCCTGTATGTCCAAGTTGAAACAGAAAATTATAAGGAATAGAGAATATCTTGTACTGTCACCATTGTTCTAGGTTAGAGTTTGTTGGTACTGACTGGACAGATAAAGGATTAAGTCTCTTCCTCATTTATTGAATGCTTACCATGTATCAGGCAATGTGCACAATATTTTTTTCTTAACATCTTTATTGGAGTATAATTGCTTTGCAATGGTGTGTTAGTTTCTGCTTTATAACAAAGTGAATCAGCTATACATATACATATATCCCCATATCCCCTACCTCATGCGTCTCCCTCCCACCCTCCCTATCACACCCCTCTAGGTGGTCACAAAGCACCGAGCTGATCTCTCTGTGCTATGCAGCTGCTTCCACTAGCTCTCTGTTTTACATTTGGTAGTGTATATATGTCCATGTCACTCTCTCACTTTGTCCCAGCTTACCCTTCCCCCTCCCCATATCTTCAGGTCCATTGTCTAGTAGTTCTGTATCTGTATTCCCATCTTGCCCCTAGGTTCTTCATGACATTTTTTTTTCTTAGATTCCATATATATGTGTTAGCATACAGTATTTGTTTTTCTTTCTGACTTACTTCATTCTGTATGACAGACTCTAGGTTCATCCACCTCACTACAAATAACTCAATTTCTTTTCTTTTTATGGCTGAGTAATATTCCATTGTATATATGTGTGCACAGTATTTGACATGTTAATTCATTTACTCCATACTGTAACTCTGTTAATCCATTTTACTGATGACCTGGCATTCAAAGATGGTAAGAACTTGTCCAGGGTCATACAATCAAGAAGTATATCATTTAAATACTTTATTTAATTTGACCTATTAAGGCTGACATCAACTTGATATTCTCAGCTACTCTGTTACTGATTGTTTTTGGATTTTATTGCTTAAATTTTTTTTAAAATTCAAAGATTCATTAGTATCAAAGAATAAAGAGTAGAGGCTCAAAGATAAATTAGGATTCAGCCTAATATTGCATTTAGAGCACAGTGACTCCCTTGTCAAATGTGGCCTTCTTGATCTCCAAGTTGTATAGAATTACCATTTTAAAGATAAAGTTCTCTTGATATTGATTCCCTAAGATTTTGGTTGAATTTGAAATTTTCTTTTGTTTAAAAGTATTGAGACACTATCTGATAAACCTTCAGATGCTTTCAATTGTTAATATTTCTTTGGTTAAGAAAAATTCCAAAAATTCAGGTGGGAAAACATAAGTGTGTTCTTAGGAAAATATACCCAAAGACAACTGCATTCAGCTTCTGATAAGGAAAATCAAATAATAGGAATAGTGAAAAATCTATATATTTCATTTTCAGGTTCTAAAAACCATATATATGAAAAGCTTGTGGTTGTGCTACATTACAAATACTCTGTGTTACAACCTGATTTAAAACGCAAAAAAATAGTTTTCAGATTAGCTATTTTAATGTATGTGAAGAATTTTATTGAACACAAATCATATGGATTTTTTTTCATTTCAAGAATAAGGAAATCTGTTTCTTTCAACTGCTTGATTGGTTAAAAAATGTTGCATTCTAAATATTCCTTAGTAATCATGGATGAATGTATTATTATAAAACAATATGTTTTCCTAGTTTTATAATACCTTTTGACCTGTTTCTGTCTTAGAAAAGGGTGCAATTTGATGCATTTGTAATGGGGCAAAGTAGCTGTCAGTTTCCAATGCATTTGAACAAAATCAAATGGAACTAACTTTACTAAAAAGCTTTCTTAAAGCAATAATCATCTCAGAACATTATTTAAATAGCGTAATTGAAGATACTCTGTGTTTAGAAGATATTCCATTTGTGAATACTTAAATTCTTTATAAAGAGGGGGGCATCGTATTTTTTTCAGACAAAGAAATCAAAGAACAAAAAGAGATTAATCCAGGATAATAGTCAGCTGTGCTGAAAATGAAATGTGTATCTCCTGATGGTAGAAGCATATTGACAAATGGGCACTTCTAAAATAGTTATCACAACTCTCAAATAGTTACTAGAATAATAGTACTAATAATGTCAAAAGCATTTCTGGTACAGAATGAATGTATATGTAGAAGGAAGTTTTCTGTAACAAAGATACTAGCTCATGAGCTGATGCTGGTCAGAACCTTCATTTTGACTAAGTACAGTGGTGCTCACTAGTTATTTAACAACTTTATTGAAGTGTAAGTTACATGCCATAAAATCCATTCATGTGTACAATTCACTGATTTTTAATAAGTTTACCAAGTTGCACAACCATCACTACAGTACAGTTTTAGAACATTTTAGGATCCCACATGCCCATTTATAGTTAATCCCTGTTTTCATCTCCAGCCCTAGAAATCAACTAATCTACTTTATATATCTTGAGAGTTGTCATTTTTGAACATGTCAGTTAAATGGAATAATAAAATAAGTGGTCTTTGTGGCTGACTTTTTTCAGTTTGCATGAAGTTTTCAGTTTTCATCATGTTTTGCAGGTACTTGGTTCTTTTATGCCGAATACTATCACATCATCTGGAGATAGCTCAATATGTGTAGCCATTCACCAGTTGATGGATATTTGTGTTATTTCAAGTTCTTGGCTGTTCTGAAGAATGCTGCGATTACTGGTGTTTAGATAGATACAGCCATGGTAGTGACTCTTGGCAGAAGCTGAGAGCAATTATTTGAGGTGTGACTGAGTGTAGAGAGGGAGGAAGCACTTGGATTGGCATTAAGAGGTGTGAAAATTGAGGACAGGGTAATGTGAATAGAAGATAAAAATCCATGTGGTCAATAGCAGTTAGAAAAGGTTTTCTCTTGGGAAGTACAAATCAGTAATTCGTAAATTCTTTCAATAAGTATTAATTAGGTATCTACTCTGTGCTAGGTATCAAGCTAAGAAATTATGGTGGATACAATATGGAGGGAAATGATCGAACTAGCAAAAAAAATACTGTGAATGCATAATATAGGGGACCATAAGATATTTTTCAAAAGGGAAACATTGCTGACAATTTAAAAAATTAATGGAAGCAAAAAACTCATATCCTACATGCAAGATATAAGCTTCTGATAGCTTTTCTACTCTTTCAGAAAATGTAAAATACTATTTGGTATTTGAGTGAATATGTACTTGAGATCCTCTAGGGAGGTGCTTTTACAGGAATGGTTCATGTAGATCCTGTAACACAGTTGTCAATTCTGTTATTTACAATAAAGCAATCCCAAAATGTGCTCTAATGCTTACTTAATTAAGTTATCAGGCAGCCTGTGTTACCTTGTAGGTTTTAAATATGACTCTTTGTTCCTAATATGAGAAAAGCCAAATGACTATCCCAGTAAGAGAAAGTGATAATGTACTTTACTGATAATTTGATTTTCAGATGATTCATTAAGCACTCTGGTTACTTTGTTGCTAAGCAACAGGGCCTATGGAAAGACACCTGATTTACTCAAGAGAGCAATAAGAATGCCTGCCGTGATAATTACTATATTGTAAAATTATATAATTCACTTTCTACAATGGTTTCCGAAAGTGCATCCCATAGAACACTAGGTCCATTAAATGTCCTTGAAGAAATACAAATTCCTTATCAAGTAAGTTTGGAATATGTTGCATAGTATATCCCTCTATTGGAAGTTAACAGTTTATATTAAACGTTCTGAGAAATATTATTGGGATGAGGCATGCTGAAGTGGTTATATCTCAGTAATTTCCAAGCTTGTTTTATAACAGCTCTATTTTTACATATATTAATAAATAGCCTATGGAAGTGCTCATCTGTGGAAGAGCCATGGTTACCATTTAATGCTGGTCTAGTTAATGAGATGTTAGAGGAACATAATACAGCCTAAATGTTATTTTTGTGTCTGTTACTAGACCTATGGAGGTTCAGGGAGGAGAAATGTGAAGAGCCATATCCCTTCTTCATATCTTTGGACAAGCAAGGAGAGCCAGGGCAGGAGGGTCTCCTAATGTAACCAATTGTGAGCATTTGGGATATGCTTAATTTCTTAGCTTTATATGTACCCATTTTGGGAAAGGTTCTCCATCTACCAGAATATTAACCTCTTAGTGCTGGCATTGTGTTCCATGATTTTAAATCCTGACTCCCCAATCTTCAACTTGTGGGACTTCGAGCAAGTTATGTGATCATATAGTTCTTTGTTTACTCATCTGTAATATGAGCTGTTGTAAGAATCCAATGAGATAATGATTTGCTAAGAACAGTGCCTGGCACATACTGAGCCCTGAAATATTTATAGCTGTCACTATCGTTATGCACTCTCAGAAAAATGGCCACAACATTCTATTTACGATAAGAACAATTAATTGTGTCACCTGTGATGGTCGTTGAAGTCATGTAAGAACTGTCCTGCTTTTCAAACATAACAAAAACAAACAAAAACAAACAATTATAAATTCAAATTCATTAACATGACATAGATAACCCTTTCCCTGTGTAAATGAAATAGATTTTTCTTATCTCCACTCTTGTCACACTCTATACTTTTATTTTTTTTCTGTCTTCCTGCCTAGGTGGTGAGCCCTTTCTGTACTGGGAACATGCCTTAAGCATCTTTGAAACAAGATGTAACATAAATTTGTACATAAAAGGGGCTCACCATATATCTTTCATAAATCAAGTGGGGGGAAGATAGTATGTGCTACTCTGCTATTTGGCTTTGTTTTTAAACTTGTATTCTTATCAACAGTTGCCCCCAAAATGAGATTACCTCACCTCTTTGGGTTTTTTTTTTTCCTAAAGTAGTATATATTACTCTGAAATAAGTGTAGCTGTAACACATAGGATACCACCTCTATGCTGCCATCTCATCAGAGTAAGATAATTTCGGAAGAGACACTGACAAAGTGCTTAGTGATACAAACTGAGAAGCTAAAGAACCATAGTGTCTTTTCTGCTGTTTTCTTGAAGTATAAAATTGGAAATCATGTACTGTACAGCCTGTGATGTTAATATTCATAGTGATTTTCCTGGATACAAGCTATCCATAATTGTTCTTCTATGTAATAATAGCAATAAGAGTGATATTAACTAAATTGTGATTTATCGTAGTGAAGATGGAATACCTGGTGGGCCACTTGAGAACATAACAATCTTATAAAGGATATTGGTGCCTTGAGTAACAATACTTTTAGGTATTGTTTTAGGACTAAGTAACTCTTCTTTTTCAGCAAGTCTATTAGTGTCCTTCCAAAGAGACAAGATTTATGCTAGAAGACTCGCATAAGAATGATAATAAATAGATTATGAGAAGTCCTTCCTATATAGCAACAACTCGCCAAGTGCTTTATATGTGTTGCTCTAATCAATGCCAAAATACCTTAAAAGGCAAATGTTATTCCATTTTTCAGATATGTAATTGAAGTTTAGAGAAGTAACTCCTCCAAAATCATCTGGATAGTTAAGTGGCAGAGCTAGAATCCGAACCCATACATATCTGCCTAAACAAGTACCAATGATAAACTCTACTGTATTTCAGTTACTATTAAAACAGGCAAAATTTTAAAACCATAAGAATGTTGAATAGAACAGGATACCGAAATCATAGGGTCTCCACCTGGGTTTGTAACTTACTATCTTTGTAACCTTACATTAGTATCTTAGGTACTCTGAGCTTCAATTTCCATACCTAAAAATTGGAGCTAATACAATCCATATTATATATCAAATAGGGCTGTTGGAAAAGAAGTTAATAATTCTATGTTTATGGAAGTTCATTTTATAGTATGAAGTTGTGTCAAAATTTGTTTTTTAAAACATCTTTTACTGCTATAACTCTCCTCTCTGCCAAATGAAGGACATTTCAAGGAAGAATAATACTAGTGGTAATAAATGGCTAATATTCACTGATCGATTAGTATGTTCCTGGCAATGTTGTAATCATCTCAATAGCCCATGAAGGTTGATCTAATTAACAGATGAGAAGAGTGAGACACTGAGAGAAAAAGTAACAAACCCAAAGTTAGGTGCTAGTAGTAATATGATAGTAACCCAGGTAATACAGTCCAGTACTTAACCAAGATACTGTAGCGCCTATCTAGGTAAGATAGGCTGTGAATTGGGTTGGAGCAATGTTTGTAATTAAGGAACTTTACATATGACATACCATATAGATTCTCCAGTTGTTGATCTCCATGGAAAATGAAAGTTTCTTGGGCAGGATAAGGTTTTATCCTTCATATGTGCTCACTTTAAAAGCTATTTATTGAAATTAGTTATAGGAAGGGATATATTTATTGAATAAAAATAAGTGTTATCCAATATGTAGGGACACAAATAGGGGTGAGAAAAATTGAAATGTATATCAAATAAGCAAGCCTTATGGCTAAGTCTCATACGGAAACTGTGATCTTTATTTCTATTGTTATAACCAACAATTTTTTTTCCTCTCCCATCATCTTTTTTAATTCAGTAAACTCCATGCTAACTGTGCATGCAAACTGCACTGCTAACTGTGCAGACCCAAGAAAGCAGGTTTCTTTTTTTGTCTTTTTTTTTAACATCTTTATTGGAGTATAATTGCTTTACAATGGGTGTTAGTTCCTGCTTTATAACAAAGTGAATCAGCTATACATATACATATACCCCCATATTCCCTCTCTCTTGCGTCTCCCTCCCACCCTCCCTATCCCACCCCTCTAGGTGGTCACAAAGCACCGAGCTGATCTCCCTGTGCTATGCGGCTGCTTCCCACTAGCTATCTATTTTACATTTGGTAGTATATATAATTCTATGCCACTCTCTCACTTCATCCCAGCTTACCCTCCCCCCTCCCCGTGTCCTCGAGTCCATTCTCTACGTCTACATCTTTATTCCTGTCCTGCCCCTAGGTTCTTCAGAAACTTTTTTTTTTTGTAGATCCCGTATATATTTATTAGCATACGGTATTTGTTTTTCTCTTTCTGACTTACTTCACTCTGTATGACAGTCTCTGGGTCCATCCACCTCACGACAGATAACTCAATTTCATTTCTTTTTATGGCTGAGTAATATTCCATTGTATATATGTGCCACATTTTCTTTATCTATTCATCTGTTGATGGACACTTAGGTTGCTTCCATGTCCTGGCGATTGTAAATAGAGCTGCAATAAACACTGTGATACATGACTTTTTGAATTATCATTTTCTCAGGGTATATGCTCAGTAGTGGGATTTCTGGGTCGTATGGTAGTTCTGTTTTTAGTTTTCTAAGGAACCTCCATACTGTTCTCCATAGTGGCTATATCAATTTACATTCCCACCAACAGTGGAAGAGGGTTCCCTTTTCTCCACACCGTCTCCAGCATTTATTGTCTGTAGATTTTTTGATGATGGCCATTCGGACTGGTGTGAGGCGATACCTCATTGTAGTTTTGATTTGCATTTCTCTAATGATTAGTGATGTTGAGCATATTTGTATTCTTTTTGATGATAGCCTTTCTGACAGGTGTGAGGTGATATCTCATTGTGATTTTGATCTGCATTTCCCTGATGATTAGCAGTGTTGAGCATCTTTTCATGTGACTGTTGGTCATCTACATGTCCTCTTTGGAGAAGGGTAACTTTAGATTTACAGAAAACTTTCATAGAAGAGAGTTGCCATACACCTCACATTCATTTTCCCTCGTTAACATCTTATATTAGTATGGTACATTTGTCACAAATAATGAACCAAGATTGATACATTTTTATTAAATAAAGTTCATACTTTATTGATATTTACTTAGTTTTTCCTGACTGCCCTTTTTCCTTTTTTTTTTTTTTTTTTTTTTGCAGTATGTGGGCCTCTCCCTGCTGTGGCCTCTCCCGTTGCGGAGCACAGGCTCTGGACGCGCAGGCTCAGTGGCCATGGCCCACGGGCCCAGCTGCTCCACGGCATGTGGGATCTTCCCGGACCGGGGCACGAACCCGTGTCCCCTGCATCAGCAGGCGGACTCTCAACCACTGCGCCACCATGGAAGCCCCTGACTGCCCTTTTTCTGATCCAGGGTTCCATACAAGATAGCACATTATATTTAGTTGTTATGTCTCCATAGATTCCTCTTGATTGTGGCATTTTCTCAGACTCTTTATTTTTTATTATCTTGACCGTTTTGAGAAGCACTGGTCAGGTATTTTGTAGAATGTTCCTCAACTGGAATTAGTCAGACGTTTTTCTCAAAATTAGACTGGAGGTTATGGGTTTGGTTGGGGGGATGTATATCACAGTTAATGTGCCATTCTCATCACACGATATCAAGGGTACATGCTATCAACATGATTTGAGTTGCCCTTGATCACCTTGGTGAAGTAGTGCTTGTCAGGTTTCTCCACTGTAAGTTTACTCTTTTACGCTTTGTATATTGTCCTCCTTGGAAAGAAGTAACTGTGAGTACCCTGTACTTAAGGAGTGAATAACTATGTTCCACCTCCTTGAAGATGAGGTGTCTACATAAATTATTTTGAATTCTTCTGCATGGGATGTTTGTCTCCTTTCCCTCATTTATTGATTGTGTTATTGACACCTTTTACTTTTAACATTTATGTTTATAATCCAATACATCTTTTTAATTTTGTTGCCCCAAATTTTCAACCTTTGGTCATTGGAAGCTTTTTTAATTGGCCTCTGTGTCCCTTTGACATACCCATATGTAGGGGGGAACACTTTTTTACTTTTTGTTTCCAGGCTTATCTTAGACATTCAGCACCAGAATTGTACGTAGAATAAGAGGCCCCGATTCGTTCTATTGGAGAATGGTAATAGAAATCAAGATCTGGGTACTAGGACCCAGTATTATATTTATGTTTCTATTATATAGCCCACATCAAGTTATGTTTTATTTTTCTCTCCCATTGAATGAAAGGCCTCCAATTGTCATATTCTCTTGTACAAGAATATGTAGCCTTGAATTCTTCTTTAGTTACTTGATGGATTTATAGTATTTCTCTGTACAACTAGATTGTAAACTCATTGTGTTGAAATATTTCGTACATGCCTTACTGGCCCCTGCATTGGTCAAATATTTTTTATGATTCTGGGGCTGAATTCTGTGCTTTTACCTTTCTGAAATTCTTCTTTTTTTTCCATCAAAATTTACCTGTTCCATATTTACCTATTGTAATCATGGATATTAGAGATTGAAATGGAAGCTTTGATGCTGTAGCTGGGCACATAATATACTGTCAACTGGTTATTATGCAAAGAATAGAGAATAGGACCTCAGTTCACTTTAATGAAAACCATTCATTTGTTCAGTAATACTAATCACTTTCTAACTAGCTAATGAAAAGAAGGGGATGTACTAGTTCAGAAAAGTGAAAACAGAATTCAGTCAAGGCTTGATACAATATTTAAAGTGACATCATTAAAATTATTTCTATGTATCCTTCATCTTTACTCACATTATCTTTCCTTGTACATTGTCATTTCTCTTCCTGCCTCCCATTTTATTCTGTAACTCAGACCATATTCTCTCTTGTACTACAGCCATATTTGTACTAATATTATTAAATGACCAAATAGCTTTCTGAAGCCATATTTTGTATCTCTGATTTACTGGTGCATCTTCTTCAAAGTGGCAAAAATCACCTTTAGCATGTGTATATTTTCCATTTTCTTGTACCCTCAAAGATAAAAAGTAACTTTCAAAAAAAATTCTGTATGACCATTGTTTAGGTTATCCACCCATCCACAAATCAGCGTATCCGAGGTGTTGTAGTACCCAGTTCAGAATGGGTCATTTGGATAGCCCTGTAGTTGAATATGCCTGAGCCTTACTGTTTTATACAGTACTGGCAACTGATTCAGACCACAATCAGATGCAAATTTTTGGATTGGTCTGGCATTTTAGTTATTGCATCCATGTTGTTCTCTAAGATAAATTTTCTAAATAAAGTTTTTATTTAAAATCTTTAACCATTTTTTATTGAAGTAGAGTTTGTCATCATCACATTCTTATAGTTTTCAGAGTACAGGTCTTTTGCCTCCTTAGGTAGGTTTATTCTTTGGTATTTTATTCTTTTTGATGCAATGGCAAATGGGATTGTTTCCTTAGTTTCTCTTCCTGATATATCATTGTTAATGTATAGAAATGGAACAGATTTCTGTGTACTAATTTCATATCCTGAAAGTTTACTGAATTCATTAATGAGCTGTAGTAGTTTTCTGGTAGAGTCTTTAGGATTTTCTATGTATAGTGTCATATCACATGCATACAGTGACTGTTTTACTACTTCTTTTCCTATTTACTACTTCTTTTCCTATTTGGATTTCTTTTATTTCTTTTTCTTTCTGATTGCTGTGGCTAGGACTTGTAAAATTATGGTGAATAAAAGTGGCAGTGAGAGTGGGCATCCTTGACTTGTTCTTGATCTTAGAGGAAATGCTTTCAGTGTTACACTGTTGAGTATGTTAGCTGTGGGTTTGTCATATATGGCCGTTATTATGTTGAGGTATGTTCCCTTTTTGCCCACTTTCTGAAGAGTTTTTTTTTTTTCATGTTTTGTGAGCACAGGCTACTTACAACATATACTAAACTATTACCTGTGGCTTTGTTACCATGCCCAAACTGGGTGGCTTCAAGCAAACTTTTTTTTTTCCCATTTGCGTACAGGGTTTAGCTCTTCTAAATTGGGGCCAGTTGGGCAGCTCTGTTGTTTTCGATAGGGCTTCTTTGAAAATCTGAAGGTCAACTGGCTATCATTTTAACTAGGCTGGCCTTGATGATTTAAATGACCTAGCTTTGCTCCACATGCCTCTTTTCCTCCAGTAAGGAAGACTAGTCATGTTTTCGAGTCAGTGGTAGAGATACAAAAGAAAGCAACCCCCGTGTGTAAATTTGTTTTAAGCTTCGGTTTATACCACATCTGATAATATCCAGTTGGTCAAAGCAAGTCTCTTGTAGTTGAGCTTGTTACCCTGCTGGTGACTGGAGAGAAATGCAAAGTTACAAAGTAAAGGGTGTGGGTACAGGGAAGAGGAAATGAATCATGGCTATTGGTGGAGTCTACCACAATAGTCATGATAGAAAAATGCAATGAAGGATCAGATCCATGACTTACTTTCAGGAAGCTGATTGTTCTGTAGGGGGATAACCAAATTAATATTACAAAAAAGAATTTGATGTGTCATTAAAGTTATGAAGTAAAATTGGAGGGAAAATGAGAGAAACCATACCTAATAGGAAATTAAGACTTCTGGAGAAAATTACATTTGACCTTATTTATAGTCATACAATTAAAGTTAGGTGAATAATATAAAAATATGTCCACTTTTAGAATAATTGTTAAAACCCCAAAACTTGGCTATTTGGCTTGACATATTTTACTTAAATATCTTTAAAAAGTGAATTAAGTAAGCTTATTAAGCTGCTAGTAGAACTTCTTTAGTAAATAAAACATTCTTAGAAAATTAACCTTTAGATATGTACCATTTTGTGGTTTGTTTTTATCTATTAGGCAACATTAATGAGAAATTAAGAGTACTTATATTCAGTGGCTCATTATTCTTTAAGAATTCTGACAGATTTCTAATTTGAAAAAAAGTATGTATGTGTACATGTTAGACTTAAATTTATTTGCTTTTTTCCAACAAGAAACCTCTATTTTACAGTTTCATAGAACTGTAAAGCTTTTTCTGCACATTTTGTGAGCATTTATTGTGCCTCCTTTTGGTGCTCAGCATCCTAGTAGAAATCAAATGGACATATATACACTACCAAACGTAGAATAGATAGCTAGTGGGAAGCAGCCGCAGAGCACAGGGAGATCAGCTCGGTGCTTTGTGACCACCTAGAGGGGTGGGATAGGGAGGGTGGGAGGTAGGGAGACGCAAGAGGGAAGAGATATGGGGACATGTGTTTATGTATAACTGATTCACTTTGTTATAAAGCAGAAACTAACACACCATTGTAAAGCAATTATACTCCAATAAAGATGCTAATAAATAAATACATAAATAACAAAGAAGTAGGAAGTGTGTTTGCATTCTTTTAAGTGTGAGTGCCTTTAGTTGAAGGAGTTAAGACAAAAACACCCATTAAAATGTCCACAAAAGTAAGTAATATTTCACTCTTAGCTCTCCCTGTCAACATTTTTTTTCTGGTGTTTGATTTTTTTATCCTATTTCCAAATATCTAGAGGACTGAGATGTGCCCTTAGTGGAGACAAATTCCTCATTTTTCCCCCCTGAATATAGTTTATTTCTTAAATTAGGTGAGCATGTTTCTAGACAGAGATTTGTGTCTTCAGCCTGAAGGTGGAATTTCATGTGTGTCTTCAAAAAATACATATCAAGAGAGATCTTAAGATGAATGAGTGAAGTAACATAGTCCCATAGGCATAAACCTTTCTTAAATGGAGTCATCCCTGGATGGAATCCACAGAGGAAGTAGTGTTGCCATATATCTCATACAGTACCATTATGGAGGTATCATAAATGAAATATTTCTCAAAAGGAGTGGCCAAATAGCAGGATAGGAATGTATCCTGATATTGTATATACCTTATGAAACTTTGTATTTTTAATGTTGCTTAATTTATGGAAAAATGGTAAAATAAGTCAGGAATCATCAGCTAGAGTATCGATTGTGTACTTCAAAAGATGTAGAAAATAACAGCATGGAAAGTGAACCCTTTGCCCAATTTAAAAATCACAGCTCACTTTGAGAAGAATAGCCATAACAGGAAAATAGAGGTGGTTAAATATTTTTCCTGTAAATTATTTCTTATTTGAGGAGCGTTAAATTAGGTGTTTTAAATAGGACATAATCCTCTCATATACACAGGTGACATCTTTAATAAGAATTTTTCTCTAAACAATATCTTAGGTGTTCAAAAGAACAACTGAGATTTGGAGAAGATTTTACTGATTACTACCTTTAAAATGAATAACAGATGCATCTTTTATAATTTCTTCCTACCTCATTTTCTTACATATGATTTAAGGAAAACTGAAGGTGAACCTAAACGGAGTAAAGTGTGAAGATAATAAGCATCTTATATCTTTTCTTTTCATTGCAGAAGATAGTTTTTCATTACTTTAGAAATATTTCTACTGTACTCTCCATCTCTTTGATTTCTGACTAGAGATAGCACAATTTCAAGAAAATCTGAAGGCATGGAAAATATCCTCCCTACTTTTGTGGGAGGAACAAACACCAGAAAGTATATAACAGAGATATGTTGAGGAAAAAAACAAAACTTTGTTTAATAATGTTTTTTGCTTCTTCATTGATCAAAACTACTTTGTTTTTCAGAGCACAAAAATAAATGCTTATGATTTGGTTTTCTCCTTATATTACTATGGTAAACATCTTAAATACGAAATCATTATGAATTTAGTTGTTTTAGAAATGTTGTTACAGACATAGTTGATCTTCAAGCAATCCACAGTTTAATTTGTCGTCAATTTAAGAAGAGCAGACTAGGACTGAAAGTGAAGAACCCATCAGTATTATTGCAAAACAAGGGAAGTTGTTTGTTTCCTGGACTTACTATCCTTAACAATGCAGAATGCCCCTTTTCAGACTAAGGCATAGAGTGGTAGATGGACCAAACTCATCTCATTTGAATTTTACACATGGAAATATATCTGATTGTTTGCCTTTTCTATTTCTGCTGTTTCTTATGTTTTTATTTTTAATCATCTTTCACAGTCTTTTGAAAACTAGGCATTGAGACAAACTTCATCTGTTCATAGTGCCCTCCCCTCTCTCATGAAATTAGTATACCTTCTAACGCAAAAATGTATTTTTATATTGCAGGGGCTTGTTATCGTTGAACAGATCAAAACACTTTTTGTTTAACATGAAATATTTCTTTTTGGGAAGACTGTATTAGTCAGGATTGTTAGTTGTCTGCAACAGACACCATGCTCGTTCATTGAAATGGAAAACGGATTGGCAAAAAGACATTATATATTTCCTAGTTAGTTCCTGAGAGGAAGTTTTGAAGGTGAGAGGAACAGGGCAAAGAGTCAGGCTTGAAGGATATGCATTGTGGAACAGTATCCAAATTAAGATATTGTGCTTCTATTTCATTGGTGAACTTTCTGCATCCGGAGTAGAACCCAGTTTCTTCTGCTTATGTACAGATGGTGCCTCCTCCTTGCACATCTACCAGTTCTGTTTCTAAAAGCACCACCCTGACCAGAAACTGTCACCTGCTCCCTTAACCTTACTCTCTTAAGAATAAGACTTGTGCTACATTGCATCTGAATGGGGATATGCTAACACATTGCTGTCCGTGCTCTAGCTTCAAAGTAGGCTGCAAAGTATATTGCTTCAATTTTGGAGGGATAGGATGCATGTGTGAAGTTTTCCAAAGTTAGTATGTTGGCTTAAGAGATGATGGACAGATGACCATTGTGACAAATCACCACAAAAAGACAAAAAGCAAGCAAACTATAGATAATAGTAAGAAACACGATAGGAGTCCAAGAGCAGGGCTTGCAACACATGGCATTCTAAAAACACATAGTTCCTCACAGAAAATACTGTTAACAGAGACACAGAGATCTCTGAGAAGAGTGCATACTGGCATGTATAGTGTTTTATATGGCTAAACTGGTTAAAGCAGAGCTGAGACTACTCATATACCCTCAGACCACTCAGTTACTTAAAGTGTGGTCCACGCAGATGTAACATCATCGTCATCTAGGAGCTTGTTAGAAATGCAGAATTCTGACCTCAGTTAGATGTACAAATCAGAATCTGCATTTTAAAATGCTTACTAGGTAGATTTTGAGCAGCACAGCTCTATGAGATACTGTTTTTTAATAGAACCTTTTCATCAAATTGTACATATAAGTCAAATACTTAAACTGTAAAAGTGGAGCATCTCCTATATACTCAAGGTCATAGTCATTCATTCATTCTTCTTTACATGAATATGTATTAAGGAACTTTTCTGTATTAGGTGCTGTTCATGGCAATGACTAGATAGTCTTTTTGTTCGATAGAACCTCCTGGATCCAATCTCTTTTATCCCATTTATTTTCAGATTTATTAACTTAATTCATACCCAGTTTCTTCATTGTTTTTTTTCCAAAATACAGTATTCTATAAGTGGGAAAAAAAAGTGGAGCATCTCTGCTGGAAGTGGAGGCAGGATTGCCAGGCCCACACTAATCAAGGCCCCTGCTTCTTCCTTGGAGTGGCCCAGAGTATCGCAAACTGCTCCAGATCCACAGTGCACAGCGTGAAAACAACATGTACTGGTTTTGTGGAGAACTGTCAGAACACATCCACCTCCAGCCCACAAAATCATGGTGCTGCACCGCTGACTGAGACCCTAACTGGGCTAGGAGATGTGTACATCCACCTACATTTCAGCTTTCAATTTAGGACAGGATTATATCAACGTCCTGTGGGGCAGTGAGTGGCTCCAAGGGCAATCCAAAGATTGGTAAAGAGTATGTCTGGACATATTCCATTGTTCTGTAGGGAAGGATGAATAGAGGAAAGAAAGAAAGCAGTCTGGTGCCTATGGAAAAGTCTCAAAAGCTTTAGAAAAGTAATGTCTTAAAAATTCAAAAATAAAACTTATAAAAAATGTATTTTCAAATGACATAAACCTGAATTCCATGAATAAATTTCAAAATGTCATATAGAGATAATAGATTTAAAATACAAAAATGTAAAATATAAGTGGAGAGTAAAAGAACTTCAATAAAATTAACTAAAAACTGTAAGGAAGCTAACAACATAACAGTGGAATTAAGAATTTCATCAGGATGCTTTTAACAAAAATAACGCCAAAGAAAATTGAATCTATAGAGGGTGCAATTGAGGAACTAATCCTTTTGCAAAGCAGACAAAAAAAGGAATATAAACCTGAAAGTAATGTGGGGAAAAAAAGGAGAATGTTTCATTGTACAGTTATGCTTGCCAAAGACAAAACCACAGCCAACTGAAGAGAGGAAAATTAAATTGAGCTGTAAAAAAAAAAAAAAAAAAAAAAAGTTTCATAATTTTTTTGAAGACTTATTCTGGTATTTTAAAAATTTCAATTACAGACATCTAAGTAAAACAAGTTAATAAACAAAAGATGTGTACTTAAGAATAAAAATCAAGTAGTTTTAGACTTCTCTGTAACAGTAACACTAGAAAACTTTGAATCAGTGTCTAAATTTTAATTGGAAAAGAATCATAATCAATTTGTTATTTGTTTATAAAGGTCACAGACTTACTTGAATATTCAGTGACTCAGGAAAAATAGAATCAATCCAGAAAAATCACAATATGTTGTGGATAATTGTAAGATAAATAAAAACGTGTCCTTTATTTATCTGCAATGTAAAAATAATACAAACTATGCTTTAATAACATAATACCATAAATCAGTCTGAAAGTAAAATATTCCTCATTAGTAATACTGAGAAAGCTAATCAGTAAAATATTAGACCTTTTCTATATAGACCTTTATTTTGTACTACCAAAATCAATTTCAAATGGATTGAAGGGGGAAACATTTTTGCTATATAAAACTGGGGTGATAGTGTAGAATAAACATTGAGGAAGATGAATAAAACTTATTCCAAGTAAATGGTTTAAAACGTCAGAGTGACTGAATTTTGAGAATCTAATTCTTAAATGCATAAAGCACCTGGTGTGTATATTTATTTGTAATAGGTATAACCAGTAAGAAAATCAATGTCTAACAAAGCAATCAGAGATCAATTTTCTGTTATAAAATAGTGTTAACAGGTGCAGCCTTTATGTAAAAAAAAATTGAAGGTGTCAAATGCCCAGGAATTGAAATCACAGAAATGAGAATTAGACACCAACGTGTTCATTATTGCTTCATTAACATATGTGAAAAGTAGAAACATTTCAAGTATCTTACAGCGGGAGATGTCTTAGTACCATGATTTCCAAAATGTCTTACCATTTCTTAAACTCTTCGTTATAAAAAATAAGTTAGACTTAAACTAATTTCATTGGCTTGTCTTTCCTGAATCTAAAGAGACATTTTTTCTGATACTTCATTTACTGTAAAATGCTTTAATGTTTATAAATTATTATCCTAAGCATATCATTTTAGTCTTAAACTTGCCCTGTAAACCAGGCAACCCAGGGAATTATTATTTCTACTATTCCTCGAATAATAGAATTATTAGGCAAGTATTTTCTTTTTCTTTTTTTGCTTGCCTATCCAATTTTACTCCATACCTTTCTCTACCCTGCTTACTTAATAACAGGGAGACTAATCTTTATGGGTTCTGTCAACCAGTGTCTCTAACTCTGGCTTCTGGATGTGTGACCCAAATGGAAATTACTGGCAAGAGAGGACAGTATTGGAGGAACAAGAGGTATTTATTGCCTTGCCTCACTCCCTGCTAACCTACAAGGTAACAGTGGCTGAATTTTCTCTCCATAGCTACAACTGCTGTTGGAAATCTCTCTTCCAAAGCTCAGCTCTCCCAGGGCTCTACTATTAACATTCCTTCCCATTATCCCTTCAGGCCTATGGGGGATAAGGGCTTTCTACTATTACTAGTCCCTGCGTGCTTCACGGTTCTTACTGGTTAATATAACCCTGCCTACCTCACTTCACTTATCCCATTGTGTGGTGTGACATCTGATAGTGTCAGGGCCATGATCAATAGAGATACCCAGGGAGTTAATGGATTTTTCAATTATTTCCTAGAAGAATATGTTACAGTCAGGTTAGAAACTGTAGCATTTCTATTCTTTCTACTATATCAAGCTGTATTTAAGGAGACATTTTTGCTTTAAACACTAAAAGGAGGATATCTTGTTGTGAGACAGAAATACGGTTTTCGCTATTTAAAATGTATCTGTGGATGGACAAGGTTTGTTATGTACAATGACTAGCACAGAGGTTCTTTTTACCAAGTAGGCTATTCAAATCTGTTCTTATGTCACTGGTCTTGCTGTTGCCAGTCCTTTTATAATGAAATATTAGGTCAGTTGAGTGCAGTGTGAAGTCTTTGTGGATATGGGCAACACAATATGTATAAAAATGAACCCATCTATAGAAAAGTGCCCAGAACAAAACAGAAGCCTTACTGACATAATTCTTGGGAAAGAAAAAGGTGGCTGTTTCATCTGACATGAGGGAAATCTTCGAGCAAATCCAGTGGAGGGTGTTACATGTGACTACTACTTATTGTTTCTTTCTGAATTTAGTACATTTTGTTGATACTGTGACATTATGTTGAAGTGGAAAGATTTTGGGGTAAATACTATTAAATAAATTGGCTTTTAATAAAGCTGCTAAGTTGACAGATGCACTGGGTTGCTAAATAAAATTTTTGTACCATAATCACAGACATTATTAAATCAGAATTCAGAGTTTAACATTTGTTTTACTAAGGAGGAACCAACATGAAGGTATTTGGTAGAGGTGGCGAGGGTAAAGTGGGGAGAGGTCTGGACTTGAGAGCTACTCCCTTTCATTTGACAAATCACTCTTCCAGGATTTCCCAGGTTCCAAATCATGACCTGCAAAGCATAGTTTTAAACTGTAAACACCACAAGCTCTGGTACTTCATAAGTGTTCAATTAAAAAAAAAAATTTGTGGAGTAAATAACATAAGTCATCCAGCAAATCAAAGCAGAAAGAAAACATAATTCATAGACACGAGTATCATATGTTCAGAGTTGGTCACAAGCAAAGCGAAGGGAGTTTCAGTCATATATGTCTTAATTGTTAAAGATATTAGGATATTAAAGATATTCTAGTCATAAAGGGCACGGGAGACTTTTCTTCCAAACCTTGTACATAAGGCTTCAAGTAGGAGTAATGTAGCCAGGTAACGCCTCAACAGTCTCCCTCTGGCAAACTGAATAGGGTATTTCTTAAGGATGTACCTTGTATTTTATTAAACCAATGGCAGGATTTAACACCTAAATGCCACTTGTTAAGTCCAATTGTGTAGAAGAATGAGATTTTTAAAAAAACGTGATCCACTTGGTATTTATACATGAATCTGTGGCTTGCAACTGTGTTCACAGAAATTGAGGTCTGCTGCAGAGTGGCTCAGAACTACCATCAAGGATGGAGGGGCAGTATAGCCAGCAGAATCAAGTGTCCTGTCCCCAGCATGAGAGTGTGATTTTTAAATTTTGTAAATAGGTCATTGAGATAGGAGAATAAATGCACAGTACTTCAAAAATATAACTATCAACTGGACTGAGCAACCAATTTGAGTCTGTGTTGTTAGGTTCTTCCCCTTTAGGATACTGGTGAATAAGGGGACCAGATAGGCTGGTGGGAAAATTAGCATTACTGTGTGTGAAAATTAAGAAGACTATTTCAAGAATCTATCTTGCATTGATGGACTTCTTGCCTGCACACAGATGAACTGTGGAAGTCCCTAAATGCAAAGACAAAACATTTGATCAAAAAACATCAGGAGAGAAAATAGTCCTGGAGAGGACTATTTTCTGAGCAAGAAAATGGGGAATAGATAGAATTAGGAATTGTGGTGAAAAGAAATTACTACTATAAGAGATTGAGACCCAGAATGCAAGTAATTTTCATCTTGGCTGCCAGCAGGAATGTGATGTGGATTTGGGAGCAGGAAGTTGTGAAAAATACTGAGTTTCCAGAAACTGTGTCATGATTTGCTGATGGTGCAAGCTCTGGGCATGTAGGATGTGAGTGCAGGCAAAGGTGCAGTAGCTCTTCCTATGGCTGACTTCTTACCTTTCAAGTTTCAGCTCAAATGCTTCCCTTGTCACTTCCTCTGTGAGAGCATTTAAAATATACCTGCCTCCTGTTTGTTTGTTTCTGTTTTTTTAGAATATGAATGATAATTCTTAGCATTTACTGAAATCACTAAATGTGTTAAAATTATTTTGTCTGCTTGTTGCTTGCTTCCTTGTTTATTGCCTACCCCTCTCCGTGAGGAAAGGTACCATATCAGTCCTTTGCTCTTACGTATTTGACACAACTGGATAGCAGGTGCTTAACAATATTTCCTGAATGAAAGTACAAATGGACAAATGAACAAATTAATGAATATCGTATATTTACCAACTCTGTTTCAAGCACTACCATGGTGTCCCTTCTCATTTTGACCAATTCTGTTTTTTTCTTGTGAAGGTCGAATGAAATCTTGGCAGGTCAGGTGTATAATCTTATAAGATGTCATTGCTCAAAGTAGGGACCGAAAGTCAGAGGGAGCTTTCCCCTAAAGAAGTTCTCTCACCTCTAGAAAGCTCTCAACCTCTTTATTGTTGCTTCTAATGCCCTTTGACTTCTTGGCATGATTTAAATTACCATGAATGACTTCTGCATCATTAATGTAGTGGACCCATTCACCTCTGTTTTCTGCTTTTCTATATGACTGGCATTAAGTTTCTTTATGATTATAAAGGGATGCTATTTAACTTTGGAATAACTCATAGTAGTGTTTTAAGCAGAGCTTAATTTATAACCTGAGAATTCTTTATATAAAAAGACACAGAAAATTCCCATTTTAAAGTCCAAACATCAAATCTTATTATTCTTAAAGCTGTCCTATAGTTAATTTTGAACGAAAATCAAAATATAAGCAATACTAAAATATGAATCCTTAAGGTTTTAACCAGGTTAAAGTCCTGTAATGTATCTTTGATCAACTAAAGTTCTTATTAATATTATTAGTTATAGATCTGAAAAATGTTGGGAGCAGAGACATGATTTTAAAAACTAAGCCCCCCCCCCCCAAAAAAAAAAAAACTAAGCCCCAATCATAATTCTGATTTCTTATAATAGACATTATACTGTACTAGCAATCTAAATAGCAATAGGTTAACTGTTAATAAGACTGAAGATTTATGTTGGTTATAAAAATGGGTGGTAATATCAGTGATAGAACCCATCCATATGTTAGGCAGTACTCTTAACGTAGGCAGAAAATACATAATAACTAATACTTTGGTAGCATTTCCTATTCCCAGGGTCTCTTCCAAGGACTTAAACCACATAACATATAAAATCCTTGTAAGAGTTCTTCGAAGACAGTGTTAATGTTACCTTAACAGAGGAGGAAACTGAGGTACAGGGCAAAGAAGAGCCATGCCCAGAGTCACAGCTACTAAGTGGCAGATCTGGGTTTCAAACCTAGGTAATCTGTCAACAATGTATATTCTCTTTAACCCTGGAATATACATGTAGATGGGGCTTATTTGAATATTTTAATATTACTGACATGATTTCCAGTCAACAAAGGTTATAATGAATATGACAAATTTAGAACTTGTCAAAAATCACTGTAATTGTTTAATTCCATGCACCTACTAGAGTTGACAGGGGAGAACTTTATTAACTTGGGCAAGTGTTTTTTTCTGTTTGTTTTTTTTTAAAACATCTTTATTGGAGTATAATTGCTTTACAATGGTGTGTTAGTTTCTGCTTTATAACAAAGTGAATCAGTTATACATATACATATGTTCCCATATCTCTTCCCTCTTGCATCTCCCTCCCTCCCACCCTCCCTATCCCACCCCTCTAGGTGGTCACAAACCACCGAGTGGATCTCCCTGTGCTATGCGGCTGCTTCCCACTAGCTATTTATTTTATGTTTGGTAGTGTATATATGTCCATGCCACTCTCTCACTTTCTCACAGCTTACCCTTCCCCCTCCCCATATCCTCAAGTCCGTGCTCTAGTAGGTCTGTGTCTTCATTCCTGTCTTACCCTTAGGTTCTTCACGACATTTTTTTTCTTAAATTCCATATATATGTGTTAGCATACGGTATTTGTCTCTCTCTTTCTGACTTCACTCTGTATGACAGACTCTAGGTCTATCCACCTCTTTACAAATAGCTCAATTTCGTTTCTTTTTATGGCTGAGTAATATTCCATTGTATATATGTGCCACATCTTCTTTATCCATTCATCTGATGATGGACACTTAGGTTGTTTCAATCTCTGGGCTATTGTAAACAGAGCTGCAATGAACACTGTGGTCCATGGCTCTATTTGAATTATGGTTTTCTCAGGGTATATGCCCAGTAGTGGCATTGCTGGGTCATATGGTAGTTCTATTTGTAGTTTTTTAAGGGACCTCCATACTGTTCTCCATAGTGGCTGTATCAATTTACATTCCCACCAACAGTGTAAGAGGGTTCCCTTTTCTCCACACCCTCTCCAGCATATATTGTTATATATATAAAAATAACACACGGTTATTTTTAGTAAGACCTGCCCTGAGGGGAAACTAACCAGAGACTAACTGACCTAAAGGAAGGGAAATACCCAATCCAGTCAGCACCAGACTTCCACATGGGAGAAGGGAAATACTCGACTCCAGCCCCTAGAGCCATCGTATCTCACCCAAGGCAGGCTACATATGGTATGCTTTCAACTATATGCTGTTCTGGAAATGACAAAACTATGGGACTAGTAAAAAGTTCAGTAGTTAGCAGGGGTTAGGGTGGGGACAGGGAATGATTGGGAAGAGCACAGAGCATTTTTAGAGCAGTGAATATATTCTTTATGATACTATAATGGTGGATACATATCATTATACGTTTGTCCAAACCCGTAGAATGTACACCCGCAGGAGAGAACATTAAGGTAAACAATGGACTTAGGGTGATTATGATGTGCCAATGTAGATTCATCAGTTGTCACAAGTGTACCACTCTGGTGGGGGATGTTGACAAGTGGGAGTGTCTATGCATGTGTCCAGGCATATTGGAAATAACTATACTTTCCACTCAGTTTTCCTATGAACGTAAAATTGCTCTTGAAAAACGTCTTAAAATATTAACTATAGAGGCTCAACAGGTTATTTGAGTGGGCAAAAGAAATTATCAGCCAACCTGAAGATAGATCAATTGAGATTATCCAGTCTGAGCAACAGAAAGAAGAAAGAATGAAAAAATAAACTGAGCATCAGAAACCTGTGAGGCACCCTCAAATGTATTAACATATTCATAATGGATATTCCAGAAGAAGAAGAAATAGAGAAAAGGTCAAAAAGAGTATTTGAAGAGATAATGGCTGAAAGTGTTTTCAAATTTGATGAAAACATTAATTTACACACTCCAAAAGTTCAACCTCCTCCAAGTAAGATAAACTGAAAGAGATCCATTTATGTACACATCTTGAAAGCAGCTAGAGAGAAGGTATTCCTCACATACAAAGGGTCCTCAATCTGATTAACAGCTATTTTATGATCAAAAATCATGGAGGTCAAAAGACAGTGGTATAACATATTCAAAAATGGTGATACAAGAAAAAATCAACCAAGAATTATATATCCAACAAAACCACCCTTCAAAAAAAGATGGAGAAATTAAAACATTCCCAAATACACACCAATAGTTCATGGCTAATAGATTAGCCATACAAAATATAGGAAGTCCTCCAGAATGAAATGAAAGGAAATTAGACCATTACTTGAATCTTCGTGAAGAAAGAGCAAGCACTGGTCAACACACCTAAATAAATAGGTAAATATAAATGACAGTAGAAGGATTTTTCAAAAAATCCTACACAAAATACTAGAAAATTGAAGCCAGAAGCATATAAAAAGAATTTGTAGACCATGATCAAGTGGAATGCAAAGTTTGTTCAACATAGGAACGAATTATGTAATTCATTTTATTAAGAGATTAAAGGATCAAAAATATTGAATACATGATTATCTCAACATATGCCAAAAATGCATGTGACAAAATCAAACATCCTTTCATGAGTAAAAGAACACTCAACAAACTAGAAATAAAAAGTATATTTTCTATAGCTGCTGGAACAAATTACCATAACATTAGGGACTTATACAACACATTTTTTTCTTACTTCACAGTTTTATAGTATAGAAGTTCAAACTGGACCTCACTGGAATAACGTTAAGGTATCAGTTGGCCCTTGTTCCTTTTTGAAGACACTGGGGAGAATCCCCTTTCTGGATGTAAAGAATTGGTCCATGAACATCAATTGGAAGACTTAATCTTTTTAAGATTGTAAAATTCCTAAAATTGATCTACTGATTCAGCACATGCTGTGTCAAAATTCTAGCTCTTTTTTTTTTTTTTTTTTTTTTTTTGCAGAAATGTACAGGCTGATCCTAAATTTCATATGGAAATACAGGTGATGCAGTCTAACCAAAACAATGTTGAAAAAGAATAGCAAAGTTGGAAGACTGACTTCCCAATTTCAAATATTGCCACAAAGTTGCAGTAATCAAGATTGTGTTATACCGTCATAAGGATAGACATACAGATTAATGGAATAGAATTTAGAGTCCAGAATTAAATCCATAAATTCCTGATCAGTTGATTTTTAAAAAAAAATATCAGAGTCCTGAGATTTCATGGGGGAAGAATAATCTTTACAATAAATGGTGGTGGGACAGTTAGATATAAGCTGCAATGCTCTCTCTCACTATTTACAAAAATTAAGTCAATATGTATAAAAAACTTAAATGTAAAGATTAAAATAATATTTTTAGGAGGAATCAAACACAATTATTCCTTACCTTGAACTAAGCAATGATTTCTTAGATATAACACTGAAACCACAAACAGCAAAAGAAAAATAGACTATAGTGAAATAGAAAATACTTTTGATTCAAAGTAAGATATCAAGAAAGTGAACACACAAACCACAGAATGGGAAAAAATACTAGTAAGTCATATATTTGAAAAGAGTCTAGGATTTAGAATACATAAAGAGCTCTTACAACTCAATAATACAAAGAAAATGAACCCAGTTAAAAATGGGAAAATGCTTCAAATAAATATTTTTCCAAAGAGAATGTAAAAATAGCCTATAAACACATGCAAAGATCCTCAATATCATTAGCCATTAGGAAAATGCAAATCAAAATAAAAATTAGATACCACTTAACACCCACAAGAATGACTAGAATAAAAAAATATGCACATTAGCAAATTTGGTGTGGTTAGGGAGAAATTGGAATCCTCATAGATTGCTGGTGGGGATGTAAAATGATGCAGCTGCTGTGGAAAACAGCTTGGTAGCTCCTCAAGAAGTTCAACATAGGGTTACAATATGGCCCGATAATTCCACTTCTAGGTACTCAGGACAACTGAAAGCACAAAAGAAATGATTTATGAATGTTCATAGGAGCTTTGTTCATAATACCCAAAAAGTGGAAGATGTCTAAATGTTCATCAGTTGAACAGTGGTTAAACAAAATGTGTTGTATTCATATAATGGAATATTCAACCATAAAAAGTAAAGAAGTAGTACTGACACATGCTACATCATGGATGAACATTTAAAACATGTTAAGTGAAAGAAGCCAGACACAAAAGTCCTCATATTGTATAATCCCAATTAAAAAATGTCGAATAGCCAAATTTATAGACAGAAGTTAGATTAATGGTTTCCAGGGCCCATGGGTGGGCATGGGAAGTGAATACCAAGTGAGCATGTGGTTCCTTTTTGGAGTGATCAAAATGTTCTGGAATTACATAGTGATGATGCTTGTACAAGTTTGATAATATACTAAAAATCACTGAATGGTACACTTGAGTTTTTTTTATTGGAGTATAGTTGATTTACAATGTTACTTTCAGGTGTACAGCAAAGTGATTCAGTTATACATATACATATATCCATTGTTTTTCAGATTCTTTTCCCATAAAGGTTATTACAGAATATTGAGTAAAGTTCCCTGTGCTATACAGTAGGTCCTTGTTGGTTATTTTATATATAGTAGTGTGTGGATGCTAATCCCAAGCTCCTGATTGATCCCTCCCCCCCCCACCTTTCCCCTTTGGTAACCATAAGTTTGTTTTCAAAGTCTGTGACTCTGTTTGTTTTGTAAACAAGTTCATTTATATCATTTTTTTAAAAATTAGATTCCACATATGTGATATCATATGATATTTGTCTTTCTCTGATTTAGTTCACTTAGTATGATAATCTCTAGGTCTATCCATGTTGCTGCAAATGACATTATTTCATTCTTTTTTACAGATGAGTAATATTTCATTGCGCGTGTGTATATATATATGTGTGTATATATATATATATTTACATGTATATATATGTACATATGTATATGTATATATATGTACATATACCATATCTTTTTTATCTATTCTGTCGGTGGACATTTAGATTGCTTCCACGACCTGGCTATTGTTAATAGTGCTGCAGTGAACATTGGGATGCATGTCTCTTTTGTAATTATGGCTTTCTCTGGATAGATGCCCAGGAGTGGGATTGCTGGATCATATGATAGCTCTATTTTTTTGTTTTTAAGGAACCTCCATACTGTTATCCATGATGGTTGTACCAATTTATATTCCCACTGACAGTGTAAGAGGATTCCCTTTTCTCCACACCCTCTCAAGCAGTTATTGTTTGTAGGCTTTTTGATGATGGTATATTTTAAAAGGGTGAGTTAAATGGTATGGGAATTACATCTTAATAAAAATTAAATGTATATTATGCATTAATAGTGAATATTGAGAAAGTGAAATTTTTAAGAAAGATGCCATTTACAGTAACATCAGAATCATCAGTACCTAGTAGAGAGTCTAAGAAAAGAGATACACAAACATCACAGAGGAAATAATAAAATTTTAGAGAGAGATTAAAGAATCAAAAAAGGACAAACCTCCCTTGTTCATGAATTGAAATGCTCAGTATTAAAAAGACAAAAATTCTCTGAAAACTGATTGTAAAACAATCAAAATAAGAATCACAACAGGTGTTTTGTTTTATATTTTGCTTTGCAGTTCAGCTAGCCAATTCTAAAATTTATAGCAAGTTGTAAATGTCCTAGGAAAGCAAAGGCATTCTTGAATAAAAACAAACAGGAAGAGCCTCTATAATACAAAATGGCATATAAAACTGTGGTAAACAAGAAAATGTGTTATTCACAAAAGGGTAGACAAGTAGACCAATGGAGGAAAATAGAGAGCATCTAAACAGATCTTGGCATAAGCGATACTACAAGGGAAGAAATGAACTTTTAACACAGTACGGTTTAGGGCTAATTCTATATATGTCAGAAAACAATGAGTGTTGGTAAGAATGTGTAGAAATTGGAACCTTTGCACTTTGTTGGTGGGATTGCAAAATGGTGCAGCTGCTATGGAAAACAATATGAAGATTCTGCAAAAACTTAAGACAAGAATTAGCATACGATCTAGCAATCCCCCTTCTGGGTATTTATCTGAAAGAATTAAAATCAGGATCTCAGAGAGCATTTGGCACTCCTGTGTTCATCACAGCACTGTTCACAGTAGCCAAGATGTGGAAACAATCTAAATGTCCATTGATGGGTGAATGGATAAAGAAAATGTGGTATATACAGCAATGGAATACTATTCAGTCTCAAAAATGAAAGAAATTCTGCCATATGGGACAGCATGGATGAACTTTGAGGACATTATGCTAAGTAGCAAAATAAACTAGTTACAGGAAGAGAAATACTGCATGGTTCTCCTTACATGAGGTATGTATAATTGTCAAATTCATAAAATCAAGTAGAATGGTGATTTCCAGGGCCTGGGGGAGGATGAAATGGAGAGTTACTGATTAACAGGCATAAAATTTCAGTCAAGCAAGATGAATAACCTCTAGAGATTGACTTAAAACATTTTACTTTTGGTCAACAATAATGCATTGTACACTTAAAAATGTATAAAGAGAGTATATCACATGTTAAGTGTTCTTACCACAATAAGATTAAATTTTTAAAAAAGACACCTGTACATTAAATGTTTCCATTTGTTGTGTAGTATTGATAGTAGGATTAAAAAATTACGACATTAGATGGACAGAAATGTAAACATAATTCATTTTCTGTTAGTCACTCACTTTATAACTATGTTTTCCTGAAGCCCAGAGCATCAATGGATTTCTGCATAAACTTATACCACATACATAGATAACTACATTTTTTATGAAATTATAATTTTCTCTGTCAGATCAATATAGACCGTCAGAAGTTATTAGTTTCACAGTACACTCAGTACTGGTATCACATAACATAGGTGTTCCTAAAAATCATTGCACTGTGCAATATTATGTAATAAAGACCACAGGGCTTATGGAAAATGGAGTTAAAGGAAAAACACTAAAAAATACTTTGTCAGTGTTACATAAAAATACACAGGGACTTAATGAAAATGGTATTATTGTTTTATACATGTTAGATAGTTAACACAACCTGACACTTGATTGTGGAAACGGGTGTGGGAAGAGTTTGCATTTGTTACTTAGCCCACTTCTATCATTTCACACTATGTGAAGTCAGAAGTGAAGTTTTAACACCAGATGTGTGGATGGAGGTAAACCAAAGTAGCTGGTATATGTTTGAGGTGTATGCTTTATGTATTCCTACATCATTCCATTTGATGAGATGCATTTTTCTGAGTTTACCTAGTAGTTCTCGTGGACGACATTGCACAAAGGCAATGTACAATTTGTGTTACTCTTATGTTGTTCCCTAATATATCAATCACACTGAAACAAATTCACATTCTCAGAACAAGTGTTACGGCAGAACTGAATGTAAATCCCTTTTTTGCCTCCCCCCGCCCCCAGTATTGATAGATTCCAAATGCAGTTCACTGAGTGGGTATGCTTTACTTATATTTCTAGTGGAGTACTATGTGTAAACTTGTATTAAATTCAAACAACATCAAATTTAATACATCTACCATATTGGAAATATCTCTACAGAATCCCTAAGGGCTATTGCACTTTATGTTGTTTATAGCAACTTCCTATTAACCAAAAATGGCAACCTCCAAATGCACTAGTAAGAGTAAATATATGTATTAAATAGTAAGTTCATTCTTTTTTAGGTAGTAAGGTTCTTAAAGTGAAATATAGAGTATGTATACTATATCCCACAAAGATACTAAAATTAAAAATTCCTAAAATGCATTTACAGACAGTTACAGAGTCCATCTTTAGGTATAATTTTTCCCTTGCCTATATGAACACAGCTCTTTATAAAATCAAGTCACTGGGCACAGCACGTGCATCCAGGAGCAGAATATAGTCGTAACGCTGGTAAGAGGTTTAATGTTCTGAGGATCAATACGGTACCTAAGTGCATTCTTAAGATGCTGGTTGTGCAGTATTTATTACTTTTGATTGATTACCAAAATATGAAATACTGCATTTCCATAAGTAGTTATTTTTCTCATAAACAAAGTATAGACATCAGAGGGGAAAGTCAAGTTCTCAGAGAAGACTTGGGACTTCTTCCTCTGCAGGAAGTTATTACAAAGTAAGTAAAACACAGAAACAAAAACTAAGTACAAACACTTAATTTAGAAATATTAAAAGCCAACATGCTGTCAGTGTGCCAAATGCCATATACACTGTATAATTAAGATAATGCAGACATAACTATTACAAATATTTACTATAATGTATTTTCTAATATTTAAAATCAAAAGTTGGTGACAGTATATGTAATATTTGCTTGGCTTTTAATCTGATTGTGATATGTTTTTAGGGCATTTCAGTTTAAAAATACCTTTCAGTCCTCCAAATTTCTGGCACATTTTGAGAACTAGAGCCCTTAAATAGTTAACTTCCCTACTTACTAGCACATATTGAAAATGAATCTATTTTTTATTTACTAAAACTATATCAGAATTAATAGTTCTTTGTCTTTATAATATTCTATATTTAAATCTGTTTACGTTAATCTCATTTGAACTGCCCAATAATCCTGGGAGTTTGACCCAGAATTTTAAAAGTAGAAATGATTTCAGAATTAAGCTTATTTGATCAGTATGGAACCTGAGGCCTGTGGGTGAGAAAATGAAATTTTATCACAGTAAGGTTTAAAACCAGTTCTATGTTAATTTTTTCTTCCTTTTTGTTTCTTAATAAATTGCTGTCCTTTGCTACTGGTGGCATCAGAGAAATAAGCAAAAAAACAAAGCTCAATATGTTCTTTTTAGAAATTGATGGTTTCATTATTTTTAAAAACTCTCCATGTTCTTGGGATCATGATTAAGAACAGTAGAAAATTCCTCTGATTAATCAAAATCTAAGGGATGAGCGATTACTCACATAAAATAAATTAATAACAAAGTAAATTTAATCAACCAAAATGGAAGGCACAGGTTGAGGGTGAGACCTTATGGTATATATGGAAAGAGCACCCCTTTAGGGTCAAAGAGTTCTTGGTTCATGTCACAGCTCCTCTGCACTAGTGATTTTTGTCCTTGAGTAAGTTACTTGGCCTAAATTTTCATGCTTGTTATGTGAGAATAGTCATCCTTATATTTCACTGTTTTAAAGGTTGAATAAAATAGTATATAAGCACATTTGTCTCTAACTGAAACAGAGATTCTTAATAAAAGTGGAATTTATCATTGTCATATGAGATAATAGGGCAATATTGTGAAACAATTAGGGAATATATGACTTACTTTGGTTATAGTAGAGTAAGTAGATGGGAAATTATTTTTTGTTGTTGTCGTTTTTGTTTTTGTTTTTTTTGTTTTTGCGGTACGCAGGCCCCTCACCACCGGGGCCCCTCCCGCCGCGGAGCACAGGCTCCGGACGCTCAGGCCCAGCGGCCATGGCCCACGGGCCCAACCACTCCGCGGCATGTGGGATCCTCCCGGACCGGGGCACGAACCCATGTCCCCTGCATCGGCAGGCGGACTCTCAACCACGGCGCCACCAGGGAAGCCCGATGGGAAATTATTGATGGGGGAGCATTCAGGATCAAAGAGATGGGATGAGCACGTTTCAAAGGTGCAAGAAATAAAATGATATTTTTTTGTGGTGAATAGGAGAGCTGAACCACTACATATATAGAAGTAGTGATATATAAGGTTAAAAGTAAAGTTAGGATCAGATTGTGAAAAGCAAAATGCCAGAAGGCATAGTGAACCCATGAGTAGTGGAGAACATAAAAGTTATTAAGTAACAGAGGTAGATGGACTAGATTTACAGGATTCAAGGATTGGAAGTCAGGAAAAGAAATACAGATTTGTAAGAGACCCTATAAATTTAGGGTCTACGTATTTTATAATCTTGTAACTAATTGAATTTTGTATTTTATGAAGCCAAATTTAAATAGGTTGAAATCATAAACCTCAGGTTAAACTCTTACCTTGGTAAATTATTTAAAAATTTATATACTTTGCCAATTTAGGTTTAGGTTGGAGGATATAAACGAATATAAACCCATTTCTGTGACTCTGGAGTTAGGTAAAACATACACTTAATAAATAAAAAGTTTATGGTTACCAGGGGGGAAAGGGGGGAAGGATAAATTGGGAGATTGAGATTGACATATACACACTGTCCTCCTCATTTTTGAGCACATATACTAGAGAAAGCTGAGCAAGAGATGTGAACCTGCTCTTTGCTCAGAATACTTAATTTCCATGTGCATCTCACAATGGGAGTACGTACTTCACTTTGCTGCATGTAAGTCATACACAGTATGGCCCCTAAGACCAAACCAGTTGATTATTTCTTCTGGTACCCCACTGAATAAACAGCTATCTGTACCCATCATGAAGGAAAATGTTGTCTGGTGGAACTTCATGTGAAATGTTGGTCCCCAATATAGTGCCTTCATTGAGCGATACTGGTTCCCAATATGATACATTCTTGAGGAATTTTTAATGGTAATTTTTAGTGTGTATATATTTTTCTTGTAATATCAGAAGCAAATTTTTAATATCTAGCTGCATTGTCCTAGTAAAAATAGCATAGTTTTCATTGATCTATCTAGTGTAAAATGAGATTGTAACTAAAAATTACGTTTGATAATCAGCTTGGTTTCCTTTGACCCAGTTACCTTATACTTTGTTTTTCAAATGGCATTATGCACCTCTTGGGTTATATCAGAGATCATTTTTTTGATAGATAACATACTTTAACTGAAGAAGTGTTCAAGGAAGAAATGTTAAAGCACTGAAGTCTGGTAGAGTAGGAGGAGAAAAAAATAATTTCTAACTTTTTTCTTCTTTACTATTCTACCAAAATCACAGCTATACACTCAGGTATTATCACTGAGACCCTTAATCTCAGGAGATCATCCTTTTAAAGGCTGGTGTCAGTGTATACAGCAAAATATGTGGTTTCCATGTTGTATCCCAGAACCCTTCATGTAACCTTTATGAAAACTGTTATCTTGTCTTGTCTGAAGTGTAAATCCTATTCTGAATACAAAAGGAGTCTGAAGACAGATAAATTTCTTAGGGCTTGGGAGAATAGTTTGAGTGGATGCATTCAACTAAATCACAACTATTATATCCATGATTAATATATTGATAACACACCCAGGAATACAACTCCAGAATGCTAGCTCCTATGTGATGAGTTAAAGATAGACTGCTAAAGTTGTTCTTTTTTTTTTAAGTTGTTCTTGACACAACACAATCTTTTGGTTTAAGCCATTTGAGTTTTTATTAATATTTTTATGGACATTAGCTGATAGCTTCTGTTTTGAATTAAAAGAACAGAAGATATATAAAGGAATAATTCCCTTGAAGTATAATATCAATCTTTTGTTCAGTGGTTAAAAGTTTAAAAACATTAAACACTGGCAAGACCAGCTACTAATTTTAGTAGCCCAAACTTAATCTCTGTATCCAGTCATGTAGAAAATAAGTTTTAGCTTATTGCTTTTAAATCAGATTAAACTAAGGAATATGCAGGAATTAAGTATAATATTTTACCTTTATCAACCTGAGCACTTCTATAGGTCTTCTTTCAAGTAGTGGTAGAGTAATTTGAAAGGGGGAAACGCTGTTAAACTTCAGATTTTTTTACATGTAATATCTCAATTATAGAAACGCTTAGCTTCTTGAAAAGCACTTAAAGCTGAGTTCAATTGGCTTCTTTCTTTTTTGTGTATTTAATAATGTATATTTTCCTTAGTATTTGAAAGCTTTTAAAATAAATATTTAGATGGATTTTTTCATGCTTTCATCTTTCCATGAAATATCTTTTCAGATTATGCTATGAAATAACTTCATTGCCCAATATTTATCATTTAAAATATTTATTAAGTACCCACTGAAACCCAGCACTATGCTTGGCATAGGCATAAAATGGTGATTAAAAACATATGTCAGTATTTTCATGAACTTAATGGTTTGGTAGTTATACCCCAATCCAATAGACACTAGTGTGTCTAGAGACGTTACGGTTGTCAGAACTTGGAGGGGAGGCAGTGTGCTTCTAGAATCTGGTGGATAGAGGCCAGGGATGCTGCTAAACATCCTACATTGCACAGAATGGCCACCTACCACAAAGAATTATGCAGCCTCAAATGCCAATGGTGTCACAGTTGAAAAACTTTGCTAGTATTTAAAACAGGCATTGCTTAAACAATTCCGCTGTTAAATGCATGAATAACATCCAAGATAAGCTCTTTGAAAGAAAGGAAACATGGTTTTACAAGAGCCCATAGCAAAGAAATTTGACCTAAACTGGGGTCCTTGTAGTCTTCTCTGAGGAATTGATCTGAAGTTTATCTGAAGATTAAGTGTTTTGTGCACAGAATGGGGGGAAGAGGGTTCCAGACAGAAGGGCTCATGGTTTGAGGAAAAAGGAATTAATAGCAATAGGACAGAAGCTGAGAGGGAGCTTTAAGGTAGACTGGTGGAGTAGGTAAAACCATATATGGTTGTGTGGAACCTTGGAGGGAGGCAAAGCTATTGAAATAGTTGAAGCAGGGTGGGACTTGACTTCATCAGATCCACAGGTTTGAATATATCACTCTGGGTGCAGTACAGAGAGCGAGATTAGAAAAGGACAGTCGATGAAAGGAAACTAAGAGATGCTCTGGAGGGCACTGTTGCTATAAACTGTAATCTAGATCAACAGTAAAAATAACTTTGACAAGATCCATGTTTGTTTAACTCACAAATGAGGAAAGAAGGTCTTTGAAATCATGACTCATAAAATAGGTATTTAATTTTCAGTTTGTTTTGTTTTGTTTTGTTTTTTTGCGGTCCGCGGGCCTCTCACTGTTGTGGCCTCCTCCGTTGCGAAGCACAGGCTCCGAAGGCGCAGGCTCAGCGGCCACGGCTCACGGGCCCAGCCGCTCTACGGCATGTGGGATCTTCCCTGACCCGGGCTCGAACCCATGTCCCCTGCATCAGCAGGCGGACTCTCAACCACTGCGCCACCAGGGAAGCCCTAATTTTCAGTTTTAATCCTAAGTATGCTTGTAGCTTGCCAAAAGTATATGTAAGCAAAGAGTTATGCCCCTCTTTTTAAAATTTATTGCTGTTCTTACCAGAAACATTGAAACACAAGGTGCATTGAATTAGCAAAGGAAAATAATGTGAAAAACAACAGAGTTCTCTGTCCAGTGCACAATACAGGGAGTGCCGTGCTTAAGAACCTGATTCAGGATTAAAGCCAAGGAAGGGCCACCAAATGGTTAATGTTTTGGTAAAGTGGGGTTGTAATTTGACTTTATCCAGAGTCTATAATGTTTGAATAAGCATTTCTACCTTAGAGCAGAGGGAGGAGATTAAATGGTTCGCCTTCTCTGAGCATTCTGTATTGTTCACAGGTACTGATGAAATATTGGAATGTCTGGTGAAGTGAATGACTAGAGGCAAAGGTACTTCTTTTTGTTTTAGAAGCTATTATTTTTCTACCTTTCTTAATAAAGAGGGAATTACTAAATCCTGATTTAGAGACTGTTAGCTTTTCTAAAGTGTTGGTGAGGGAAGTCGGAGACGGTAGTGAAGAAACTTAAGTATCATGAATCGTAGTGAAACTTTAGTTCAAACTAAATTATTTTTTAACCTTAAAAGAAAACCTTTTAAAAAAATCTCTGGAAAATGTTCAGTTTGTTATGCCTGTTTTGTTTAAAGTTGATAGGAAGTAGAGTAGTAAATCGCTATTGATTCATGTGTAGTGTTGAAACATAATCTCTGTTAATGACATTAAAGTCATTTAGAGAAGCAAATTCTTCTACAGTAACCTTTGCAGATGCTGACTAGCCTCTGTTTGAACAACCTCAGAGAGATGGAATTTGGGAGGTAATAAGACAACCAACCCATGGCATTGTGCAAGGCAATGCTCTCTGTGAAAGAATTATTTTTTATATGAACTGTATCCCCCTCCTACCATTAAAGTTGTCCTCATGATCCTTTTTTCTACATTTAGAAGCAACATATAACCACCCTACCAGTGTTGGAGATTTTCCTATCTTTTCGAGTGTTCATATACTAGGCTATTCATCACTCTATCCATACTTATAAAATGGCAGCCAAAATAAATCTGAAGATAACTTTTCTAGATAAGGGCTGATTGGTTCTGGGAATGAGAGGGCTGTAGTTTCTTGTGATTTAGGCATTATATTTCTTATATTAAGTGAATTATGACGTTGTTAGTAGTTGGGGTCTATAATGGTTTTACTAATAAGGGTCAGCATTTAACTGTTTTTCCTTTTGATAGACTTACTAATCAGTTAATTAAGAAATGATGTAGACTTAACATTGGGTGAATCTAATTTTTACAGTGCTTTGCCAAAGCTTTCTATGTTTTATTATTGGAAGATGTTATGGTTCACCGAGCTTACAACTCACAGAATAATTGTACTGAAAGAATACTGAGGTTTGAAGAGTTCAGTTTTGGATATGTTGATTTCTATATCTCCATGATCCCTTCAAATGGAGATACCCTTTTGAAAAGTTAGTTATATGTGTCTGAGGCTCAAAAATTAGTGAAGACTATTATTATATTTTAGCAACAGTAAGCATAAAGATGATTGCTGCAGTCTTGGGTATGAATTCAAACAAAAAAGGAAGATAAATTGAGTAAAGATTAGATCTGAAGATGGAATGGAATACTTGGGCATTATGATTTACAAGGAACAAAGTCAACCAAAAATGAGAAGATGCGTTCACAGGGAAAAGGGTGATATCAGAAGAGTGATGTCTCAGAATCTTACATGGCAGAGTTTCAAGAAGCCAGAAGTGGCCTGCAATATAAATGGTGCAGAGAGGTCGAATAAGGCAATAACTAAAGCATGGATATTAGATTAAGCAAGCAGTTTGGATTTGATGACCGTAGCCATAATGCAGTGGAGTAACAGATTTTCATGGATTGAGGACTAAATGAGAGTTGAGAACATGTGTACAGTAAATATAAATTGAAATTCTCTATTTTGATGGAAGGATTTGGAGTTGCTGGGAAGGCTGCAGTTTAGGATCCCAAATCCTAGATGAAGATGGAATAACAAGGATTTCAAAGATGAAAATAAGGCAAATGAGTCATGAACAGTGTTGTGTGGTGTGCCAAAGTTCTCAAAAATATTTTATATAAGCGTGAAAGAATAATAATCTCGAATAGGCATTGACAAGTTTAATAAATAGGAGAACCACAAACCTGTGGGGGGCGAGGTGTATGGGAGAGGCAGCCTTTATTTTCGAGGAACACTTGGAAAAGTAGAATCTTTTGGGAAAACTGGAGTCAAGGAGCATTCTGAAAAATAGAGTATGTAAGAATCATTTTTTTCTTTTTTTTTTTTTTGGCTATGCAATAGGTATTTAAGGACTGTGGAGATAGGATACAGAAGGCAAATCTGATGAAAATTTATGGAGGCAATAGCCATGAGTAGTAAAGAGAGCTGAAGGTATTTGTTGTTTCAAGAATTATAAGGGTATAAAGTATGTGAGAATATAGGATCTGAAGGGAACTTGGTAAACTTGATTGAGTCCATGCATGCCTTCTGCCAGGGGCCTAACTATGTTGACTGTCATTCTGCTTGTGCTCAGACTATTAAATAGAAGATTGATGAAATTTTTGAAAAGGGTGAAAACAGTGACTAGCATCAGAGAGGCTATTATATTCATTCAAAATAATATATTTTAATTACCCATCTCTGACACATGGATTCCTACAGCTTATTTTACAGTTTTGAAGTCAGCCTTCCACGCACCATCTCCTTAACAAATTGCTTCCTTTTGAAATTCCCAATCTTCCCTAACTTCAGTGTTTCTTCTGTGGGCTCGCAGAGTTTTTGATGAAATTCATGTAGGAAATGGTGTCGTGATCCAGCTATCAAAAGGTGGTCTTGTTGCTTTTGGCAAAAGCGCCTAAAATAAAAAGTTGAGTAGAAAGGAAGAAGAAACTTAAAGATTTTAAAAAATTTAATCAGTTGATGAAGGTAAGAGGAAACTCATTTTACTGGGTAGATGCAGTTTGGATTTGATGACCTTAGCCATCAAAGGTAAGAGGAAAATCATTTTAGTGGCCTCCACCCACTAAAATGAGTTTCCTCTTACTTTCTATGCATGAACCATTTTATTGTTCTCTTAATTGTGTCTTTTATCAGTGGAAATTTTCATGCTGGAGGGGTTAAATAGCTCAGAAGTAAGTCCTTTCTCACGTTGGCCTGATGTCACTACTGCAGACAAACTAATTTATTATTGATGACTTGTGATGCTTTTTTATCTGTCTCCACTTCAGCACTTCTGATATGTTGGGTAAAGCCTATTGATTCACCCAGGTTTGGCTTTTATGGTAATTTACTGAAAGGGAGCCTTGAAGAAAGCTTGCAGAAGAGGTGGACATTTTTCAGATCTTACCCAAGCGGAATAAAAGAAACGTAAAAGGTCTGTTTTTCTGCAGTTGAGTAAATGATTCTGCTAGGGTTTAACTTGTGGGTGCGTCAGGGTTGATGGAGAAAGGATATCGTTAGATGTGGAATGAGACTTAAGATTATTGAGTATTGAATCTCAATGATGGGCCATGCCCTTTAAAAATACAGGAGTTCAACATTAAAGGCATGATTCAATTTAGTTTTTCAAAACCTGCAAAATTTCCTCCTTGAGAAGCCTTTGTATGTTACAGTAAGAGTTTGTTAAATGGATTATATTTTGAAGTATATTATGACTAATATTCCTGTTATCCTGAATCAGAAGTATCTGAAAACTAAAAGTAAATATCCCATTTTATCTACCATGCCTTTTCATGTAAATGTACAATTTGTCTTGATTGGATCTAAATTGTTGAGCAGAGAGAATGAATGAATCTACTTTTCCTAGCTCTCATGCGACTGCAAATTGAATTCTCCTGCGTATTGTTCTGGCTTGACTACATTTGTCTGTTTTTTATCTCTGCCATGCAAAAAAATTAGAGTTTTATCTTCCCAATGGGAAACTGAAAAACAGTATTCTCCCCTTTATTGACAGGCTTCTTCCAGAAAAAATGCAGCTAAATAAGTTAGTTTTAAGCAACAGATAAGATAATCCTGAACACTGAATAAAATTGAAGCTCAGGAGCGAGCATGTGAAACCTGGATAGATTACCGAGATGCAGCCGATCATGGATTAGAGAAACAAATATTGTCGTCTGATGAGAGACAACTGAACAAAGAGGGAGCACAAAGCTTTCAATTTTATCAGTATATACAAGTTCTATCAGTCTTATTACTATAAAACTAGCCTTTAGCTTCTGTGCAGAGAAAAAGCAAATCACTAGAGTTACAGAGCTGTTCTACTTAGATAATGTATTGGAACAAATTACAGCATGCTTTAACTGTCCCTAGGACAGTTCTGAACTTTTACATTTGCCTTTGGTTAGAGAAGGTGAGAAGAACTGAAAAATAAGTAGGGGTAAGGAAAGGAGAAAAGGAATAAAATGTTACATAGGTACTTCCTCTTTAGTGGATATTGAAGATAGTGAACCAAATATTTAGAACAGGCTTACTTTCTCATTATTTTCTTTAGAAATAATTTCAAACATAGTGGATCCATTAAAATTTTAAGTAGATATTTTACATTTGCAGTGGCTTCATTTAATAACTTATCAAGATGTGTAGGTACATGTGTGTGTTGGGAGCCATTAGGTGCAGTATACTTCGTTATTCACAGGGAATATAAGGAAATAAGAATGATCTTTGTTCTCATGTCTCTTGTATCTAGTTGCTGAGAGATTTCATATATTGAATTTTACTTACATTTTTTGTACATAATTATCAACTTAGTGACTGGATCAGGAAAATAATATGGACAATTCTTTGCGGTTTGGATGAGAGAAAATGGTCAGAGAAAGGTATATGTTAGAAGGGAAGCCTTCTAGGAGGAGATGAGATTTGAGTTGACTCTTGACAGTTTTAGAAATCTAGACAGCAGTGATGAAAAATAGTGTGGTCAGAGGCAGAGTATGATAACAAGCTAGGTGTTATCATGATAGTGTATAGCCTTTGGGATTTTGAAATTTGAGAACATTGTTTTATTTTAGATTGTAGAAACATGCACTTCCCATTGAAAGAAATTTGGACATTATCTGATATTGTCTCTCTGGTATAACTAAAAGAGTTAGAGAATCACAGAAAATAGGAACGGCATTCTTTACAGCTGTAGGAACAATAGGATCTAAATTAGTGGAAAGGTTTATTAAATAGCTTTTAGGCTTGCTGTCTGATTGCCAGAGTTCTGTCTACAGAGTTTAAAGTCCTAGATGTAAGAATGTTCCTCAGCATAAAGTGTTTAAAGAAAATCGAGGCTTAGAAAATATGAGAGAGTTGTTTTAGGCTAATTGGCTTGTAAGATGTGGCCAAAGGGACAGCATATTGGAGAAAATAATAATAGAAAATTAACTAATAAGTTACAGGACTGGTAGTAAATAGCTAATTGATAAAGAAGAAAACACAAGTTATTAAAACAATATCTACTTGTATGATCATATACGTATGAAGATGTTAGAAGATATATAGGAATTAGCAGACGAATGACTGAGTCAGAAATTTATGATTACAGCTAAATTTAAACCGTTGTTAAATTTGTATCAGAGTAGAAGGTTAGGACCGTGAGCTAGGGATACCGACCTCTTCAGCGTTCTAATTAGAGGCTTAAAAGATTCCTACTGGGGTAAAAATGCCACAGTACCATCCTCATGAAGCCCAGATTCAAGTTAGGGTATGATAATCACTTTTTCAGATTTGCTGAATAAGTGATATGATTTGGGGGTACCATGAACAATGTGTTCCCAAAGATTGAGCAAAGCAAAATGCATTTAATGAAAGAATGCAGCTATTTGCCAGATAATGCATTTTTGCTATCTACTAAAAAGGGTCAGGGACATGGCAGACAAAGATTGGACTACGATGAGAGGAAAAACTCTACTTGTGTAAACACATTCATGAGTTGTTGTTCTGTAAGGGACATTGATCATCTCTTCCAGATCTTGATTGTGGGACGCATTTTCCTACTTCTTTCCATGCCTTGATTTGTTTTAAAAATTTCGTGTGTGTGTGTAATGGACATGGTGAGTGAAATGTTGTGAAGAGGCATCATCTTTTAAAGTGTACTGAGCTTTACTCAGGCAGTTAGTTAAATTACTGATGGTTCCTTTTGGGTGTATTAGATATAGTTTTATTCTTTTAAAGAAATATATTTACTTGTTTATTTGGTTGCATCGGGTCTTTGTTGTGGCATGCATGTGGGGTCTAGTTCCCCGACCAGGGATCGAACCCTGGCTCCCTGCACTGGGAGCACGGAGTCTTAACCACTGCACCACCAGGGAAGTCCCTAGTTTTATTCTTTATTAACTTGATATTATCTTGGTCTTGAATTTAGTCAATTTTTGGTGGATTTATTACCAACTACAGATATCCATACAGTTGGACATATTCAGAGGGAGGGAATAACATTTCATAGGTATTTGTGTGTGTTGTTTTTTTTCTTGTTACTAAATAATAGCAGATTACTGTATAAAATTTTGAAAATGCAGATAAGCATGGGAAAGGAAATGAAGATTACCTGTAATTTCACCACCATAAGGAATTTCTATTGCAGTTTTACGTTTTCTACTATGTTATATATTCTCTTTATGTGTTATATTTTAAAATATATTTTGCATGCTGCTTTATAAAATTTTTACATTTAAGTATTATGATTTGGGGACTTCCTTGGCAGTCCAGTGGTTAAGACTTCGCCTTCCAACGCAGGGGGTGTGGTTTGATCCTTGATCGGGGACCTAAGATCCCACATGCCTTGTGGCCAAAAAAGCTGAAAACATAAAACAAAAGCAATATTGTAACAAATTCAATAAAGAGTTTAAGAAAAAAAACACTGAATATTATGATTTTAAGACTATGCCAATAACTAGTATTTTTAAATTTCAGCATTCAAGAAAAACACATTAATTACTTTGGTACTAAAATTAAATATTGTGGTCATAAATAATTGTGACTATGTTTACAAATCATTTTTTAGTTTTTTTTTTAAAAACTCAAAAATTGTTCTTTTTGGATAGTTTCATCTACAGGGTCTTCATAGTTTGTAGTGATAAATGATACTCTGCCATAAATGGACTCTTTAGAAACTTTCTTTTAGTAATATCATGGAATATGTTGTTTATTTATAGCTATTTCCTTTTCACAAAGCTTTATTTAATGTATCAACTCTCAAAAGTCAGAATGCATTCTAAACCTTTTGCTTCCCATGTTTGGTTCAAAGGGTTGAAAAGACGTTTCAGTTCTAGGTTGTAAATTCTAATGTGATTCTGGTTGATATTTGACAGCTGTATCACAACCTGCGCTCTAAAAGCTGTTGCACGCAGTCTACTATCCAGTGTTAACATGACACAAAATCTCGTTTGACATTGATGAAGGAAGCCACTCCATAGAATGGATGAGAGACTGAGTTATCATGTGCTTTTTCTAGTCAGACTCCAAATTGCTCAATCTCTCTCTCTTTCAAGAATATGTATATACACACATACATATAATGTGCATGTATGTGCACATTGACATATGTACTACACATACATGTATACATGTAGTTAAAGGTGATGTTTTCTGGACAGTTCTGTTTTCCTGGGGTGTCAGGAAAGTTTAGGGATGTATACATAAACTGGATGCTTATATCTTCTTCACTTACATTTAGCGGAAGACACATAGAACAAGGACTTTGAGATATAGGACGTGTGAGAGAATTTCATGTTTTGATAGAGTTAGTACACGTTTGGAAGCCAAATGACTTATTAAAAATAGCTGTGTCAAAATTGAAGCAGGCATTTGGATAAATCTCATCTATTCCTATTATAAATTTTTTCTCCAGAGTGTTATTTTACTTCTTATATTGTTTTAAAATATGATGTCTCAAGTATTGGCATTTGTACCACTGGGCATAAATCCCAGTCTTTTTTTTCTTTTATCCAAAAGACTAACTTGGATGACAAAGTATATGCATTGCATTTGTGATTTAATCCTTTTCCCAATCCTAACTAGGAAAGAATAGAGGTCAGTGGCTAAGTAAACTGACATTTTTTTACTTGAAAGTATTTTGAAAAACCCTTGGAGAATCATCTATTCTACTTCATGATTTTTTAATACAGTAGATAAGTTACATAGCACAGTTAGTACTATCTAGTCACACCTAAACTAGGTCAAAGAGGCACCTTTTACTGTTTTGTAATTAAGATTCCTCTTTCACTTCTATTAGGTGCTTGTGATTTTAGTTGAAATTTGGAAGTAGACATTTGTAGTATTATCTTTCACTATTTACCTCCATGATATTTATAGATAAGAGCATATTACTGAAACATTGTATGTTTCACTTATTGTATTCTTTTACTGTTTTTTATTTTTTTTAATTGGTTACTATAGAATAATTTTGTATTCCAAAACTAGCTTTTTAAAATGTACTTTTGAGAGAAAACATTATATAAAATCATCATGATTCAAATAAATTAATTTCAGACCACTGGTTTATTTCCCTTCAAACCAGTACACCAAACTGTTACACATGATAACTAAGAATGTAGTTATGATTTAAGAAGATGTGTAGCTGGTATATAAATTGAGTATGTACTTAATGTCCTAGTGATAAATTACTAGAGCTTGATATATAATGGCTCATATTTGTATGACCACAAATCTTGACATTGGAGTTACTTAAGGGAGAACTATTTCTATCTTCATTTTATAGAGATACTCTCTAAAGGAATTGTTGCAAGCCGGGGGAAATGGGTGGCATAATTTTAGCGAATAAACTAAGGTAGCTTGAAGGATCTACTGTGTTTCTTGAATCTTTTGTACTAATGCTCCATCTGGAGGCCCATCACTGGTACTTATGATCGTAGAAAAAAATTTCTGCTTGTAGCTACCAGTATTACAGGGATAATGAGAAGGTAGTTTCTCAAGCCTTCAATTTGTTTTTTTTGTCAAATGATTACAAACTGGGTTTTGTTAGTGACTTGGATAAGAAAGTATATGAACAAAATACTTCAAGAAAATCATTATTATTTAATAAAAATTAATGACTTATAGTTTTTAATATTTTTGTGCTTGTTCTTCTTTAAGTCACTTATTCTCATTGAGAGTTGTACTTCCTTAACAGGTATCTGGGAAATTGTGGGGTAAATAAGTGGGCAAGTCAGGTATGCTAGGCATCTTGTAATGCACCTTATAATTACTTTTCCTGCACAGTAGAGAGCTGTCCCTTCGTTCCATACAACTTTACAATGCCCTACAGCCAGATATCCGTGTAAGTGAGAAAGCTGTTTATATATGTCTGAACGCAGGCACTAACTTTATTTTATATATCAACATAAAGCCCTTTTACACTCTTAATATCACCTGAATTTTCCAGTAATTCAGTGATTGTATATAGAGAAGCTTGTACTTAGTTCAGATATTTACCAGGAATTTAGGATTTTGAAAATGCCACTGATGGTGATAGCATAGGTTATAATATTTGAATCACCAAAATGATGTCTTCATTTGGGTATCAAGTGTAGATTATTATCTTTTAATTTTTCCATGATATTTATTCTCCTTATAATATACTATAATAGTACAGTTGAGGCTTTATATGTACTATATATATATGTACAGTTGAGGCTTTATATATACTATATATATACACTATACGTATATAATATATACTATAATAGTACAGTTGAGGCTTTATATAGTGGGTTTTCTTAAAAATTTTACATATAGACAGGTATTTTGTACAAGAATTTCATGATAATACCAAAAAGTGTTACAAAATATTTGTTTAAAGAGTAAAAGGAATGCCACTGCCTTAGGAGATAAATTTTCAAGAATTTAGAAGTAAAAAAAAAAAGAAAAAAAAAAGAATTTCGAAGTAAATGATCCTGATGTCTTTGACTCTTAAATGATTTAGCAATATTAATCGTGTGTGTATGCATGTGTGTGTGAATGTGTATATTGAGTAAGGAGAGGGATATGATACAAATTTGGCAAAATGTTAACAATTGATGAAGCTAGTTTTATGGGATACATGAGTTCGTTGTACTATTTTTACACCTCCAAATAAAATTCTCAATATATCCCATATTATTTAAGCTGCTGAATTCAGAAATCCCTTTCTGAATTTGGAGGATTTGATCATTTGGCAGATTCAGTGCATTGTCTTTGAATCATTCGTGTTGATGAAATAGCTTCTAGACGCCTGCTGGAGACTGTTCCCTGTGGTGAATGTTCATTCTGGCAAATGTCTGTGTGGGAGTTCAAGCCAGAGATGACAGGAAAGAATCTTTCTGTCAGAAAAGGAGATGCAACTACTTTGGGGCTCACTTATAAGGTAATTACTATATAGTATCATGTCAAATTACCCAAATGTCAGGTGCATTCAGGAAGCCAGAGTGACATTGCCATGGGCTTTATTTCTTAGTAATACCTCAGAAATAAAAGAGCAAATTTCCCAACTGAAGCAAGTTTTTGAATACATAATGATGAGCACGAGTTTACAAGTTTATACAGGTGAATGTTTAGGAAAAGTGTTCCTTATGAAGGTGGCCACAATTACCAAATAAAAAAATGCCAGCAGTGACAAAAGAATATGGAGAGTTAGTTGAACTACAATAGATTTTATACATCAGAAAGATGAAAATTATGGAAAAAAAGAACCTATTAAGATCCTATGATTAAATTGTGGTTGCTTCCTTACTTTCAAAATCCAAAGACAATTCTTACTTGATTTTTTGCATTTTATTTAGAATATCCAGATATTAAAACATTTTTGTTAGATTGATGTCATTATGATTAGTAATTGAAAGATAGTTGTAGATTAATTTTCTTTAGCATCTCAATACATGCTGAGCATTGCTTTAAACACTTTTTATGTAGTTTGCACAATAGCCCTATGAGACAGAGGAGTTTTTTTTCTTTGTTTTATTTATTTTTTCTTCCAGTATTATTGAGATATAATTGACATATGGAACTGTATAATTTTAAGGTGTACAGCATAATGATTTGACTTAAATACGTCAGTGCACGAAGGTTCCCTTTTCCTCACGTCCTCCCCAGCACTCGTTATTTGTTGTCTTTTTGATGATAGCCATTCTGAAAGGTGTGAGGTGATATGTCATTGTGGTTTTGATTTGCATTTCCCTGATGATTAGTGATGTTGAACATCTTTTCATGTGTCTGTTGGCCAACTGTGTGTGTTTGTAAAATGTCTATTCAGGTCCTTTGCCAATTATTTTTCTGGTTTCTTTTTTTTTCTTCCAGTTTTATTCAGATATAATTGACATACAGTGCTGTATCCTAGGGCTGGTGCCAAGTGGCTGGTGGTTGGGGCCTCATCCCAGTACTAACAGTTAAGAGGGAGGATTCCAATATGGCTCCCCAAAATGGCTGCTGCCAGTGTCTTTGTCCCCAGGGGCATTCCAGTAACCTCCCACCTCTCTGGAAGTCTTCTCCAAGATCAGCAAGTGGGTCTGACCTTGGATCCTTTTAGATTACTGCCTCTGCACTGGGCATCGGAGCATGTGAGATTTTGTGTGCACCATTTAAGAGCAAAATCTTTCCTACAGCCCTCTGGCTCTCCTATACGCAAGCCCCACTGGCCTTCAAAACCAGATGTTCTGGGGGCTTGTCTTCCCGGTGCAGGACACCCAGGCTGAGGAGTCTGATGTGGGGCTTGGACCCCCTCACTCCTGGGGAAGAACCTCTGAAATGATGATCATGCTCCTGCTTATGGGTGGCCTACCTAGGGACGTGGGTCTTGATTATATGACATCTCCGTTTCTCCTAACCATACTGTTGTGATTCCTTCTTTATATCTTTAGTTGTGGAAATTTTTTCTGCTAGTCTACAGGTCATTCTCAGAGATAGTTGCTCTGCAAATAGGTGTAACTTCGGTGTGCTGATTAAAGGAGGTGAGCTCAGGGTCTTCCTGCTCTACTATCTTGGCCACTCCGAAACATAGGCAATATTACTATCATTTTTTACATAATAGGTTCCCACAGAGGTAGATACTGAGGGAAGGACTGAAGTATATGTACTTTATTCTGTGTGTGTGTTGTGTGTGTGTGTGGGGGTGATCCTAGAAATCACCAGTAGGGGAAGTGTGGAGAGTAGAGACAGGAACGGAAATAAAGAGAATACAGAATATTTTAATAAGCAGGTTGCTACTCAGAAGTTTGTGTTTTACCAAGTCCTTCAGGCAGTTCCAGTGTACTCTAAAATTTGAAAACCATTAGTCCAAGTCTTGTGCTCTGATACCTTACATTATAGAATATTAATGCTATAAGTAGAGCCTTGTCCGGTTTCATTTGTTTCCCTCTTTTATACATGGTAGAGAATGAATGTTAACCAGTTGCCATTTGTATATATGAATTTTTGTCTCTGTCACACATGTCAGTATACATCTGTGTGTCTGTACATTTTCCCTTAGTCTGGACAGTTTACTCCTGACAACATGATTGGCAATGTTTCCTCTTGATAACAGAGTAGGTCCTTTTAGGGCCTGAAGAGTTGTATCTCTTTTATGGCACTGCTTTTTTCTTCAGCCGCCTGATGCAATTTCATTTCCACAGTCCGGATTGCTTAAAGTTGTGAACCTGCATGTACTCCTAGCCATCCTTGGTGTCACCACACAGCATTTACTTATTTGCATGTCCAGGACCACAGAGAGCATTCAGATCAAACAGGGCCTCTGAGCAGGAAAGCTGTCAAAGTTCCAGAGTCTCATGGCAAATAATTCCTTTTTACTATGTAATGAAAAATGGTGATGTTAGTAAAATTGCTTCATGTAATGTATTTAGCTGGTTTTCACACAAATTCAGTGCAGCATACAGACTGTGTCTTTGATCTGCTGCTCTACTAAGTTCGTTTCCCTTCTCGACCTGGCAAATCCTATTCATTCTTTGAGGGTCAAGTGAAATCTTCTTATTTTTAGAACCTTTTCTAAATCTCCAGTTAACCACCTGGAGGACTTGGTAAAACACAAACTTCTGGGGCGCACCCCCAGTATCTATTTTAGTAGGTCTGGGTTGGGACCCAAGAATGTTTTATTGTTTTTAAAGTTCTCAGGAAATTTTAATGCTGCTTGGATTTTAATCCTGAATTAGAATCTTGACTGTAACACTTACAGTTGTTAAACTTTGGGAAAGTTAATCAACTTCTCTCTGCCTCAATCTCCTCATTTGTAAGCTAAAGATACAGCATAGTGTTGAGGCTCAATCTCCACCCACTTTTTCTCTGTCCCCTAGAACACCGTTCATCACCATGTTATAGTGCTCATTGCATTCTCTTACAATTACCTGGTCTCCTATACATCCAAAACTATAAACCCTAGAAGAAGGGAACTAGATCTTAGGCAACCTTGAATACACAGAATCTGTAGCATGCCTATAAACTTTAACCAGTGAGGATGTTAAACATGAATCTCTAAGAAGATCAAGGCCATTTCATCTATTCTTTGATTCTAGTTTAGATTATATCTGAAATAATTCAAAGAGTTTATAGATTTTCTTGAGGATATCTAGACATCAACCTGTTTTAGAAGGGTGTCAGGAGCTTACTCTGCCTTACAACTGCTTATTCTGTAAATTCTCTCTAACTCAATAGGACATATTGGTTAAATGATTATTTTGTCCTCTTGAAAGCTGAGAACCATCAACCACAACCTTCTCAAACAGCTGGCTAAGCTTCATATCACACTGGAAGGTCTATATTGATAGGTTTCAGTGCTATATCAGATACTATCAACCTCATGCCCTGTAGGTGAAAGGTAATATGAAACAGACCTGAAATGCTGAACAGTCAAGTTGAAACACATACTTAGTCATGTTTTAGCAAGTTGACAAGACATTTTGGGATTAGAAGAGATTTTTCAGGTAGATAATAATTCACCTTGTCATCCTTAATTTTTTTTCAATCTTTGGTGTTTATAACAAATTGTTTTTTTATAATAATTTGCCATGGCTCCATTAAGAGGTACAGTTTATATCCCCTTCTGTTGAAATTGTATGGGCCTTTGTGACTATCTTAACTAATACACTATGGTGGAAGTAGCACCATATAACTTTGCAGGCTAGGTCATAATAGGTGATACAGCCTCCAGCTGGCTCTCTCTTTTGGTAGCCTTGATCTTAGAACTCATTCATCGTGCTGTAAGGAATTATAGAACATACGGAGAGGCCTGAGTGAAGAGGATCCAAAGGTTTCAACCTAGCTCAGCACCATATAATAGCCAGCATAAACTTGCTGGCCATGTGAATGGACCATTTTGAAGCACTGGCTCTGTTGTCCCACACCTTGGTTCAGTCACCCTTAGATGATGCCACATGGAACAGATGTCAGCCTTCCCCATTCAGCTCTGCTTAAATTGTAGGGTCCTGAGCTAATTAATGACTGTTGTTTTAAGCCACTAGATTTTGGTGTGATTTGTTGTACATCAATAGATAAATGTATCCATGTTCACATAGAGCATACTCAAAATAAGACTGTCACAGACAGTGCACTCTGTTTGAATGCTATTCTGTTGAGTGTTTGTCTCTTTTCTGTACCTGGAAAAATCTATTAGTTCTTTTAACTTTTTCTTTTTTAGAGTGCTTTCTAAAATCCCCTGTCAGAGTTCACCATCTTTTTCTGTCCTCACTTTATGGTCAACTCTGTTATAGGGCTTACCGTTGTCTCTTGAAATTCTTGTTTTTTAACCCTCCCCAAATCATATACATTTTGCACTTGGGACACAAATAATATAGTCTTAAGTAAAAGTCAGGGAGTGATTATATTCATCCTGATTTTGTGCAGTGTGTTAGAGAATTTTTACTCTTCTGTCTCATAATGCTGCCTTCTTAAACATGGACTCCAAGGCAGCTGCTGAAGAGAAAGCATAGGGAAAGCTCCAGCTCCCTTTTGTTCAAGAGGGATACACACCATGGTACTAACATTTAACAAGGCAAAATAAGACATATGCCCCACCATAGCCTAAGGGGATGAGAATTCTAACCCCTTGTTTGGCAGCCTTTTCCCAGCAGTGGTCATACCTTGTGGAAGGGGGAGCGTGAATATGGGTGGTTATGTGGCTATCTCTGCTGAGAGTCAAAATCAGAAAGGTAGAATGGAATGAGGGTTAGAAGCTGGAATAACTTACCTCAACTGTTGCTGGTATTTATTAGCTATTAGATCATGGACAACTCTCAACATGTATGAGGCTGTTTCCTCATCTAGAAAGTAGTCAATAATAATAATAAAACTTCATGTTGGAAGAGAGGATCAGAAGTAGTCTACTTCGGCAAAGCAGTTTGCACATATTTGGTATTCATTGTGAGCAGGGACTTTTATTCTTCACGTATTATCTTCAGTACCTCATGTATAGTAGGTGGTAAGTAAATTCAGAGTAGGTGAATATTGTTTCTGTCATACTTACAGATTATAGACAAAAATAGAGATGTAAAAATATAACCACAAAATAAATAGTAATAATAAAACAGCTACTGTTGATTGATACTTACTAGATACTACTTTACATGAATTACATTTTTTAATGCAGTAAATAATCCTGACAGATAATATTATGATATACATTTTAGAGTTGAGAGATTACAGAATAGAGAATTAAAGTAATTTGCCTCAGTTCACTTAGCCAGTAAGTCACAAAAGTTGCATTCAAACTTGTTCAGTCTGAAACTAGAGCCTGATAATTTACAAGAGGTGCAGGTCTCCAACGTTGTTATGCACCTGGGGAGCATATTAAATTAGTGATATCCTGCTCCTCCTTTCCACTGAGTTGTTGGTGCAATTCAATAAACTTTGGAAAAGTGAGGTAGGGCTAAGAATCTTTGAAATTATTCTGATTGTGTATTTTCTCAGTTGTGTTACCTGTGTCTGAATGTGTGCAGATCATATTTTTCAAAATCTGAATTTAAGTTATAGTGCCATTTCATTGCAGCCAGATACCCTGACAAGAGAATTGAGGACCCCTTGGGGGCAGATAAGGGTTAGGATTTATCTACATAATCCACATATAGGTAATTACCATTCAGCAGTGTATGTGTGCAAATCTACAGCTACCTTCACAGCAGAGAGGAACTCTTTGAGGGAGAATTTATGTAACAAGGAATCTCATAACGAAAGAGGGTTCTTGTGGTTCTAGTTAACTTGCCTTAGGAGTGCATAAAAATTCATATGAAATCATAAATCTACCCAATCAGTTTTCACAGTTTTCAGGAACTTTTTATTCTATTGCTGAATTATTCTTGTACATATTGGAGTTGTATAGGATGCTTTTCTTTCTTTTTTTTTTAACATCTTTATTGGGGTATAATTGCTTTACAATGGTGTGTTAGTTTCTGCTTTATAACAAAGTGAATCAGTTATACATATACATATGTTCCCATATCTCTTCCCTCTTGCGTCTCCCTCCCTCCCACCCTCCCTATCACACCCCTCCAGGCGGTCACAAAGCACCTAGCCGATATTCCTGTGCCATGTGGCTGCTTCCCACTAGCTATCTACCTTACGTTTATTAGTGTGTATATGTCCATGACTCTCTCAGGATGCTTTTCTTTTTCAGTGTAGGTTGTGATAAAGGCAAAGCATAGAAAGGAAGTTTAGTATTCCACAAGGTGTGGTGCCTGGGCTAACCTTTATATGTGTAATATTGAAGACTCCATGGCAGATTTCTGTTTTGGGAGCCTTAAGCTTTACATTGTGACAAATCTTACAGAGTTCTACAAACTTAGTATCATCCCCACAGCTCATGAGTAGAATATTTTGAACTCAAGGGTCCTTCTCTGCTTCTTGGTGATATTTTCAGGTGATTTGCGCTTGCATTCCATACCTGTGTATTCAGAGAATGCACATATTCACAGTGACTGTAAAAATGGCACTGTAAAGACACATCATATCAGTTTGTAAAGGTTATATGTTTTTCAGAGTCTGTCTCCTGTTTTGGAATAGCTAGAACTCTATTTCAGAATTACGGATTTGTGGTTTTGGATGTTGATATTAAAAGCTTGAACCTTACTGATTTAAAAGTGACTTTATACAGACAGAGTAGTTTATTTTATATGGTCCTAAGTTGAAAATTGAACATAGCTCATTTGGCAATAACATTGACTTTGGTGGTGGAGTGATTATTAGCTAGTTGTAGTCTTCAGTGGAACTGGGAAGTGTAAATATATAGGAATAACTGGGGGTACATGATGCATTGGAGAGACATGGTGCATTAGTGGAGTGTGTTTGTGTGGAGAGACAGCTGGTTTAGGTGGATGGTTGTCATGTGATCTGATGCCTGGAAAAGTAGGCAGTGGCCCAATGATGAATGCTGCGTATAGAGATTGAATTTTGTATTGGAAGCATTAGGATGTTGTGGTGGATTAAAGATGGACACGAATTCTTCGAAATTTCTCCCATTGAGATGTGAGCTTTAGCATCCCCTTCAAGTGCAGAGAGCCCTATGACTGCTTTTAACAGTAGAACATAGTGAAAGTGGTGCTGTGGCATTTTCCAGGCCTGGGCCTTAAGATACCAGAAACCTTACACTTCCTGTATTTTGAACTCTTTACTCTTGAAATCCAGTTGCCATTGTAAGAATTATGTCTGTCATGAGACCAATATGCATAGGAAGCCTGTGATACGTAGAGAGGACTGGGGGATTCATACTCTATAAAGACAAGGACAGACAGACGACAGGACAAATAACACTGAGCCACCAAACATTAAAGGAAGTATCTTAGAAATGGATCCTGGAACACAAACTGCCCCAGCTGGTGTTCCCCAAGCAAGGGAAAAGGAGGGCAGGAGGATGTCAACAGACATCACCACCACGGACACCCACATATGTTGGCAACGACCTCTGTAGTTTTCACTGACATTGACCCCAGCTTATGGGAGCTGCCTGGAATACACATCACTGAAATCCCTTGGGGACATAGCCACCACACACACCCCTGGCACCACTATGTATGCACCAGTGCCCCATGCCCCAGTGTCAAGAAGTAGCTGGTTGTTGGAAACTTCCCCCCCAGGGAAAAAGGGTAGCTGGAGGACCCCAGTAGCCCTTGCTCATGCTGCTTACCACAAATGGCTTTTTTTCCACAGTAGTACTTATTTAATGTGATTAAGAATATGAAACAGGGCTTCCCTGGTGGCACAGTGGTTGAGAGTCCGCCTGCTGATGCAGGGGACATGGGTTGGTGCCCCGGTCCAGGAAGATCCCACATGCCGCAGAGCGGCTAGGCCCGTGAGCCATGGCTGCTGAGCCTGTGCTTCCGGAGCCTGTGCTCCGCGATGGGAGAGGCCACAACAGTGAGAGGCCCGCGTACTGCAAAAAACAAACAAAAAAAAGACTATGAAACAGCCTTTGGGTTTTCATTTCCTATGTACACTTCATTATGGAGGAACATCTGTTATGCTATTTCTTAGATTAAGAGAAGTTTGTAGAAAGCATCATTGTTCAAGTATTGGTCCCTTCTTAAAAGAATCATCATATATTTGCTGCCATTATAACTTTTTGAGAAAGCATAGGTCAGGTAAATTTGAGGCATAATTGCTCTCTGTGCTCTCTTTTATTTATATATTATATATAATGTATAATAATGTATGATATGTAATATATACATATACACAGTTGGCCCTTGAGCACGGTGGTTAATCCGTGTATAAGTTATAGTTGGCCCTTCATATCATCAGTTCCTCCACATTCCTGGATTCAACCAACCACAGACTTCAGTGCTGTAATATTTAGTATTGAAAAATATCTGCATATAAGTGGACCTGCGAAGTTCAGACTCGCATTGTTCAAGGGTCAATTGTATATATGTATACATGTGTACATATATATACACACTTATGTATACACATGCACATATGTATAATATATGTATAAATGTATGTGTATGTATATAGTAATACATTCAATTTAAGGACCATGTGGGTTATTTTTTAATAGATCTTTATTGGAGTATAATTGCTTCTAATACTGTGTTAGTTTCTGTTGCACAACAAAGCGAAACAGCCACATTCATACACATGTTCCCTCCCTCTTGAGTCTCCCTCCCACCCTCCCTGTCCCACCCCTCTAGGTCATCGCAAAGCACGGAGCCGATCTCCCTGTGCTATGCTGCTGCTTCCCACCAGCCAACAGTTTTATATTCGGTGGTGTATATATGTCGATGCTACTCTCACTTCCCCCCAGCTTTGCCCTCCCACCCCATGTCCTCAAGGCTATTCTCTATGTCTACCTCTTTATTCCTGCCCTTCAACTAGTTTCATCAGTACCATTTTTTTTTTTAGATTCCATATATATGCGTTAGCATACGGTATTTGTTTTTCTCTTTCTGACTTACTTCACTCTGTATGACAGACTCTAGGTCCATCTACCTCTCTACAAATAACTCAATTTCGTTTCTTTTTATGGTGGAGTAATATTCCATTGTATATATGTGCCACATCTTCTTTATCCATTCATCTGTCGGTGGACATTTAGGTTGCTTCCATGTCCTGGCTATTGTAAATAGTGCTGCAGTGAACACTGTGGTACATGTCTCCTTCTGAATTATGGTTTTCTTAGGGTATATGCCCAGTAGTGGAGAAAAAACAACCTCTTCAATAAGTGGTGCTGGGAAAACTGGACATCTACATGTAAAAGAGTGAAATTAGAACACTCCCTAACACCATACACAAAAATAAACTCCAAAAGGATTAAAGACTTAAATGTAAGACCAGACACTATAAAACTCTTAGAGGAAAACAGGAAAAACACTCTTTCACATAAACCACAGCAAGATGTTTTTTAACCCACCTCCTAGAGTAACAGAAATAAAAACAAAAATAAACAAATGGGACTTAGTAAACTTAAAAGCTTTTGCACAGCAAAGGAAACCATAAACAAGACAAAAAGACAACCCTCAGAATGGAAGAAAATATTTGCAAATGAAACAACAGACAAAGGTTTGATGTCCAAAATGTACAAACAGCTCATGGAGCTCAGTATCATAAAAAGAAACAATCCAGTTAAAAAATGGGCGAAGACCTAAATAGACATTTCACCAGGGAAGACATACAGGTGGCCAAGAGGCACATGAAAAGATGAACCTGTGGTTTTTAGTGATATTTCCTTTTACAGATATTTAGTACCTTTACTTTTTAAAATTTATTCTTTCACTGAAGTATAGTTGGTTTACAATGGTGTGTTAATATACCTATATTTTTATACGCATTTCTTAACTTGTTCCCAATCCTTTTTTATGTCTGAGACATTTAAAAATGAGAACACATATTCATTTTTTTCACCAAGAAAATATTTCACATTTTATTTCCATACTCAGTAATTTTCCATAGTGTAAAGTGCTTTGTATTTTTAAAATCTCTACTTACTAAAGCATATTTCTAGGGATTAATATCTTATTTCTTTTGAGTTACATGGTGTTAGAATTTTTTGTTTTGTTTTGTTTTTTGTCTTTTTTTTTTTTTTTTTTGCGGTACGCGGGCCTCTCACTGCTGTGGCCTCTCCCGTCGCGGAGCCCAGGCTCCGGACGCGCAGGCCCAGCGGCCATGGCCCATGGGCGCAGCCACTCCACGGCACGTGGGACCCTCCCAGACCGCGGCACGAACCTGCGTCTCCTGCATCGGCAGGTGGACTCTCAACCACTGCGCCACCAGGGAAGCCCGGTGTTAGAATTTTGACATAATGGAGGCAATTTTATTTGCACAAAAACATGAATTGCTTAAGACATCTTCAAAATACAGAGGATCACAAATAGTACCTTTAATTCAGGTTTGCCTAGCAGGTTAAATAGAACTACATATTATAAATTTTTACTATTTTTAAATTAAAAAGTAAGTAATAACGCACAAGGCAAGAAATCCAGTATGCTGTCCTCTTCCCAACTCCCCCAACTGTCTCCACATATGAGAATCTGACACTTTTAACTGTTTTAACAGTTTGTTTTCTGTTTTCTGGTTAGTAACTCTCGAACTCTAAAAAGGGGATTTTTTTAATACAACTTTTTTTCTGTTAATTTAGGCAATATCTATTGTGTCTGTGCCACAAAGATAAATCTCATTCTACCTTGTATACTTTGTATTGTTGATTGATTTTTGTTTACTTTTGTTATCGGAAAAAAAACATAATTTTTTAAATTTCTTTGACTTTTGCCAGGATTTCCAATTCTACTCCATGGGCGATAGAATAGCAAACATACCCTTTCATCTACTTCTTGTATCCTCTCTGTCTTGTAGTTTTTCTCGCACATATCATTACTTCTAATTATCAGGATTAATAGCATTTACTTTTATTTCTGTAATCATATACTATAAATGGTCCATGTATTATTTTTTGTGCTGATTTTTTAAAATTAAAACAAGTAATTAGTTAAGTGAATTTTATTTTGTAACTGTGGCTCAATATGCAATGCAGTAATGTGCTAAGACTGTTTTGTATCTGCATATATCCAGTATCATAACCTATGTGTCACTTGACAGAAAATATTTCCTCCAGGTCCAATGGATTCTTTTTCAGTTAAGTCAACCCTGACACATTTTAGTTTGCTTCACAATTAAACCATGACTTTCTTGCTCATCATGCTACTCCCCACCCCTGAATTCACTGGATTTCTTTTTCTTCATTAAGATTAGGGGGAAAAGCATGTTTCACAGCATCATTCATAACTTACATTTTCTTATTCACACTGTGTTACAGAATCCAGTCCAGTCATCATCTTGAATAAATTATTCTCAGAGACATTTGACTATTTAATTTGTAATTATTACATTTTTATTTAAGGAGGTCATGAAGTTTATTGTAGAGATTGTTCTCTGAAGGTAGCTATAGCTTGGAAGTAAAGATAACACCCTCCCCTAAAAAAAAATAAAAAGAAGGAAAACAGTTTATTACTAACTTAATTTTGGATTGGGATAGATTGGACACTTAATTAAAGGACTGGAGAGATCTGTAATTCTTTCTCATATGGAGTGAAAATGACATAAACCAGTAACATGGAAGAGCATTGAGGTTCAGATTGCTGATTGCTGTTTAATTGAATTGTATGGATTATTCTGGAAGTCAACTCAGGTGTGGTGGTGTACATCAGAGAAAACAAATCCTTTTAAAGATTTACTTAACATCTCTGTATCAGAAGATTGCTTGAAAATTTTTTGTGATTAAAGGAAATCTTCCCTGTACATTGTAAACACTGCCAGGCTCTGAGTGGGATAATGTGGCTTCTATCAATATATCAAAAGTCTATGGCTTTCTTGGTTTTATGTCTCTATTAACTCCATTGCAATCTTTTTCTGGGGGCGGGGGAGATAGGGGCTGTTATTAACATTCCAAACTTACTTTAGAGATGGTACCTTGGAAATTTTTTTTTCATCAGAAAGGATGCTTGAGGTGTAACTTAATTCAGTTTTTGAATTTCTGAAAATGCCTTAACTTTGTCCTCAAACTTGTTAGGTATGTTATATGCATCTAAAATCCAGTTTCAAAGTCACTGTCACAAGAGCTTTGAAAGCAACTGTGTAATGCTGGTAGATAGAAGACTGATTACAGGCTGGTTCTTATTCCTTTTTTGGTTTTCTGTACCTCTAGGTTTTGTGTCTTTGACAATTTTTAGAATCTTTCCTTTATCTTTGGCCTTCTCAAAATTCACGATTCTATCTTGAGATTTGGATTTCAATTACTTTGAATAAATACCCACATGTCGGATTGCTGGGTCATGCTGTAGTACTATTTTTAGTACTTCGAGGAACCTCCATACTGTCTTCAGTGGTAGCTATACCAATTTATATTCCATTCAACAGTGTACCAAGGGTACATTGGAAAACAGTATCAAGGTTTTCTCATAAATTAGATCTAGAACTACCACGTGATTCAGCAATCCAGCTTCTGGGTATATATCCAAAAGAACTGAAATCAAGGTCTCAGAGAGATAGCTGAACCCTCATTTCATTACAGCATTATTCACAATAGCCAGGATATGGAAACAATACAAATGTCCCTTAAGTAAGTGCATAAAGTATGGTATATACATACACTGGAATATTATTCAGCCTTAAAAAGGAGGAAACCATGCCATTTGCAACAACACAGATGAACCTAGAAGACATTCTGCTACGTGTAATAAGCCAGTCATAGAAGGACAAAAAGTACATGAGTCCACTTACATGAGGTATCTCAAATAGTCAGTCATGGAAGCAGAGAATAGAACGGTGCTGCAAGAATCACCAGGGCCTGGGAGGAGGGGGAAATAGGGAATTGTAGCTCAGTGGGTATAAAGTTATACTTACGCAAGATGAATAAGTGCTCGATATTTGCTAAATAACATAGTACTTATAGTTAGCAAAATGGTATGGTGCACTGAAAACACATTAAGAATATAGACCTCATGTTAAGTGTTCTTACCCCTCAGTTGTTGAAAAAAAAAAACAAACATGCACACATAATAACACAAGGAAATCTTTGGAAGTGATGGGTATGTTCAGTACCTTGATTGAGGTGATGGTATCACAAGTGTATACATATGTCCAAACTCATCAAAATGTATACAATAAATGTGTGCAATTTTTTGTATGTCATTTATACCTCAATAAAGCTTAGAAAATAAAATTTCAGGAGAATATCAATCGAAATTAAAATTCTCATACAAAAAGGAATAATAGAAAAGTGTTTGGACCTTCAATTCTGGGATATCATTACTTGGTTCAGCTAGAAGATGGGGCATAGCTTTTGACTTCTAGCAGCTTCCAGTATCAGCTCCAACCTGACATGATTAAACCGCCAAATAAAAGACAAAAAAAGGTTCAAGCAGATATGTGTTCTGTGCGGTAAAGCTACAAACTTTGACTACAGTGTCTCACAGAAATAGTTACATAGATGCATTTAGTCTTATGTCACTCCAAGCTGACATGTTCATAATGCATCCCACAGTATTTGCATGTGCTTTTTGTAATAATTTGTTTTAAAGTATTAAGGTACTCTCCAATGAGATTGCAGATAACATCTTCTCTCTTACTACTTTCGTACGAAATATAGTATCAAACTCATAGCTGCTTTTACATGTAGGTTGAGGAAGTGAATTTCTGTAGGTGGATGGGCTGTGTTCTAAGAGTGCATTCCACATCCTGGTCAGCACTTAAAAATGAAAGCTGTTGTTTCAAGCCAAGTTGAATTTTTAAAAAATACACAAATGAATACATTTCCTCCATTAAAGAAAAAAAATCCCAAAGAATTAACCTCATAATAGGTATGAATGATGGAGCATTAAATAAAGGTTTGAGGAACAGTCATCAAGCAAGATTATTAAGACCTACTGGGGCCAGGACCACTTAGAGATGTGGGGGAGATGAAAGAAGTCTGGAGGGCCCAGACCTGGTACTTAAGGAATTAGTGTAATTTTTAAAAGAGACAAGCATATATAAAATTGTGTGGCAATATATAATCATGATAGATTATGTCACAGGAAAAAAGAGCTATAGAAATTCAGAAGACACATCCTGAAATTGATAGAATACATTTCTTTGTATGGATCTGTGATAGTAACATAATCAACATCACTATCTGGTAGGTAAATGGTACTTACTAAATTATTGTAAGGGCAAATCTTTTCAACCAGTGTGTCACAGCACAGAGAGCCATGAATGGGTGATTGGCCTGATACAAGATGTTCATCCCCTCAGTCGTGAAGACAGCTGAATGGCTGGAGTCACCTCCAGCTGTGAGTAACCTTCTACATGGCAGCTAGAAGGGTGCCTGAGCAGAGCAGAGCCAAAGGAAGTGTGCCAGGGCCCCTTAGTTGTTGAAAAAAATTAAGCAACACACAACTCTTATTGTTTTAACTTTGAGAAAGTGAGCATGGGCATGGCCAAGGATGTGTTCTTATCAACTGGGTGTCATCTTCTTCAGCAGGAGTTGTACAGCATTCCTTTATCTGTTGCTGACAAAGGGTCATCGGTTATAAGACATTAGTTGTTAAAGTCTTGAACTCATAGATTGACAGTCTTGGTTCGAATATCACTTCTACTATTAATACACTCAATGACAGAAGTCAAATTAATTAACCTCTTTTAGATTTAATTTCCTAATCTGTAAAATGGGATTGATAAAAGTACATACCTTATAAAGTTATGATGTGGGGCAAGAATATGTGTATGTGTTTAGTACAGTGTCTGACACAGCAAAATTTCAGTACATGTGAGCTTTCCTATAATCACTGTCATTGTCGTCATTATCATCATCATCATTTGGCAGTATTAAATTAATCCCTTCTGGTCTAGTGGTTTGAACACTAAAAGTGAAAATTTAGGAATTGCTGGAAACCCTTATAAAGCCACACTACTTGTGTCTTATTTTCACGTTATCATGTTGTCAATGAGAAATAGAAAATCATTTTCTACTGCAGCAGTTTATTAATAGCAACAAAGTAGAACAAAACATTGGTTAAAAACAGAGGTAGTAAAATAGTCATGTGAAGTAGGAACTGTGTGTTTAGCATCTTTATTGCATATTTTTATAAGATAAACTCTTCCTGGCAATAGGATTAATGACTTTTTATTGCTAGGAAATTAATAAGTTTACAAACATGTGAAAGATGTCACATCTTTACAAATATTTATTGCTCCTATCAAATAAAAAGAACTTTATTTTCTAAAATTAGATGAGCATTGCCTGATTTAGATTGTGTTAACTTCCATACTTGCTTTTGGAAAATAAATTCAAATATGTGTTCAAGAGAAAACTATAATTTTTCTTCTCATATTTAACCTTTGTTACCATAATTTACCTCCAAACATTTGTGATTTGAAAGTAAAACTTGAATGTTATGCAAATAGGTGAAAGGAAACTTGATTGCTTTGGGGGAAATAAGAGAATTGGTAATATTTTCTACTTTTTGAAAAATAATCTAGATGTTTCTTAAACACTGGCGATATGTAGAAAATGAGGGTTGTTTCAGAACAATATACCTCTCCTGCCAAGAACTCAGCTTTTTAAATAAAAGGGTTCTATAAATACTAAATTTAACAAAATCTACAAAATAAAATTATTTAAAAACTTTTTTCCAGGTCACTTCCCCAGTATGTTGAATAGAAATCTTACACATGTAGGCTAACCATATGTTCTTAAAGCACTCATTGTGTATATAGCTTCCATTTATATGATATTCAGCTTTTCACTTATGATAGTAATAACAACAAAGATGCTTGGTAATTTAATACAACGTTTACAATTATCACTCCCTACATTAAACACGTCATCTGTGTTACCTTTACTTGACCATCACAACTACCTCATCATGGAAGTTACTGCTATTTGGCACATTGATAGACGAGAAAACTGAATGGTAGAGAGATTAAGTAATTTATCAAGCTAACGCAGCTAGCTAGAGTTAGAGATAAGATATAATTTTAGACTGCATGATTCTGAGGATGTGCTGTTGACCACTAAGACATATTCCTCTAGATACTACCACCTCTTTAAAAAACAAACTCACACACAACCTTCAAACCCAGAGAGAGAACTGGAAAGGCTCACTGTGAAGTGATGGGGTGAGGGTGGGGATATAGGGACTATCATGTGAGTATACATTCTTGAATAACGAACTTGGTATTATGGAAGGCAATGGCTTAAATCTAACATATGCTTAACTTATCTAAAATTAGTAAGAGTAGGAATGAAGATACAGTAAGTCCCTTACATACAAATGAATTCTGTTTCAAGAGCACGTTCGTTAAGTCCAATTTGTTCGTAAGTCCAACAAAGTTAGCCTAGGTACCCAACTAACACAGTCGGCTATATAGTTCTGTACTGTAATAGGTTTATAATACTTTTCACACAAATAATACATAAAAAACTAGCAAACGCAAAAAATAAACATTTTTAATCTTACAGTACAGTACCTTGAAAAGTAGAGTAGTACAGTACAACAGTTGGGGTACAGGGGCACATTCACATCTTTGAAAGTTCTCAACTTGAAGGTTCATATGTAGGGGATTTACTGTATCTGGTCCGCATGATGCTAGAACTAAGGGATGCTTTTTCAGCTTGAAAGAGGGATTATATACTCCCTAAACTCCAACAGAGTTTTACATCCTTGATGAATAGATGAAGAAGACATTTCAAGTGTTAGGTCAATCAAATGCAAGTATCTTTTCTAAATGTTCTGCTGTGTGGTGTGTTCAATAAAAATGATAAACGTCATTCTTTGTGTTGTAATAGATATGGTATTTGAATGTGTTGGTTATATTAATACATTAAAACTAAACATTGGTTAATCAGCATATTATTGTAGAGGATGACACGTTAGAAAGATAAATGTTGGTGTTTATTATGAATATTTAACTTTATGTAAGAGAGTGGATGTTTTTTAATCAAAGGTAGTCATGCAAGTTTCATTCTTAGTGTCTTACATCCTTATTTTAAAAATAAAAGAAAGCTAGTCTTAAGGTGATTAAGATCAATTAATAGTTCATATACAGAAGATGAATGTTTTAGGGTTTTTTTTGTCATGAAGATCTTGAATATCAGTTGATGTATAAAAACTTCATAGCATAAAAATGCAGCTCCCCTTCCCTTGGTAGCACTCTCTTTTCATCCTTTGTTTCAAACATTTGTTTACATAGACCTATTTAAAACATTTGTGATTCATTCATAGTTGATGTACATGTGTAACATTGCTATTAATGCTAATCAAGACAAGAGTATTCCCTCTTGTCAGACCCACAGAGAAAACCTAAATTGCTCTGACAGGATAAGAGAGACCAGCTGCAAATTTTATATTTGCTGAAATCGTAACAGGAAAGCAAATGAAAAGGAAAAAGCCCAGTTTCCCTCCCCTTGAAACAGATCTACGCAGTTTTTACTGTTCACAATGAAACCTAGAGATGGATTTTTTTCCATATTTCCAGGCTACTGTTGTCTTTTTTTATAGCAAATATTTTTAAGTAAAAGTTTTCTGTAGAAAAATTCTGCACAGGCAATGAGAGAAAAAATAAATTGAACTTAAAATTAAAAATTTTGTGTGTTAAAGGGCATTATCAAGAAAGTAAAAAGACAACCCACAGGGTGGAAGAAAATACTTATGAATCATATATCCAATCAGGAATTAATATCCAGAGTATTAAAGATCTCCTACAACCTAAGAAGAAAAAAATAAATAAGCCATCTAAAAAAATGGGCAAAGGACTTAAATAGACATTTCTTCCAAGACAGATGGCCAAAAGGCACATGAAAAAAACGTTCACCATCAGTAATCATTAAGGAAATGCAAATGAAAACTACAGTGAGGTAGTACTTGACACTCATTAGTTGGCTAGTATGAAAAAAAACAGAAAATACCAAGTGTTGGTGAGGATGTGGAGAAATTGGAACTCCTGTACATTCCCTCTGTGAATGTAAAATGGTGCAGCTACTGTAGAAAATGGTTTGACAGTTCCTCAAAAAATTAAAAAGAATTACCATATGATTTAGTAATTCTACTTCTAGGTATATATCCAAATGAATTTAAAAGCAGGGACTCAATCAGATACTTGTACAGCAATGTGCATAGCAATGTTATTCACAATAGCTAAATGGTGGAAGTACCCCAAATGTTCATCAACAGATGAATTTATAAACAAATGTGGTATATACATACAATGAAATATTATTCATCCTTAAAAAGGATTGGAGTTTTGATACATGCTACAATATGGATGAACCTTGAAAACATTATGCTAAGTGAAATAAGCCAGACAAAAAGGACAACTATTGTATGATTCCACTTATATGAAGTACTTAGAATAGGCAAATTCACAGAGACAGAAAGGAGAATAGTGATTACTAGGGGCTGGGGGAGGGGAGAACGGGGAGTTATTATCTACTTGGTAAGTTTTAGAAATGGATAGTGGTGTTGGTTGTACAACATTGTGAATGTACTTAATGCCACTGAGTTTTACAATTAAAAATGCTTAAACTCAGTGCTTTGTGTCCACCTAGAGGGGTGGGATAGGGAGGATGGGAGGGAGATACAAGAGGGAGGAGATATGAAGATATATGTATAGCTGATCACTTTGTTATACAGCAGAAACTAACACACCATTGTAAAGCAATTACACTCCAGTAAAAATGGTAAAAAATATGGAAAAGTAAGCCTGTAACAATAATCCAAGTAAATATCCATATATAAGCAAAAAAAAGCTTAAAATGGTAAATTTTGTTATGTATGTTTTATCACAATAAAAAATCCTAAAAAAAAGAAAACCATAGAGTTCAGAAAGAAGTGGCACAGCATCTTTCAAGCATTGAAAGAAAAGAACTGTCAATCCAGACTTTTATATTGAGCAAAAATATCCTCCAAGAATGAAGGGTAAATCAAGATATTCTCAGATGAAAGAAAACTAAGAAATTTTGCCAGCAAATCTACCCTAAAAGAGCCGCTAGAGGAAGTTCTCTAAACAGAAAGGAAATGATAAAAGAAGGAACAGTAGAACATCCAGAAGGAAGAAAGAACATAGTAAGCAAAAATATGGGTAAATAGAATATAATGTAGACTTTCCTTCGAGTTTTCTAAACTATGGCTGATGATTGAAGCAAAAATTATAACACTGTCGGATAATAGTTTGTAGGGGATATATATATATATATATGAGACTATTATAGTATACACAAGGGAGAGTAAAGTCATATAAAGAAAGGTAAGGTTTCTAAACTTCAATTGAACTGGTAAAATGATGACACCAGTAGACTGTAATAAGTTAAGTATATATAGTGTAATACCTAGACAAATCACTAGAAAGCTATATGAGAGATACACTCAAAAACCGTCTATAAAATGAAATGATAAAGATATTCAAGGAACCTACAGGAAGAGAGGAACAAGAAAAAATAAGTGAGAAACAGACAACAAACAGAAAACAAGAATTAAAACGGCAGGCTTAAGCTCCAACATAATGATAGTTACCTTAAATGTAAAGGATCTAAGTTCACCAATTAAAAGACAGATTAGAGTGAACTTAAAAATACATGCTGCAACTAACAACAGGGTCCTACTGTATAGCACAGGGAACTATGTTCAATGGCCTGTGATAAACCAAAATGGAAAAAATATGAAAAAGGATATATATATATATGTATGTATAACTGAGTTACTTTGCTGTATGGCAGTAATAACACAACATTGTAATTCAGCTGTACTTCAATTTTTAAAAAATCCTGTTCATTATCCTTTCCACTGAACCCTCATTAGCACAATAAATTATATCACAACCTGATTCTCAAAAAAAAAAAAAAAAAGAAAAATTATTCTGCACTTACCCAGATTTCTTCAGAGGTACTAGAATCCAAGGAGTAAGTTATCTATGAACCGTTGCCCTTTTTAATGGGATTTGACATCCAATTCCTACTTTCATGAAACTTCCAATGTATTGGAAAAGAGAATATTTATACACAAATGGCTACTACACAGGGAAGGGTATGGAAAGTGCCTGCAGATTAGGTGTAAGCACAACATCAAGCCAGGTGTTAAAAAGGGAACCATATTTCAGTAGTAAGGAGGAGCCACTAATGAATTTCATCATATCCTCCTGTTAAAAATGGCATCATGGGCTTCCCTGGTGGCGCAGTGGTTGAGAGTCCGCCTGCCGATGCAGGGGACATGGGTTCGTGCCCCGGTCCGGGAAGATCCCACATGCCGCGGAGCGGCTGGGCCGGTGAGCCGTGGCCGCTGAGCCTGCGCGTCCGGAGCCTGTGCACTGCAATGGGAGACCCCACAACAGTGAGAGGCCCGCATACCCAAAAAAAAAAAAAAAAAAAGTCTAAAAAATGGCATCACATGCCAGATATAATGCTTGATTTCTAAAATCCTTGGCTTTAATGTTCTTTCATGCTACCTGTATAGGGAGGAGTATCTGGTGGTAGCAAATTCCAGCATTTCTCATCAACACAAATTCCTATAACTGCCAAACACTGAGTGGTAAGAAAGAGTGGGCAATGATGCAGGCATTTTTATGTCTCCGTTCTTATGATTCCTAAGCTTACTCTACTTGTTTTTTTTCCAGATATGAAACATGTAAGATAGATATCATTTTCAGAATTGTTACAAATATTTCTGAGAAAATATCTTAGAGTTAGAAAAATACCTCATCAAACATTTTTAAGTTATCCTCCTTGTCCACTGTGGTTTTGCACCTATGACTGACTTCTTTTAAATGGCAACTCTTGAGACGTCCCCTTCCAATGAACCCATTATTTCACTCGTACTTACTACTTATCATAGAATTATTTCTTCATGAAATATATAATTTACCACCATTGTGCATTATCTGTCTTCATCACTAACCTGTATGTTGCATGGAAACAGGATTTTGCTTATATTTCATCACTCTACACTCGGTATATAGGAGAATGCTCAGAACCTAAAGTTTAATCAGTACACATTTGTTGAATGAGTATTTTCAGGATATTATAATTGAGGTCTACTATTTTTTAAGGAAATAATTTGTTTCTTTTTTATAAGTGCTTCATGCAGTATGTTGGGCAGAGAGAGGAATAGGATGATGAACACATCATATCCACAAGAAACTTAGACATGAATTTCACTGAATCACTGTAGAAAGTGGTATAGTACTGTAATAGGTATATGGGAATCCCTGGTTCAGTCTTTCTAGGAAAATTCTATAAGATATATTGCATAATTTCTTCACTATTAAAATTATTAATAGGATTATAGTGGGCATTTTTCCCATGAGCCAAAACTTTCTCATTCTCTTATCCCTTATTCTTTTTTTTTTTTTTTTCGCAGTACACGGGCTTCCCACTGTTGTGGCCTCTCTCGCTGTGGAGCACAGGCTCCAGACGCGCAGGCTCAGCAGCCATGGCTCACGGGCCCAGCCGCTCCGTGGCATGTGGGATCCTCCCGGACCGGGGCACTGACCCATGTCCCCTGCATCGGCAGGCGGACTCTCAACCACTGCGCCACCAGGGAAGCCCCAGCCTTTATTATTAACAATGTGAATTTGGACTCGTTCTTTGCAGAATTTTTATATTCTTGATAATACCTAATGCTTTCTCACAATGTGTACCTGGATACCTAATTGGCACTTAATAAATAGTTAAATGTATCCCATAACTAACAGATGCTGCCAACAAGATTTTGGCAAGCCCTGAGTTCTGTCAGTTTATGGTTGAAATCCTTGACAGAAGCCCAAAGCACCGATTATCTGTGGTGTTGACTAAAAAGAGAATGATGCGTGAGGCAGAAATGGCATTCTGTTTGAAAACGTAAGGTATCTGACACACATTTTTGCTCAGATGCAGAACTGCTCTTCTTCCCTTGGGAAGTGGATTGGAGGGGCTCCTGTGAGAAGTAATTACTTGATTGATGTATAGCCAGACACAGTCAGTTAGTTAGGACCTAGGCCCTCTAAAGGAGTAAGATATGTTCGCTGTTGTTGGAAGCTTTGAAGTAGTAACAGTATTCTGCTCAATGTCAGTACTTTCTGTGTTACATAGTAAGAAGCTTTTTCCATATGGTTCTCATGTAAGGTGTCATCATACATTCAGGCTCAAAATGCCATAGACAGGGTGGCTTATAAACAACCGAAATTTATCTCACAGTTCAGGAGTCTGGGAAGTCCAAGATCAAGGTGCCAGCAGATTCACTCCCTGGTGAGAATCCTCTTCATGATTCATAGATGGTTGTCCTATTGTGTGTTCATACAGAGGAAGAGGCAAGGGAGCCATTTGTATTTTCTTTTAAAAAGGCACTAATAGGGGCTTCCCTGGTGGCACAGTGGTTGAGAGTCCGCCTGCCAATGCAGGGGACGTGGGTTCGTGCCCCGGTCTGGGAAGATCCCCCATGCCGCGGAGCGGCTGGGCCCGTGAGCCATGGCCGCTGAGCCTGCGCGTCCGGAGCCTGTGCCCCGCAACGGGAGAGGCCCCAACAGTGAGAGGCCCGCATACAGCAACAAAACAAAACAAAACAAAACAAAGGGCACTAATATCTTACAAGATGGCTTCATAATCTAATCACCCCCAAAGGACCACCTCCAACACCATCATATTGAGAATTAGGTTTCAATATATCTTTTTTTCTTTTATTAGAGTGTAGTTGCTTTACAATGTTGTGGTAGTTTCTGCTGTACAACAAAGTGAATCAGCCACATGTATACGTATATCCCCTCTTGGATTTCCTTTCCATATAGGTCACCACAGAGCATTGAGTAGTGTTCCCTCTGCTATACAGTCTGTTCTCATAAATAGTTATCTATTTTATACATAGTATCAATAGTGTATATCCCAATCTCCCACTCCAGCCCACCACCCCATCCCCCTTTGGTATCCGTACATTTGTTCTCTATGTCTGTATCTCTATTTCTGCTTTGCAAATAAGTTCATCTATACCATTTTTCTGGATTCCACGTATATGCGTTAATATACGATATTTGTTTTCTCTTCCTGACTGACTTCACTCTGTACAGCAGTCTCTAGGTCCATCCACATCTCTACAAATGACCCAATTTCGCTCCTTTTTATGGCTGAGTAATATTCCATTGTATATACGTACTACATCTTCTTTATGCATTCTTCTGTCAATGGGCATTAGATTCCTTCCATGTCCTGGCTATTGTAAGCAGTGCTGCAATGAACATTGGGGTACATGACTCTTTTTGAATTATGGTATAAATTTTGGGGAGACACACGGTCTGTAGTATAAGGTCATGTACCAGCCTTGTGCCTCTATATTTGTCCGTTCTCTCTTCTCATCAAACCATGTGGAAGTGTTTATGTGCTAAAGTCCATCGGTCTCCTTCTCACTGTCTAACTTGCAGCTGGAATTTGCTAAATAGCAACTGTTTTAAGGCCAGATCCTAATTTTCCCTTCCATTTTGCCACACACCTATGAGGTATGATTGTCTGAGTGGTTTAGACTAGTGTTTAGACTAACTCATTTCCCTTCAATCCATCCAAGTTCAGTTTAAATTTGGTATCATTGACAACATTAAAATAAATATCACAGTTTAATTTCCTTACATAGAATATTCCAGATATGCTACAGTTTGACTACTTATTAGTTTTGGAGAAAATTGATCTTAACAATGGAGGTTTTATTCTAATCCATTCTGAGAGTTGTACATTTGAGTATTTTTCTTAAAATAAAGCCTAATTCTTAGTTATGTTAGTTTTACAGTCCCTTTTTCAAATTATAGGGATTCTTAAAAAACTGAATAATGGAAAATAATGAAATGGGTAAAAATGTGCATCCTTGGGATTTATGGTTAGGACCGCGGGAGCAAGAGAATGGAGAAACTTTATATAATATATACATTACAATGTATTGTTTGAAATTTTACAATGAGGATAATACGTTTTAAAGTTAAAAATCATAGGAACAATATTGAAAATTTGCAATACCGCATCACCTCATTCATTAATTTGTTCAACCAGTACCTATAGGGTACTAAATAAGTTCTAGCTCTGGAGGATAAAAGGAAAAGTAAAACATAATCTCTGTTCTTTAAATATTTAAAATCCAGAGAGCAAACTTATGAACACACCAGTGATTCTAGTACTGTGTCATAAAATATAAGAATCATTGCACTACAGTGGCTGATGGGGGCTCCATTATTACATGGATTTGAACCCTGACTTTATTATTTCCTAGCTGTATATTGGGAATGTGACTAAAACTCTACGTACCCCATTTGCACCATCTGTAAAGTAAGAAGAATTAAAGTACCTATCTCATTGTGCTGTTGGGGATATAAAATGGCTTAATATCTGTAGAGGGCTTAGGATGTGCTTGGCAGAGAGCAAATAGTTAATAATTATTACGTATTTATTCTGGAAGCATAAACAAAGGGCATCCAAATTACCTTTTTTTGGTAGGAAATTACAAAAGGCTCCCTTAGAATTGATAACTAAGTTAAATACTAAAGAATACTTAAGGACTTGGAAATAGTTTTTTAAAAAAAGTGTTTTGCTGGGCTAGTGGTCTGGAATCCAGATTGCTGAAAAGTTTCATTTGATTTGTTTGATGTTTTAAGTTGTAAATATTATCTTCAAATATTGATTATCATGCAATTTCACATAAGAATCAGATACTGAAAAGTCATAACTATTAAACCTGTGTCCAGATAGCAGCGTTTGGTCAGAGCTATAGGAGAGCTGCATAAGATACTTGGATGAGGTAGGTCTTCACTTTCTTTTTAACCAGCACACCTGTGGACTCCTGATCCTGGAGACTAAAATGCTCTTGTGCTGCTGTTTTTCTTTCATGCCGCCTCCTTTATATACACCCTAAAGCATTTTAATTGTTGACCCATGATAAAAAGGGATCCTAAGGGAAGTAACTGAAATAGACAATAAAGAGCTAAGCCACGCAAGAGGGAGGAGATATGGGAATATATGTATATGTATAGCTGATTCACTTTGTTATAAAGGAGAAACTAACACACCATTGTAAAGCAATTATACTCCAATAAAGATGTTAAAAAGATAAATAAATAAACAAAAAAGAGTTAAGCCAAGGTCAGAATCATAAAATGCTTACGCTTTATGTTTGGAGGAATAGAGATTGTACCCTGAAAGATTCAGGGAGCCACTGATGCTTATAACAAGGGGAATTAAGTGATGAGAGGAGCTCTTTTTGAAAGACCATACTAGCATCACTTGGGGAGATAAACTGAGGATGGTTTGAGACTGCTTTCAATTTATTTTAATGCTGAGTTTGAAATATCCAAGAGACATATACAAGCTAAAGTCATTATGTGAATTCTATGGCGTAGATATGACAACTTCAGTAGCTGAAGCCCTGGAATTGATGAGGTTACCAAGATGGGGAAGGGGCAAAGCTTGGAACTGAAAAATCTAAAGTATCCACAATACTAAGACTAGGGCATAAAAAATCTAGGACTACTAACAAAAGTACTTTGAGACTTCAAAACACTTTATAGTTTTACTGAAGTATAGTTTATATACAGTAGAATTCACCCATTTTGAGTGTTCAGTTTCATGAACTTTAGAAATTGTGCATAGGATACAACCACCACCACAATTCAAGTGTAGAATATTTTCATCACACTAAATTTTTTTCCTTCTGCCCTTTGATTCCCTCCAGCACCCACTGGCACAGGCAACCATTTATCTTTTTTACGTCACTATAGATTTTCTAGAAATTCATATAAGTGGCGTCATATACATAGTATTTTGTTTTTTTAGTTCTCGCTAAATCATTCATGTTCTTACATGTATTAATAGGTCATTTCTTTCTGTCACTCTATAATATTCCATAGTGTGGATGTACAATGATTCTATTTACCAGATGATGTATATTTTGGTTGTTTCCACTTTTTGGCTGTTTGAATAATGGATGAGTAATATGTGTGTATATATTTTTATTTTCTTTAGTTAAATAGCTAGGAGTAGAATTTTTGGGTCTTTGGTAGGTATTTCAATTACTTTCTAAGATACTGCCTTACTGTTTTTTAAAGTGGCTAAACACTTTATAGTCTCACCAGCCATGTAAGGGATTTCTACTTTCTTTACATCCTCAGTAGCACTAGGTGTCATCAGTAGTTTTCACTTTAATCATACTGTTGAAAATGTGTAGTGTTATTATATCATGGACAATTTTTATTTCCATGATGACTAGGGATTTTTGTCTTTTCATGCACTTACTGTCTATTTGCATACATTTTTGTTAAGTGTCTATTTAAAACCTTTGAGCACTTTTCAAATTGAGTTGTCATCTTATTGAGTTGTATGCCAACAGAGCATTACTTGGATAAACCATGTTTAGACATGATGTATTATCTTTACATATTGTTGGATTTAATTTGCTAAAATTGTATTGAGATATTTTGCATCTATGTTCATTAGGGCTATCCATTTATATTTTTCATGGGATATCTTTGTCTAGTTTTGGTATCTAGCTTGATAAAATTAGTTGGGAGGTCTTTCTTCCTCCTTTATTGCTAGAAAGAATTTGTTTAGCATAGGTATTTTTCTTCCTTAAATGTATTATGGAAACCAGCTGTCAATTCATCTGGGTCCAGAGTGTTTTTTGGCTGTTGGTTGGTTGGTTTTTATGGAAATTGCAATGTCAGTATTCTGCATAAGGGTAATTAAGTTTTCTGTTTAGTTTTGGATCATTTGGTCATATGTGTATTTCAAGGACTTGTTCATTTCATCCACATTGTCAGATTTATGGGCATAATGTTATCCATTATATTCTCTTATTCCCTGTTTAATTTCTGTAGGATCTGCAGTGATGTACTATCTTTAATCCCTGATATTGGTATTTTCTAATATATCTTTGATTTGTTATTTCTAGGTATAAGTGTATAAATTTTCAAAGAACCAGCTTTTGGTTTTACTTACTTTCTGTGTTCTTCTCTTTCAGTTGTATTGATTTCTGCTCTTAGCTTTATTAATGCCTTCCCTCTACTTATTTGAATTTAATTTGTTTTTCTTTTCCTGATTTCTTAAACTCAGATAATTGATTTTAAATTCCCTTCTTTTCTAATATTAATATTTAAAGGTATAAATTTCCCTTTAAGCAATGCTTAAGCTGAATCTCCCATATTTCATGTGGTTTATTATCATTTAGTTCAATATATTTTCTCATTTCCTTTTTGAATTCTTCTCTGACCAGTCTGTCATTTATATATATATTATTTGATTTCCAAATATTTCTAATTCTTATTTATACTGATCTTTAATTATGTGCTAAAAGAACATACTCTAGATTAGTTCATTCTTTAAAAAGTAAAAATATTTTGGGGCTTGATTTCTGGCTCAGCATATTGTCCGTCACAGTAACATACCAGGTATACATGAAAATAATTTTTATTCTGATGTTATTGTGTTTGAGACCTATCAAATTGGAATATTATTTTCTTTTCTATGTTTTTTTGCACAGTTCTTTTAAATTATTTTAAAGAATTTTACACCTATTTTTGACAAAAATTGTACATATTTAAGGTATGCACCATGATGTTTTGATATATGTATACACTGTGAAATGATTACCACAATCAAACTAATTAATATACCCATTGTCTTCCAAGATTACCTTTTTCATGTGTCTGTTGAGGACCCTTGAGATCTACTCTAAGCAAATTTCAAATATGCAATATGTTATTAGTATCTATAGTCACCATGCTGTACATTAGGTTTATTCATCTTACAATTGAAAAGTTTTACCCCTTGATCAATATTGCCCTTTTATTCCATCCCCCAGCCTCTGGTATCCACAGTTCTACTCTCTGTTGCTATGAATACAACTTTATTTATTTATTTATTTACCACATGTAAGGGAGATTATGTGATAATTCTCTTTCTATGTCTGGTGTATTTCACTTAGCATAGTTCTATCAACTGCTGAGAGAAGGATGTTAAAATCTCCAGTTCTGATTTGGTATTATTGATTTGTTCCTTTAATTATGTCAATCTTTGCTTCTTACATTTTGAAACTCTTATTAAATGCTTACACATTTCTGATTATGTTTTCCTGTATAATTGATGCTTATCATTATAAAATATTCCTCATTTTCTTTGGTAGTATTTTGTATCTTGGTATTTGATCTGCTATTAATTTAGATACTTAAGCCTTTTCATGTGTACTATTTTTATGGTATATATTTTTTCTATCCATTTACTTTCTACCTATTTGTAACTTTGTATTTAAAGTGCATCTCTTGTAGACAGCAAGTTAGGTCTCTTTTTTCTTTAACCCATTCTTAAAATCTTTGCCTTTTGACTGCAACCTAGTACCATTCAGTGTAATTATTTATGCGGTTTTGTCTCTACCATTTTATTATTTGTTCCCTCTTTGTTTTCCATTCCTCCTTTCCTCACCCCCACTTTGGGAGATTATTTTACATATTTTTAGAATTTTAATATTCCTACTGGCTTTTTTGCCATATCTTTGCATTTTTTAGTGGTTATTCTGAGAATTAAATATCTTTTACTGTTTACAGTTACAGTAGTTTACCACTTCACATAAATTATAGAATCTTTGAAACCCTATAGGTCCATATATCACTCAACGTTTTTGCCAGAGTTGACAAACAATGACCCACAGTTCAACTGACTGTTTTGTAAATAAATTTTATTGGAACACAGCCAACACTGTCCGCTGATGGATTATGGCTGCTTTTGAGCCACAGTGGCAGAGTTGAGTGGTTATAACAGAGCCCTTACAGCCTGCAAAACCTAAAATACTTGCTATCTGACCCTTTATGATTATTATATGTGTTATATTTTTATACATTACGAACCCTACAAAATAATGTCATAACATTTGCTTTAATCAATTATATATTTAAATTGAGAGAAAACAGCAAATGGTCATTTGCATATCCCCAGATATTTATGATTTCCGAAGTTTTTCATTTCTTTATGAGCACCTGAGTTTCTGTCTGTTACTGCTCCACTTCAGACTATAGAGCTTTCTTTAGCGTTGCTTATCTTATAGATCTGCAGACAACAAATTATTTTATTGATTTATTTGTTCATTTTCTTGTTTATTTGATTAATCTGAAAATGTCTTTATTTTGCTGTGACTTTTGAAGGATATTTTATAGAATATTCTGTGTATAGTATTCTGAGTGGACAGTTTTATTTGTTTGTTTTAGCACTTTAGTAGTGTTATTCCCTCTCTCTTCTGCCCTCTATAGTGGCTGGTAAAAAAGTCAATTATTAATTGAATTGGTGTTTCCCTGTAGGTAATAGGTCATTTTTCCTCTTCTACATTCAACATTTGTTATTTTCTCTACCTTTCAACAGTTTGATGGTGTTCTTTTCATGTTCTGTTTATAATTTTCTACCTTTAATCAAATTTGAGAAAATTTTGGACATTATTCCTTCAGATTTTTTCTGCCTTATTTTTTCATTCCACTTCTTCTTGGATTCCAATTACATATACGCCAAACTGTTTAATATAATTACCTCAGAGGTCTTTGAGGCTCTGGTCTTTTATTTTCAGTCTTTTTTTTTTTTTTACCTGTTTTCTACACAATTAGGTAATTTCTGTTGATCTTTCTTCATGTTCACTTAGCCTTTCCTCTGTCATTTCCATTTGTCCAGTAAATCAATCAAGTTGTTTATTTTTTTACTTCAGATTATTTTTTAGTTCTGAATCTCCACTTTATTATTTTTCTGATGGCATTCTTTTTTTCATTCATTGTGACCATATTATACTTTACTTCATTGAGGATTGTTACAGTAGCCACTTTAAAATCCTTGTTTGCTACTTCCAAAATCTGAGTCACCTTAGAGTTGGTCTTTGCTTAATTGGATTTCTTTTTGTGCATTTTCCTAGCTGCCTGTTACTTCTGCCTAATTTTGTATTTTGGACATACAGATATTAATTTTTAGGGATTTTGGATTCCATTTTTTTTTAGCACATGAGTGGTATTCTTTACTTTTAACTATTATTTTAATTGGACTTAAATTGAAAGCTTTTGTTTTTTGAGTGGCAGCTCTGGCCTAAGTTCAGATCTTTGTCTTTAAGTAAGCTGTTTTATTCTTTTGTGTGCATGGCTATGCCATGGGTTAGGCAGAAATGTGGGTAGGAAGAATCAGCACTTCCCCATTCTGGATTCCCTCACAGTGTTCTTTAGCAAGTTTCCTCATCTTCAGTTTTCTGGCTCTCCAGGCTGGAAATGCTGCAGTTTTCCAATACCTTGCCACCTCATTCACTGAATGACTGAGCCTGACTCCAGGCTAACATTCATAAAAAAGGACATTCACTTCATATACCACCCCCACTCCTTTGAATCTGTACTCACCATTACATTCTGAAAGCTTCTGTTCACTTTCCAGTGCTTACTTTTGGTATAATGTCCAGTTTTTAATTTGTTTTCTGCAGGGATGCCATTCTGCTAAGGTCTTACTTTGTCATTACTAATGAGAGCCTCAATTTTCAATAGATTTGTTTTTTAAAGTTACAGTTGTTTCAAGGCTGGCTGACATTTCTACAGTAATGTTTTTGTGACAGTTTCTATTCTCTTTGTGATTTCAAGTGACTTCTTACGTAGCATTTGCCTATCACTGATGTATTACAAGAATGAGTTGTGCATTTTCTCCTTCCTTGTAATGATTTTTTTTGTAATTTGTCTATCGTCTAAAGTAAAATATTATTTTTATGAAACTTAAATGTAGAAAACTGACAAACCTCATGGTGAATATGTGTTGCAATGATAAATCATGTAGATATTTGTGAGACTATTAAATTTACATCAAGACTTCATTGTCATAATCAGAGCATGAAAATGTAATTTATTCTTATATAACTAGGCTTGATTTGTTACATCTTTTTCATATCCCATCAATTGAAAATCACGTTTGCTTTTAGGTAAAGGTTTTAAATAAATATTTCTAGCATTATGAATTACTATGTCTTGGTGTAAGTTCTCTTATTAGTAGATATCATCTTGACTGATAGAGGCCACATGGAATATCTGTGTGGTGAGGCTCAGCATCATTTAAACACACATATTTTTCCTTGAAACGTGTTAGGAACTGATAAACACTTCGCTGCACAAACATCACTTTTACTTCTTTTCAGTACTTATAAAAAGCTAGTGGATCATTAGAGTAATCCCCTGAGTGAGTTTAAACAGTTATTTCAGAAACAGAGAAAAGAAAAATCAGTGCGGCAGAGGCTTATTTTTAATACTCTGACTTCAAGGTCAGAATCAATTTTTCTTTTGGGCATAATGGAGATAGGAAGGTGTAGGCTAAGAATCAAAATCTATAAGCTTTTTTCTAACTATAGTTTATGAAATATGAGTATTTTTAAGAGAAACTTTTGTGAAAAGATAGAATTGATTTCTGAGAAAATTTCATTGTTGTATAGGGTGTCATAAAGATACATAACATATAACTTAGTGGCCATTCTTTCAGTTTCCTCATCACACATGTTATTAACTTCATAAGGCTTGTGCAATTTTCAAAAGTTTGAAAAGTCATAATTGTCACTTGTGAATACTTGAAACTATGGACTTTTTTTAAAACATGTTTATTGGAGTATAATTGCTTTACAGTGGTGTGTTTCTGCTTTATAACAAAGTGAATCAGCTATACATATACATATATCCCCATATCTCCTCTCTCTTGCATCTCCCTCCCACCCTCCCTCTCCCACCCCTCTAGGTGGTCACAAAGCACTGAGCTGATCTCCCTGTGCTAAGCAGCTGCTTCCCGCTAGCTATCTGTTTTACACTTGGTAGTGTATATATGCACAGACGGAGAGTGGCATGGACATTATGTAACTATGGACTTTTGATCATGAGATTCTCAGTTGGTAAAAGTTCATAGTAACAATTTGTGACTCTGATTATTACAAAATTTTTAATTTTGAAACCTAATCTCATAACTAACGTTTAAAATAAAAAGTATTTTGGTATATCCACAAAAGTAAATACCCTCACATAAGCAAGAAAAGTTATTTAAGAGAGGACAGAAATGTGAAGATCATCGGAAAGAGTGTTGCTTTACTGGAAATAGGCCATTGTCTTAAATCTTTGTTTATTAATCTCACACTGAATATTTTGAGGCCTTGGAAAACATAGCACTTTTTTTTTTATTAATATTATTTTTTGTGGTACGTGGGCCTCTCACTGCTGTGGCCTCTCCCATTGCAGAGCACAGGCTGTGGACGTGCAGCCTCAGCGGCCATGGCTCACGGGCCCAGCCGCTCCGCGGCATGTGGGATCCCCCCGGACCGGGGCACGAACCCATGTCCCCTGCGTTGGCAGGCAGACTCTCAGTCACTGCGCCACCAGGGAAGCCCACATAGCACTTTTCAAGGGTATTATTTCTAATTTGTGGGCATTTATTGACATGGTTACACATCAGCTGAGGGTTATGGCTCAACCAGAAATTCAATTCCTTGTCTAGGTTTAGATATGGAATTGGAGAGTGGGGAGAAACTTTAAAGTTCCTTGAAGAAGACTCTATAATTTACAAATCCATAGAGAGGAGAAACGAACTACCCAAATTTACTTAGCTAGTTATTTGAGAGAATGTGATTACAATTTTGGTGTTTTGAATTATAAGACACTGTACATTCAATTATACTACCTAGACATGGAGGGGAATATATACAATTTCAGAAATATTCATTTTCCCATTTGTCCCTGCTACCACAACATGCATCCCATCATGCCCCACTCCATTACACTTTGTGTCTTTTATGGATATAAATGTGTAAAGATTTTTAAGTTGTGTGACTGATTGATCCTTTTCAAATTTTAACACATTTATTAGGGTATAATTGGTATACAGTCAACTGTTCATATTTAATTAGTACATTTTGGTAAATTTTAACAAGTATGTATTTCTGTGAAACTCCCATCACAATCACAATCATAAAAGCACTCATCACTTCTATTCTTCTCCTGCCCCTTTTTTATCCCTTCCAACTTACCCTTCATTTCACCCCATCTCAAGTAGCTACAGATCTGTTTTCTGTCACTGTACATTTGCATCTTCTAGAAGTTTATATTAATAGAATCATACAGTATGTACTCTTATTACCTGGCTCTTTCAGCATAATTATTTTGAGATCCATCAGTGTTGTTGCCTATATAAATACTTGTGTTTTATTGTTATTGTTGCTGAGTAGTAGTCCATTATATAGATATATCAAAAGTACTTTATCCATTTGCCTGTTGAGGGACATATTTGGATTTGGGGTTGATGTTGGTTTTTTCCCTCTTATACATAAAGCTGCTATGAACGTTTGTGTTCAAGTGTTTTTGTAGGCGTATGAGTTTACTACTCTTGGATAAATAACTAGGAAAGAATTGCAGGTATGTGCTTTGAACTTCTTTTGAAAATGATTGTACCATTTTGGATTCTGACCAGCATTAGATGTGAGTTCTAGTGATTCCACATTCTTGCCAACACTTGATAGAGGTAGTTGTTTTGTTTCTTTGTTGTTGTTGTTGTTTTCTTATAATTTTTAGTTTTTCCCATTCTTTGGTATGTCATAGTATATCAATGTGATTTCAATTTGCATTGTAGACCGTCTTTTTTGTTTGCTTATTTGCCATTCACATGTGTTAGCAAAGACCGACATTTTTATTATATGGGTTTCCTCTTTTTCTGTTATATATTTCCTGATATCTACTGTGTTGTTATTATTAGCTCCATTTTTCTGTGTAATTTGCATTTAGCTTGCTCTTTTGTTTGTTTCTTAAGGTAAAAACTGAGGATGTTGTTTGACACATTGCTTTATTGCTAACATAGGCATTTTATGCTTTTAAAGAAGTGCCCTCTAATCATTTTCTGAGCTGCATCCCATATATCTGGATGTTTTGATTTTCTTACAGTTAAAATAATCTTAATTTTCTTTCTGATTTCTTATTTGTTGCATAGGTTATTTTAAAATAATATGCGGGGATACCTTTCTAGAGTTGACTTCTTAATTGGATTCCATTGTGGTCACAAAACATACTTGGAATGACTTGAATTCTTTCAAATTTGGTAATACGTTTTTTTGGACCACAGTGAGTTCTATTTCAGTGCATCTTCTTTGTTCAGTTGAAAAGAAGACACATTATTGTGTCATGACATGGAATGTTCTACAAATGTCACTTAGGTTAACTTGGTCATTGTGTTCATCAAAACTTTTATATCATTTCTGATTTCCTGTATACCTGTTCTGTGAAGCAGAGTGAGAGGAGTGTGGAAATCTCTGTCTATAGTTTTGGATTTGTCTATTTCTCCTTGCAATTCAAATGCTTTTTTATCACTTATTTACAAACTCTGTTCTAAGTTTCATAGATGTTTATGGTTATTAAGTCTTCTTGCTGAATTGGCTTATATATCATTGAGAAATGGCCCTTTTGCATCCCTAGTAACATTCTTTGCCATAAAATTTATTCTGTCTGATATTAATTATAGGTGTTCCAGTTTTTCTGTGATTAGTGTTAGCATGTTATTTCCATCCTTGTAACCTATTTTTGTTTTTATATGTATAATGGATTTCTTTTTGGCAGAATATAGTTAAGTCTTGTTATTTTATCCAATTTGATGGTCTCTTCTTTTTTACTGGGTTGCTTAGACCATTTATATTTTATATGATTATTGATAGGGTTGGGTTAAGTTTACATCTTGGATTTATTTTCTATTTGCCCCATTTGTTAATTTTTTTCTCTTTCCACTTTTTCTTCCTTATTCTTGATTGATTTATTATTTTTATGATTTAATTTTATTTACTTACTTTGTTCGTTATAATTATTTCTCAGGTTATTTCAGCGTGTGCTTTATGTCTTACAGTATACATCTTTAAATTATAACACTTTGAAGTGATATTATATCACTTCATGTATAGTATAAGAAACATAGGGAGAAAAAAGATACCTAGAACACTCTCTTTCCATTTTTCTCCTCCCAGTCTTTTGCTATTATTGTCATACATTTGTATGTATATTATGTACTCTACAACTCATTTTTGCTTTAAAGAATCAACTATGTATTAAAGATATTTACATAATTAGAAATATTTACACTTAGCCACATAATGACCATTTCCAGAGTTTTTTTTTTGAAAATAGATCGTGATTTTCTCTGTTAATATTTTTCTTTTGCCAGGAAGTACTTCCTTTAAGATTTCTTGTAGTGCATATCTACTTGTTGATTTGTAAAGGTTGTGTATATCTCAAAGGGCTTTATTTCACCTTTATTTTTCAAAAAATACTTTCATTGGTTATAGAACTTCAAATAACAGCTATTTTCTTTCAATACTTAAAAGATACTGCTCCACTGCCTTCTTTTTTTGTGTGTGTGGTATGCGGGCCTCTCACTGTTGTGGCCTCTCCCATTGCAGAGCACAGGCTCTGGACGCGCAGGCTTAGCGGCCATGGCTCACGGGCCCAGCTGCTCCGTGGCATGTGGGATCTTCCCGGACCGGGACACGAACTCGTGTCCCCTGCATCAGCAGGCAGACTCTCAACCACTGCGCCACTAGGGAAGCCTTCCACTGCCTTCTTGTTAGCATTGTTTCTGACCAAAAAATCTGCTGTCATACTTATCTTAGTTCCTTTACTTGTAATGCATCTTCTATTTTCTGGCTGATTTAAGTTTCTCTCTTTATCACTGATTACGATGTTCCTTGGTTTAGTTGTTTTCAGGTTTTTTTGTGTTGACCTGTGAATTTGGGGGTTCATGATATTCATCATTTTTTAAAAATTGGGTTGTTATGTTTTCAAATATTTTGTTTTCTTCACTCTTAATCTCCTTTGGGGGTTTAAAATACATATGTATTAACTTGTTTTAAGATGTCTTAAAGCTCAGTGGTATATTCTTTTTTTAGATCTTTTTCCAGTTTTTTCGCTTTCTGTGTTTCATCTTAGATAGTCTCTTTTGGTATATCTTCATGTTCATTAATCATTTCTTCTGTCTACTATGCCTTTAACCTCAATATATTTTTCATCTAATCCTTTGTAGTTTTCATTAGTGAAACTTTGTTTTTTTTTGTTTTTTTACTGTTTTTGATGTTTCTAATGTTATCTATGTTTAGCTTCTTGAACACATTGGCTACTAATCTTTCACCTGTGTCATGTCTGGTTGTTTGATAGATTAACTTTTCCTTTCATTATGTGTTATATTGCTTGCTTCTTTGAACATCTGATAATTTTTGATTTGTTCCCAAGCACAGAGATTTTTAACCTTTGTGGGTGTTAGGTATGTTCGTATAAACATTCTTGAGCTCTTTCAGGACCCTTTTTGGTATTAATTTTAGTATTTGTTTTCAAATACTAAAGCAGTCTTTTCTCAGTGGCTAATTTTGCCTCACTACTGACAAAAAAATCTACTGAGTACTCTGCTTGATGCCCCATGACATGTTAGGTTTTCTACTCTTCCTGGAGGGAACATGAACTATTACTAGCCCTGTGTGAGTTTTGGTTTTTATTTCCTTTAATCCTATTGGGTTGTTTTTCCCATGCCTTTATTATTTTTCTTAATTTTATGTACTGATAAATACTCACCTGAACATTCAAAGAGGACTCTGCACATCTCTAGAGCTCTCTCTTTGTACAGACTCTTTTCTTGCAAATATTGTGCTCTGCCAATTCTAGTCAGGATGGCTTCTCCAGAATCATAGCTCCTTTTAAAAATTTATTTATTATTTTTGAAATGTTTTTACGTCTTTATTGGATTATAATTGCTTTACAATGTTGTGTTAGTTTCTGCTGTACAACAAAGTGAATCAGCTGTATGTATACATATATCCCCTCATTGTTGAGCTTCCCTCCCACCCTCCCCATCCCACTCATCTAGGTCATCACAAAGCACTGAGCTGAGCTCCCTGTGCTGTACAGTAGCTTCCCACTAGCTATCTATTTTACACATGGTGGTGCATATATGTCAATGCTACTCTCTCAGTTCGTCCCAACCTCCCCTCTCCCACCCCCGTGTCCACAAGTCCGTTCCCTATGTCTGTGTCTCTATTCCTGCCCTGCCACTAGGTTCATCAGTACCAGTTTTCTAGATGCCATATATATGCGTTAATATACAGTATTTGTTTTTCTCTTTCTGACTTACTTCACTCTGTATGACAGACTCTAGGTCCATCCACATCACTACAAATGACTCAATTTCATTCATTTTTATGGCTAAGATTCCATTGTATATATATATACCACATCTTCTTTATCCATTCATCTGTTGATGTACATTTAGGTTGCTTCCATATCCTGGCTATTGTAAATAGTGCTACTATGAACATTGCTTCATTTTCTCATGTTGACAAGACTGACAGAGTGCTGTTGCTGTCCTCAACCTTATGACACAACTTGGAAACTCTCCAGGCACTAAGCTGGGGCAAATCATAGGGCTAACTTTGTTAGTTTCCCTATTCTCACAGATCACTGACCTTTGTCCAGTGCCTTTAAAACCATTGTTTGGCATATCTTGTCCAATGTTGTTTCAGGTGAGAGGGTCAGTTCAGTTCCTGTTACTTTATCTTGGCCAAGAAGAGAAGTCTTTGATTTAAAAAAAAAAAAAATGCTGTATATTCTGGAATGGGATTGACACTTTAAACTTCTCTATATCAAGAGAAGTTTATATCAAGTTGTATCAAGTTGATATGATATACAACTCATCAAGTTGTATTACTGGATTTATTGTATTATAATTTCTCTCTCCAACAAGACTGTATGAACTAGAATTTGAGGATCAGTCTTCATGTGTTGCTACCATTTATTAAATTGTCTAAACCCAAGGAAGGCAATATGGATAAGTATAAATAAATTAAGTTATTCATGTATTATAAATGAACAAGTAAAAGTACAGACTAATGATTCCAAGCTAATATTATAGAGGGATTGGCACAATAAATGTTAGGAATGATGTTCTTTTGATGAAGATGATAACTGTTGAGCTAGAGTGGGCTTTTTCATTGATAAGGACTGACCCCATATCTGCATGTGTTTTAGGGATAGAGCCTATATTTATGAAAGTGAGAGAAAGAGATTGCTAAATGCTTTGACAAAAGTTAGAAAGTTTTTGAGTATTCACAGTAAGCTAGAGAAAGTGAGATTAAAAAAAAACAACTAGAAACAAAGAGGAAGTAGGTGTGAGGAGAAGAACTTCAGTAATCTCACATAATTTATATGTTTACCTAGAGAGATGAAGAGTGTGGAATTATCTGGGTGGACTGCTGATATGAAAAAAAAACACCTTTTTTTGTGAATTCACATTTCTTTGCAGGTTGCCATGTATTCCTTTCTGGACATAATTCAGATTTTAGGATATAGACTTCTAAAGTGACAAATTTGAATGTGAGTGGGAGGACAGTATGTGTGTTCTGTTAAGTTTTTTAATTTTTAAGAATTTTTTGTTGTGATTTTTAGAATGCATCACATAATTTTATAGTTGAACATTGTGTTCTTTTTAAAAAATATATTTTACTTTAAAAATAACTGTTTTCTTTAAACCTTATATCTACTTTAAATAAATAACCAATACCCTGGAGTTACGAAACTATTACTAAAATTTATAATCAGTTAAATAGGTTCAAGAGGACTGTCTTGAACTTATTCTAGGGGGACTGTCCTGCTTTCAGTGGGTTTATGGAAGGGTTTGTATTGTAGGTCTACCTCACAGATTTATTGGGATTTCTGAGGTGTTTTGATGCCTGAAATGTGAGTTGCAAAACCACAACCTGACAAATACTGTGCAGAGAAGTTGAGGATTCTTACCTAACCCAATGACAGATTTCCTCTAACCAAGGTTGACATTAAAAACTACAGGAAGTCATATATCTCCTAAGAAGGTTGCTTCTTATAACATTCCAGTTTAACATAGTTATATTTTTATATACAGTCATTCTTACAGAAATTGAGTATGAAAAAGTACGGAACTAGGAAACAAGGGAGATATAGATTGCTGTTAAAGAATCAGGAAAGTTATCATTTCTATAGCATTTTCACTCCCTGCTCAGTGTTTCTTATGTTGACAGCCATTGAATTATGCTTTTCTTTCTCAATTTGAATGGGCTCTTCACAGTGGTATTCAAAGAGAATTTTGAAAATTGTCATATTCCTAGGTAATTCATAATAATTATATTTTGGCATCCCTTGAGTCACATAATTTGATTATATTTAACCCGCACTTTAAAGTAATTTCCACTCTTTACCCATATGCAGATATAGCTAACTTGGCACGGATATCCCAAAGCATATTTTTTTTTTCTCATTAGTAAAGCTACATAGTCAAAGAAAGAAGAAATTGTGAACTGGAACTGTACTCCAAATAATGATCTAAAATCTACACTCTTTAAAAAAAGAAACGTAGATGTGTCACTGCTTGGTTTGCTTGCAAACTGACTAACAGCATAGCTCCCAGCTCTTGATTTACTTCAAAGGAGAAACGTAATGTCAGTATAAAAAATACACTCTACATATGAGAAGTTTCCTTGTAGAAAATATATGCATAGAATTTTAAACAATTTCAACTATTATTGTTTAAAAATTAACAGACCATTTTGATTATATACTGCCTGATTTAAATTGACATCTGCAGTAATTTGAAATGTTAGAAAAATATGTTATTAAAGTTGAATACATTAGTTATTTTCTGCAAAGATGGAGTTCATTCACATTTAATAGGCAGTTAAAATCTGTGTTTTCCCCTTTAAAATGGTGGGCAGATACATATAGGAAATTCTGTTTGCAGACTTTGAAAGCTATAAAATAGAATAATGGAGAAGGAAATACATGAGAGTCATATCAAGAAAGACTTGCTTTTTTTTTCCTGAGGGAGAAGGACTATCACTATGCCCTTTGTTATAATGGATGAAGTAAGTGGATAGAGAATAAAGAATCGTAAGTATTCTGAGGAATCTGGCACTTCATATGATTGATCCCATAGGCAATCCAGAGAAAGTTGTTTAAAATAAGATTATAACTATCTTTTGGTTTGACTTTCTTTATCCTAGAAAAGATGTTCAAAGAAACCTAGTGATGATATGTAATTTCCAAAAGATGTGAATACAGCCTATTTAAAAAAATATATTGGATTTTCCTTTCTTCATAAAGATTTACAGCATTGACTCATACAACAGTGACAGTAGACAAAAGAAAAAAAAATAGTAGAAGTAAAATTAGAAGTAAAAACTAGAAGTAAATCCGATAGTATGTTCTGATTATCTATCACTAGATAAGAAACCACCCCAAAATTAAAACCATAAGATGATATCTCTAATAGTTCCGTGGGTCGACTGGGCTCACCCAGGTGGTTCTGACTGGGGTGGCTTTTGCAGTTGCACTCAATAGTGGCTGAGTAGAATTTCTGGTATGCTGGTAATAAAAGGAGCTCAGAGAACGCTCTCCCCTGGACGGACATCGATTAAACTGGTAACAATCAACAAAGTCAATCACTCAGAGGCTCTGGAGATTCATTAAAGGGCTAACAACAAATTGAGAAAAATTATTTTAAAAAATCCATGGAGACAGGGTAAGAACAATGGGAGGCCCTGGCTTCGGTTATTAGTTAAATGCAGTTAGTGACTGCAATTATATCCCCACAGCTCTGCCTTACAGAATTGCTGTTCCAGCAAGTTCGGTTGCCAAGTGGCAATTCTAATGTCCCTCAGCATCCTGGGGTGGAAGAGATTTTTGGAATGATTTTGGTAGCTAGCAAACATCAGCAGATGTCATTTTCACTTCTCTGTGCTATGGAAAGTTTATATCATGTGGCTGGCAGTGGCTGTGTGGCTTCCAGTTCCCTACCTGCGACTGTTGCTAGGTAGAATAGATCTAGGGAGGAAGCAGGTGAAGTGAGAAGATCCATTTCCCACACAGTTCAGTGTTTCAGAAAAGCTGCTCCAGAGGGCTTGGCAGGTATGTGGTAGCTTCCATCACCTCCAGATCCCTGTGATTAAAGAATGATTTCAGGTAGATTTAGCAGCTCGTCACCTTTGGCAGATACCTGTGACTCTGGGGTATAGAAGCTTCACACTGGGTGGTAGCAACAACTGAGAGAGCAACACCAGTCCCCCAACTCCCTGCTTGCATGCACGTGTGCACATATGCCCCCCCCCCCACACACACATTTGCACACATTCACAAAGCTCCTGCTACAAAGCACAGAAGTTTCCCCTGGGGGGGTTGAGAAATCCTTAAAGATTGGCAACACCCTGCCCCTGTCAAGGAGTTGGGATTCAGTGTAGAACAATGTATGCCTGAGGATATTCTTGAAAACTGTAGAGCAATCAGCTGGCAATTAGTGGGGGCTAATATCTCAGTAGGATAACAGCCAGAAGCTTAATTTGGAGATAAAGGAAAAAGGGATTCATAGAGGGCAGAGCTAAAACCTGACTCATCCTTGAGTGTCAGGAAGACAGTATGCATGTTGCAGTGTGGCCCTCTGAGGAAAATATCAAGGTTGCACATTACAGGAGAAATACACTTCGTTGAGCTAGCTCAGACAAATCAATAGAAATAGACAAACATCAGCTAGAAGAAGCCTGTGAGGATTAGTATTGAGAGTTGCCACACTATCTTATTAAAATGCCTACTATCAACACAAATTATGACACATTCACAAAAACTTGAAATTATGACTTGGATTAAAAAAACCCACTAAGCATGCTAGCTATGGGAGATATATTTTGGATTCAAATTACAAATAGATTAAGTGAAAATGATGGAAAAAATATACAAACAGCAGCCATAAGAGAACTGGAATGGCTATGCTAACCTTAGATAAATTTGACTTTAAAACAAAAAAAAAGTTTCTAGAGATAAGAGGAACATTTTAGAATTATGAACAGTTGATCCATGATAAAGAAAAAATAATTATAAGGATAAATGCATCAACAATAGAACTTAAAAATACATGAAGCAAAGGTGGTAGAAGTAAGGGGAGAAATATGGCAATCCCACAATAGTATTTGGAGATTTCAGTATCTCACCATCGCTAATGGATAGAACAGCTAGGCAGCAGATCAACGAGAATAAAGAGAATATAAAGGAAACAATCCCATTTACCATGACACCAAAAAGAATAATGTACCTAAGGAGGCAAAAGATCTGTACTCTGAAAATTATAAGGCACTGGTGAAAGAAATTAAAAACCACACAAACAGATGGGAAGACATGCTGTGTTGTTGGATTGGAAGAATCAATGTTGTTAAAATGACCATACTGCCCAAGGCCATCTACAGATTGAGTGCAATGCCTCTCAGATTACCAACAGCATTTTTCACAGAACTGTAACAAATTTTTTTTTTTTTTTAATTTGGAAACACAAAAGACCCTGAATAGCCAAAACAATCTTGAGAAAGAAGATGGAGCTGGAGGAATCAGGCTCCCTGACTTCAGACTATACTATAAAGCTACAGTAATCAAAACAGTATGGTACTGGCACAAAAACAGACACATAGATCAATTGAACAGGATAGAAAGCCCAGAAATAAACTCATGCATCTATATCAATTAATCTATGATGGAGGCAAGAATATACAATGGAGAAAAGGCAGTCTCTTCAATAAGTGGTGCTGGGAAAACTGGACAGCTACATGTAAAAGAATGAAATTAGAACATTCTCTAACACCATATACAAAAATAAACTCAAAATGGACTAAAGACCTACATGTAAGACTGGATAGTATACAACTCCTAGAGGAAAATATGTCCAGGACACTCTTTGAAATAGATCCAAAAATAACATTGCTGTCATTTGTCTCCTAGAGGAATGGAAACAAAAACAAAAATAAATAAATGGGACCTAATTAAATTTAAAAGTTTTTGCACAGCAAAGGAAACCATAAACAAAATGAAAAGACAACCTACAGAATGGGAGAAAACATTTGCAAACAATGTGACCAACAAGGGATTAATCCCCCCAATACAAAAACAGCTCATACAGTACAATATCAAAAAAAATAACCCAATCAAAAAATGGGCAAGGGCTTCCTTGGTGGCACAGTGGTTGAGAGTCCGCCTGCCGATGCAGGGGACGCGGGTTCGTGCCCTGGTCCGGGAAGATCCCACATGCCACGGAGCGGCTGGGCCAATGAGCCGTGGCTGCTGAGCCTGCGCGTCCGGAGCCTGTGCTCCGCAACGGGAGAGGCCACAACAGTGAGAGGCCCGTGTACCGCAAAAAAGAAAAAAAAAAAAAAATGGGCAAAAGACCTAAATAGACCTTTCTCCAGAGAAGACATACAGATGGCCAAAAAGCACATGAAAAGATGTCCAGCATTGCTAATTAGAGAAATGCAAATCAAAACCACAGTGAGGTATCATCTCACACTGGTCAGAATGACCATCCTCAAAAAGTCTACAAATAATAAATGCTGGAGAAGGTGTGGAGAAAAGGGAACACTCCTACAGTGTTGTTGGAAATGTACATTGGTGTAGCCATTATTGAGAACAGTATGGAGTTTCCTTAAAAAAGCTAAAAATAGAGCTACCATATGATCCAGCAATCCCACTTCTGGGCATATATCTGGAGAAAACTCAAACTCAAAAAGATACATCTTCCCCAACATTCATAGCAGCACTATTTACAATAGCCAAGACATGGAAGCAACCAAATTTGTACATCAAAAGATGAATGGATAAAGAAGATGTGGTATATATGTACAATGGAATATTACTCAGCCATAAAAAATAATGAAATAATGGCATTTGCAGCATCATGGACAGACCTAGAAATGACCATACTAAGTGAAGTTAAGTCAGACAAAGATAGATATCATATGATATCACTGATATGTGGAATGTAAAAAAAATGATACAAATGAACTTTCTTATAAAATAGAAATAGACTCACAGACATAGAAAACAAACATATGGTTACCAAAGGGGAAAGGGGGAGGAGGGATCAATTTGGAATTTGGCATTAACAGATACAGACATTAACAGATATATAAAATAGATAACCAACAGGGACCTATTTTATAGCACAGGGAACTATATTCAATATCTTGTAATAACCTATAATGGAAAAGAATCTTGAAAAGAATATATATATGTATATATATGTGTGTGTGTATGTGTGTAACTGAATCACTTTACTGTATATCTGAAACATTGTAAATCAACTATACTTAAAAATAAAAATAATAAACAGAGTATAAACCAATTCTACATAATACACATTTATAAAACACTAAGCCCCAAAACTGTAGAATACACATTTTTCTCAAAAATAAGGAATATTTGCTGTGATAGACAATATGTTAGAACATAATATAAGTTAATTCTAAAACTGGATTTGACTCTGAAATCTGAAACACATCTACTCCACTACCCTCCTCTAAGTTCTAATTTGTTTCCATACTTGAAGGGAGCTGTGGTAGTTTTCAATCAACTTAGTGGTTTAAAAATAATGAAAGAAGCTGGGGGAAAAACCCAGTGACTGGGGCTGGAGACATATGAAGGCTATAATGGGCGCGATGTCCACGATGGTTCACTCACATGGCTGATACCTGATGCCGTCTGTCAGCCGAGAACACATCTGTGGCTGTCAACCAGAGCACCTACATGTGGCCTGTATATTTACCTTGGGCTTCTCACAATATGATGACACATATACCAAACTATCTGCACGCTTGTCTCCTCTCAGTGAGGTATCCATATGCCTTCACCTTTGGTGTGATTCATTCCCAGTCTCTCTCTCTCTCTCTCCTCCCAACCCCATCCCAAATAATTGCCATCACAGTACAAGAAACTCCAGGCCAAATAAAAGCAAACATTTTCTTTTTCTCCACTCCAGCTATTGCCCGTTATTTCTCCTGATCTCAGCTACTCTACAAAATACATGTTAGAAATTAATCTTATGCTTTTCTCTAAGCATAACATAACTCCTAATAGTAACGTTTTTGGAGTCTGACCATCTATTATTATTGTAACCTGTACAAAACTCACAGATTTTTCTAATCCTTAGAGTTTTTCTTCTTATATCAGTGGTCAGGAACATAGTACTGTATTAAAGAATAATGGTATCATCCTTGATTTGTTCCTGCTTTTAAAGGGAATGTATCTTAAGTTTGTCCAAGAAACACGATTCTTGCTGTAGATTTTGGTATGTAACTATGTATCAAATTTAGTAAATTCTTCTTGATTCAAATTATTATGAGAATTATATCGCTCTAGTTATATTTTTCCTTTAAAATCTAATATGGAGAATTACCTTTATATATTTCCTAACATTGAACTATAGATTTTATTAATGCATTCCTGAGGAAAGCTCTACTTGAAAATGTGTATCTTAAATATTGTCATTGGATATTCTTAACTAACATATTATTTCGATGTTTATGGCTGAAGTTAGTCTATAATTTTCCTTTCTTTTAATATCCTTAAAGTGTTCTGGAACTAAGGTTGTATACTAGCCATATAAAATGAATTGTCAGCTTCTCTTTTGTCAAATTTGATTTACTTCACCTTATTTATGTTTTTCACATACTGTATTCTTGTTTAATTTTTGCTCATTTTCTGCCTTACATTATACAGATAAAATATCTTCTGCCAGTGGAAGCTTAAATAACTTACTTTTACACTGATTTTTATGTCTAAAATACAAAGCAACTATCCAAACATATATTTAAATTTTCCTAACGCTTTTGTACCACTTCTTTATATGTCCCTAAGTAAAACAAGTACTTGATCACACTCACAAATCCTTAGTTATCTATACCTACCCACCTCATAGGTTCTGAGTTAATTGAGGCCCATGTCAGGGCAAGAATATGAAAGTTCTAGAATTTTTTTTTTTTTTTTTTATTTTAAGTTGGTAGGGATAGGTTGAATAAATTGAGAAAGGAGTAATATAAACACATTTGTGTTTTAGGAAGTTCAAGTTTATGGCAATGTTATAGCTTGATTCAGATGATAGAAAAACCTCCGAGCAAGGTTATTTGGTATTACAGTTTTTCTAACAGTGAAGGCAAAATAATGGAAGCCTCAGTTAAGGCAGTAGCAGGTGGTGTGGAAAAGACAGATGTTTGGAGAGAGATTTGGAAAAGTTGGAGATGGCAACAGTGTTGAATGATATGATGATACCAGAAAGCCAGTTTGAAATCTTTCTCTGTCCTTTTTCCTTCACTTCATTACTATTTCTTTTACTTCCTCTTTCTATCTCTTCCTCTCCTTCTGTCCCCCTCTCCCTCACTGCCTCATTCCCCTCTCACATCCCCTGCCACACACACATACACATACGTTCACACATGTATATTTTTGACATTTTTTAATCCTGAATTCCAGGGTGGCACATCCATCTTGCCCTTTGCTTTAGTATGTATGACATGGCCCTGGTGCAAATGTGAGAGAGATTAGGAAGTTAACTTAGCAGGCATTAAGGAACAAGAATATATTATTTCCTGAGCGATATATTTCTCAATTAGATCTTATAATATATTCCCATCATCTCCTTGTGTCAAATGCTAGGATAGCTACATCTGCAGCCAGTCACAGCTTTCCACATTGCTTGAACTGCAGCCAGTCATAGTTTCACAGAGACATGTTGTCACCACACTGGGTATTAAGGATGTTTGTCTCCCTCTGTGAGCCCCCACTCCAAGATCTGTGACAGCCAGTAAGAAACTGGGTAAAACAACAATCAAGCTAGAGACTTGACTTCTGTGTGCTGTCAATAGGGCAGTGAACTTTGATTCAGTTCCTGGCTCCCCTCAGAGCTTTTATGCAAGGCTTGAGTTGATTGCAGCAAAGATGAATCAGGAAGCATTTGGGAAAAGTCTATGACTAACAGTTCACAGCTAGATATAGCTGATAGGAAGCTTATTTGTTGTTTTAGCAAGTATTCTTTTGCTTAAACATAGTACTGTGATTTCGGTTGAAACTTTGTCACCAAACAAACATATAGAAGCAAAAGATAATCCACATGAATAAGAAAAAGAAATGAGTCCCAATGTAAATTCTCAAACATTAAGTACTGAAAGGGACCGTTAGCAAAATGTCTTCTGCTCATATGTGTTTGTAAAAGATGCAAAAGTAAGATACTGTAATATATTATTAATATGACTGTTTACGAATTATGAATCCTCCTGAACACACGCATACTACCAATCACACTGAAGAACTATGCATCTGTTGGGGATGTGGCTAAAGAGTAGCAGAGCTGGGAATATGTCATTTTACCTGTAATTTGAAAAGATATATTTTGGAAGTCTTGATAAAACAAAAATAAAGCAATAGGTTCCAGATATGGAATATATGAAGTGTATCTTCTTTTGTCATTTTAAAATTTTTATTAAAGGAAAGAGAGAAATTTTAGGGAAATGTGGAGAAGATGAAGCAAAAAAAAATCTGAAAACTCCATAGAAATAATTTTGATAATGAGAAATAAAACAATATAACAAAAAGTAACAAACTCACATTATAAATAAAAATAGAAATTTATAAACAGGAAGAGGTAATGAACAGGCTATCGTATTTGTCTCATGAGCCAAATAATGAAAAGGAGTGAATAATATGGATTATATTGAACTATAACTAAATTTCTTGCCGATTGGACTGAAAATGCTGACATCAACAAAGATGATATAGGATTTTTGCCACCACAGTGAGGTATTGCCAGCAAAATGGTTAATAAGCCTCATCAATTGAAAGAGAATTTTTTTTACGTCTTTATTGGAGTATAATTGCTTTACAATGGTGTATTAGTTTCTGCTTTATAACAAAGTGAATCAATTATACATATACATATGTTCCCATATCGCTTCTCTCTTGCATCTCCCTCCCTCCCACCCTCCCTATCCCACCCCTCTAGGTGGTCACAAACCACCGAGCTGACCTCCCTGTGCTATGCGGCTGCTTCCCACTAGCTATCTGTTTTACATTTGGTAGTGTATATATGTCCATGGCACTCTCTCACTTTGTCACAGCTTACCCTTCCCCCTCCCCATATCCTCAAGTCCATTCTCTCGTAGGTCTGTGTCTTTATTCCTGTCTTACCCCTAGGTTCTTCATAACATATTTTTATTCTTAGATTCCATAGATACGTGTTAGCATACGGTATTTCTCTTTCTGACTTACTTCACTCTGTATGACAGATTCTGGGTCCATCCACCTCACTACAAATAACTCAATTTCATTTCTTTTTATGGCTGAGTAATATTTCATTGTATATATGTGCCACATCTTTATTGGGGTATAATTGCTTTACAATGGTGTGTTAGTTTCTGCTTTATAACAACGTGAATCAGTTATACATATACATATGTTCCCATATCTCTTCCCTCTTGCGACTCCCTCCCTCCCACCCTCCCTATCCCACCCCTCCAGGCGGTCACAAAGCACCGAGCTGATATCCCTGTGCCATGCGGCTGCTTCCCACTAGCTATCTACCTTACGTTTGTTAGTGTATATATGTCCATGCCTCTCTCGCACCCTGTCATAGCTCACCCTTCCCCCTCCCCATATCCTCAAATCCGTTCTCCAGTAGGTCTGTGTCTTTATTCCTGACTTACCACTAGGTTCTTCATGACTTTTTTTTTTCTTAAATTCCATATATATGTGTTAGCATACGGTATTTGTCTTTTTCTTTCTGACTTACTTCACTCTGTATGACAGACTCTAGGTCTATCCACGTCATTACAAATAGCTCAATTTCACACCATTCTGACTGGCGTGAGGTGATATCTCATTGTAGTTTTGATTTGCATTTCTCTAATGATTAGTGATGTTGAGCATCCTTTCATGTGTTTGTTGGCAATCTGTATATCTTCTTTGGAGAAATGCCTATTTAGCTCTTCTGCCCATTTTTGGATTGGGTTGTTTGTTTTTTGTCACTGAGCTGCATGAGCTGCTTGTAAATTTTGGAGATTAATCCTTTGTCAGTTGCTTCATTTGCAAATGTTTTCTCCCATTCTGAGGGTTGTCTTTTGGTCTTGTTTATGGTTTCCTTTGCTGTGCAAAAGCTTTGAAGTTTCATTAGGTCCCATTTGTTTATTTTTGTTTTTATTTCCATTTCTCTAGGAGGTGGGTCAGAAAGGATCTTGCTGTGATTTATGTCCTAGAGTGTTCTGCCTATGTTTTTCTCTAAGAGTTTGATAGTTTCTGGCCTTACATTTAGGTCTTTAATCCATTTTGAGCTTATTTTTGTGTATGGTGTTAGGGAGTGATCTAATCTCATACTTTTACATGTACCTGTCCAGTTTTCCCAGCACCACTTATTGAAGAGGCTGTCCTTTCTCCACTGTACATTCCTGCCACCTTTATCAAAGATAAGGTGTCCATATGTGCATAGGTTTATCTCTGGGCTTTCTATCCTGTTCCATTGGTCTATCTTTCTGATTTTGTGCCAGTACCATACTGTCTTGATTACTGTAGCATTGTAGTGTAGCCTGAAGTCAGGGAGCCTGATTCCTCCAGCTCCGTTTTTCGTTCTCAAGATTGCTTTGGCTATTCGGGGTCTTTTGTGTTTCCATACACATTGTGATTTTTTTTTTTGTTCTAGTTCTGTGAAAAATGCCAGTGGTAGTTTGATAGGGATTGCATTGAATCTATAGATTGCTTTGGGTAGTAGAGTCATTTTCACAATGTTGATTCTTCCAATCCAAGAACATGGTATATCTCTCCATCTATTTGTATCATCTTTAATTTCTTTCATCAGTGTCTTATAATTTTCTGCATACAGGTCTTTTGTCTCCTTAGGTAGGTTTATTCCTAGATATTTTATTCTTTTTGTTGCAGTGGTAAATGGGAGTGTGTTCTTGATTTCACTTTCAGATTTTGCATCATTAGTGTATAGGAATGCCAGAGATTTCTGTGCATTAATTTTGTAAGCTGCAACTTTACCAAATTCATTGATTAGCTCTAGTAATTTTCTGGTAGCATCTTTAGGATTCTCTATGTAGAGTATCATGTCATCTGCAAACAGTGACAGCTTTACTTCTTTTCCGATTTGGATTCCTTTTATTTCCTTTTCTTCTCTGATTGCTGTGGCTAAAACTTCCAAAACTATGTTGAATAAGAGTGGTGGGAGTGGGCAACCTTGTCTTGTTCCTGATCTTAGTGGAAATGCTTTCAGTTTTTCACCATTGAGGATGATGTTGGCTGTGGGTTTGTCATATATGGCCTTTATTATTTTGAGGAAAGTTCCCTCTATGCCTACTTTCTAGAGGGTTTTTATCATAAATGGGTGTTGAATTTTGTCAAAAGCTTTCTCTGCATCTATTGAGATGATCATATGGTTTTTATCCTTCAAGTTGTTAATATGGTGTATCACGTTGATTCATCGTTGAATCCTTGCATTCCTGGAATAAACCCCACTTGATCATGGTGTATGATCCTTTTAATGTGCTGTTGGAATCTGGTTGCTAGTATTTTGTTGAGGATTTTTGCATCTATGTTCATCAGTGATATTGGCCTGTAGTTTTCTTTCTTTGTGACATCTTTCTCTGGTTTTGGTACCAGGGTGAAGGTGGCCTCATAGAATGAGTTTAGGAGTGTTCCTCCCTCTGCTATATTTCGGAAGAGTTTGAGAAGGATAGGTGTTAGCTCTTCTCTAAATGTTTGATAGAATTCGCCTGTGAAGCCATCAGGTCCTGGGCTTTTGTTTGTTGGAAGATTTTTAATCACAGTTTCAATTGCAGTGCTTGTGATTGGTCTGTTCATATTTTCTATTTCTTCCTGATTCAGTCTTGGAAGGTTGTGATTTCTAAGAATTTGTCCATTTCTTCCAGGTTGTCCATTTTATTGGCATAGAGTTGCTTGTAGTAATCTCTCATGATCTTTTGTATTTCTGCAGTGTCAGTTGTTACTTCTCCTTTTTCATTTCTAATTCTATGGATTTGAGTCTTCTCCCTTTTTTTCTTGATGAGTCTGGCTAATGGTTCATCAACTTTGTTTATCTTCTCAAAGAAACAGCTTTTAGTTTTATTGATCTTTGCTATCATTTCCTTCATTTCTTTTTCATTTATTTCTGATCTTATCTTTATGATTTCTTTCCTTCTGCTAACTTTGGGGTCTCTTTTTTCTTCATTCTCCTATTGCTTTAGGTGCAAGGTTAGGTTGTTTATTTGAGATGTTTCCTTTTTCTTAAGGTAGAATTGTATTGCTATAAACTTCCCTCTTAGAACTGCTTTTGCTGCATTCCATAGGTTTTCGGTCGTCGTGTTTTCATTGTCATTTGTTTCTAGGTATTTTTTTATTTCCTCTTTGATTTCTTCAGTGATCACTTCGTTATTAAGGAGTGTATTGTTTAGCCTCCATGTGTTTGTAGTTTTTTACAGATCTTTTCCTGTAATTGATATCTAGTCTCATAGCATTGTGGTCAGAAAAGATACTTGATACAATTTCAATTTTCTTAAGTTTACCAAGGCTTGATTTGTGACCCATGATATGATCTATCCTGGAGAATATTCCATGAGCACTTGAGAAAAATGTGTATTCTGTTGTTTTTGGATGGAATGTCCTATAAATGTCAATTAAGTCATCTTGTTTAATGTATCATTTAAAGCTTGTGTTTCCTTTTTTATTTTCAGTTTGGATGATCTGTCCCTTGGTGAAAGTGGAGTGTTAAAGTCCACTACTATGAATGGGTTGCTGTCGATTAGCCCTTTTATGACTGTTAGTTTTTGCCTTATGTATTGAGGTGCTCCTATGTTGGGTGCATAAATATTTACAATTGTTATATGTTCTTCATGAATCGATCCCTTGATCATTATGTAGTGTCCTTCTTTGTCTCTTCTAATAGTCTTTGTTTTAAAGTCTATTTTGTCTGATATGAGAATTGCTACTCCAGCTTCCTTTTGGTTTCCATTTGCATGGAATATCATGTTCCATCCCCTCACTTTCAGTCTGTATGTGTCTCTAGGTCTGAAGTGGGTCTCTTGTAGATAGCATATATATGGGTCTTGTTTTTGCATCCATTCAGCCGGTCTGTGTCTTTTGGTGGGAGCATTTAATCCATTTACATTTAAGGTAATTATCGATATGTATGTTCCTATTCTCATTTTCATAATTGTTTTGGATTCGTTATAGTAGGTCTTTTCCTTCTCTTGTGTTTCTTTCCTAGAGAAGATCCTTTAGCATTTGTTGTAAAGCTGGTTTGGTGGTGCTGAACTCTCTGAGCTTTTGCTTGTCTGTAAAGGTTTTAATTTCTCCATCAAATCTGAATGAGATCCTTGCTGGGTAGAGTAATCTTGCTTGCAGGTTTTTCTCCTTCATCACCTTAAATATGTCCTGCCAGTCCCTTCTGGCTTGCAGTGTGTCTGATGAAAGATCAGCTGTTAACCTTATGGGAATTCCCTTGTGTGTTATTTGTTGTGTTTCCCTTGCTTCTTTTAATATGTTTTCTTTGTATTTAATTTTTGACAGTTTGATTAATATGTGTCTTGGTGTGTTTCTCCTTGGATTTATCCTGTATGAGACTCTCTGTGCTTCCTGGACTTGATTAACTATTTCCTTTCCCGTATTAGGGAAGTTTTCAACTATAATCTCTTCAAATATTTTCTCAGTCTCTTTCTTTTTCTCTTCTTCTTCTGGTACCCTTATAATTTGAATGTTGGGGTGTTTAATGCTGTCCCAGAGGTTTCTGAGACTGTCCTCAATTCTTTTCATTCTTTTTTTCTTTATTCTGATCTGCAGTTGTTATTTCCACTATTTTATCTTCCAGGTCACTTATCCGTTCTTCTGCCTCAGTTATTCTGCTGTTGATCCCATCTAGAGTATTTTAAATTTCATTTATTGTGTTGTTCATCGTTGCTTGTTTCATCTTTAGTTCTCGTAGGTCCTTGTTAAATGTTTCTTGCATTTTCTCTATTCTATTTCCAAGATTTTGGATCATCTTTACTATCATTATTGTGAACTCCATTTCAGATATACTGCCTATTTTCTCTTCGTTTGTTAGGTCTGGTGGGTTTTTACCTTGCTCCTTTATCTGCTGTGTGTTTCTTTGTCTTCTCATTTTGCTTATCTTACTGTGGTTGGGATCTCCTTTTTGCAGTCTGCAGGTCCATAGTTCCTGTTGTTTTTGTTGTCTGTCCCCAGTGGCTGAAGTTGGTTTAGTGGGTTGTGTAGGCTTCCTGGTGGAGGGGACTAGTGCCTGTGTTCTGGTGGATGAGGCTGGATCTTGTCTTTCTGGTGGGCAGGTCCACGTCTGGTGGTGTGTTTTGGGGTGTCTGTGGACTTATTATGATTTTAGGCAGCCTCTCTGCTAATGGGTTGTGTTGTGTTCCTGTCTTGCTCTTTGTTTGGCATAGTGTGTCCATCACTGTAGCTTGCTGGTCATTGTGTGAAGCTGGGTGGTGTTGGTGTTGAGATGGAGATCTCTGGGAGATTTTTGCCGTTTGATATTACGTGGAGCTGGGACGTCTCCTGTGGACCAATGTCCTGAAGTTGGCTCTCCCACCGCACAGGCACAGCACTGACTCCTGGCTGTAGCACCAAGAGCCGTTCATCCACACGGCTTAGAATAAAAGGGAGAAAAAGTAGAAAGAAAGGAAGGAAGGAAGAGGATAAAAGAAAATAAAATAAAGTAAGATAAAATAAAATTATTAAAATAAAAAATAATTATTAAAAATAATTTAAAAAGTAATAAAAAAGAAAGGAAGGAGAGAGCAACCAAACCAAAAGAAAAAAAAAATCCACCAATGGTAACAAGTAGTAAAAACTATACTAAAAATAAGAAAAAAAGAAAGGATGGATAGAACCCTAGGATAAATGGTGAAAGCAAAGCTATACAGACAAAATCTTACACAGCATACATATACACACTCACAAAAAGAGGAGAAGGGGAAAAAATAATAAATCTTGCTCTCAAAGTCCACCTCCTCATTTTGGGATGATTCGTTGTCTATTCAGGTATTCCACAGATGCAGGGTACATCAAGTTGATTGTGGAGATTTATTCTGCTGCTCCTGAGGCTGCTGGGAGAGATTTCCCTTTCTCTTCTTTGTTCTCACAGCTCCCGGGGCTCAGCTTTGGATTTGGCCCTGCCTCTGCATGTAGGTCACTGGAGGGTGTCTGTTCTTCGCTCAGACATGACGGGGTTAAAGGAGCCGCTGATTCGGGGGCTCTGGCTCACTCAGGCCGGGGGGGAGAGAGGGGTACGGAGTGCAGGGCGAGCCTGCGGCAGCAGAGGCCAGTGTGACGTTGCACCAGCCTGAGGCGCGCTGTGCGTTCTCCTGGGGAAGTTGTCCCTGGATCTCGGGACCCTGGCAGTGGTGGGCTGCACAGGCTCCCCGGAAGGGAGGTGTGGATAGTGACCTCTGCCTCTCACCCAGCGTTCTTGGTGGCGGCAGCAGCAGCCTTAGCGTCTCATGCCCACGTCTGTGGTCCGCGCTTTTAGCCGTGGCTCCCACCCGTCTCTGGAGCTCCTTTAAGCAGCGCTCTTAATCCCCTTTCCTTGTGCAACAGGAAACAATGAGGGAAGAAAATGTCTCTTCCCTCTTCAGCAGGTCCAGAATTTTCCCCGGACTTCCTCCCTGGTGCCATGGTGCACTAAACCCTTGCAGGGTGTGTTCACGCCACCAACCCCAGTCCTCTCCCTGGGATCTAAGCTCCGAAGCCCAAGTCTCAGCTCCCAGCCCCCACCCGCCCCGGCGGGTAAGCAGACAAGCCACTCGGGCTGGTGAGTGCTGGTCGGCACCCATCCTGTGCGGGAATCTCTGCGCTTTGCCCTCCGCACCCCTGTTGCTGTGCTCTCCTCCATGGCTCCGAAGCTTCCCCCCTCCGCCACCCGCCGTCTCCACCCGCGAAGTGGCTTCCTAGTGTGTGGAAACCTTTCCTCCTTCACTGCTCCCTCCCACTGGTGCAGGTTCCGTCCCTATTCTTTTGTCTCTGTTTTTTCTTTTGCCCTACCCAGGTACGTGGGGAGTTCCTTGCCTTTTGGGAAGTCTGAGGTCTTCTGCCAGCGTTCAGTAGGTGTTCTATAAGAGCAGTTCCATGTGTAGATGTATTTCTGATATATCTGTGGGGAGGAAGGTGATCTCCGTGTCTTAGTCTTCTGCCACCTTCCCCCTCTCTCCTGAAAGAGAATTTAAGATCAGTTGGAACAAGAAAACTTGATACACACTGAAATCTTACAGTTCGTTTAAAAGAGATATCTCAAATTTGACAAAAATTCTGAACTTTAAGTAAAATTACTAGTATGAATTTTAAAGCTAGAAAAACATTTTATATAGTCTGTTAAAAAATATATCACTGAGCTAGAGGAAAGACTGAATGCTCATGTTGTTATTTATGGAAAAGGATAGAAGATTCTTGTCATGTTAAATGAGTAGAATATGCAGACTAAATTCTAGGAAAAACAGTATAGAGATGTTTCAAGCAGTGAATTAACAAAAATATTATTTCTGGATTTTGTTTTTTATGATGCATGTCAGGTTTTTCAAACTTGTGATTTCTTTTTACATTATAAATAAATATTCTTTGTATAATTTCATATTCAAAATTGTGTATACCCCTTTTGAAACACGATCACCAAAATTGTATAAACTTTAGGTCCCATGAAACTTTTATCTACCCCTGGAGTCAAAAAGAAAAAAAAAAAAAAGACAAGTTAGAGGGTATTCGAGGATCAAGGATTACTTGAATGTAGTATGTATGTCTATAAAACAAGACTGAGAAGAGAGCAAACAGAGGCAACAGACCTTTCTTTAAATGTTGGCAGCTTTCAACTTCTCAAAAAATAAGTGTCTTTTGTAGGTGTTAGGGAGCAGTATGTAGAGCAAAGACAGGCAAGACCATTAATGGGCAGGGGTCTTTTCATACAAACAATAGATCACAATGATTATGGCCATAGTGTTAGCTGTTACTGACTGAACAAATTATACATTTTCAAGTCTGTATATACCAGACAATACGTATCACCAGGTGTGCTGATACACAAAATCTCTAGTTCTTAGAGCACGCAGATAAATTAGGTGCTAATATCCATATTTTGTGGCTATAGAAATCTGAAGATAAGATTAGTTGAATTGTGTAATGCCTCACAGCTAGCAGATGGTAAGATTCTGTGGTGTCCATTCTTTCTCTATACCACACTGTCTCCCCAAGTGTGGTTAAATACATTCTGAGAAATATATTGAGAGTACATATATCTTCAAAGATTTTTATCTAATTCCTGCTACTTTATGGTACTCTCATTATTGCTTTTTCTCTATTCTTTTTTTTTAAATTGAAGTATAGTTGATTTATAATGTGTTAGTTTCTGGGGTACAGCAAAGTGATTCAGTTATACATACCCATTTATATAAATACGTATATATATTCATTTCATATTCTTTTCCATTATGGTTCATTACAAGATATTAAATATAGTTCCCTGTGCTATACAGTAGGACCTTGTTTTTTATCTATTTTATATATTTTAGTCTGTATCTGCTAATTCGAAACTCCTAGTTTATCCCTCCCTTGTCCCCTTTCCCCTTTGGTAACCATAAGTTTGTTTTCTATGTCTGTGAGTCTGTTTCAGTTTTATAAATAAGTTCATTTGTATCATATTTTAGATTCCATGTATAAGTGATATCATATGGTATTTGTCTTTCTCTGACTTACTTCACTTAGTATGATCATTTCTAGGTCCATCCATGTTGCTACAAATGGCATTATTTCATTCTTTTTTATGCCTGAGTAGTATTCCATTATGTGTATAGTATTTCTGTGTGCATGTGTATATTTTACATCTTTATCCATTGGTTGATGGGGATTTAAGTTGCTTCCATGTCTTGGCTATTGTATCTATTTTATTCTTTTATACAGTTCGCCTTCCATATCTGCAGGCGCTGAATCTATTGATTCAACCAACTGTAGGTCAAAAATATTGGGATAAGACTCCAGAAAGTTCCAAAAAGCAAAGTTTGAGTTTTCCATGTACTAGCAACTATTTACATGACATTTACATTGCATTTACATCATATTAGCTGTTGTAAGTAATCTAGAGATGATTTATAATGTATAGGAGATGTTAGGGAGTGTTTTAATTGCATTCCTTTACATGTAGCTCTCCAGTTTTCCCAGCACCACTTACTGAAGAGACTGTCTTTTCTCCATTGTATATTCTTGTTTCCTTTATCATAGATTAGTTGACTATATGTGCATGGGTTTATCTCTGGGCTTTCTATCCTGTTCCATTGATCTATGTTTCTGTTTTTTTGCCAGTACCATACTGTCTTGATTACTGTAGATTTGTAGTATAGTCTGAAGTCAGGGAGCCTGATTCCTCCAGCTCCGTTTTCCTTTCTCAAGATTGCTTTGGCTATTTGGAGTCTTTTGTGTCTCCATACAAATTTTAAGATTTGTTTGCTATAGTTCTGTGAAAAATGCCATTGGTAATTTGATAGGGATTGCATTGAATCTGTAGATTACATAGTATAGTCATTTTCACAGTGTTAATTCTTCCAATCCAAGAACATGGTATATCTGTCCATCTGTTTGTGTCATCTTTGATTTCTATCATCAGTGTCTTATAGTTTTGTGAGTACAGGTCTTTTACCTCCTTTGGGAGGTTTATTCCTAGGTATTTTATTCCTTTTGCTGAAATGGTGAATGGGATTGTTTCCTTAATTTCAAGGATTAATCTCCAAAATATACAAACAGCTCATGCAGCCCAATATTAAAAATACAAACAACCCAATCAGAAAATGGGCAGAAGACCTAAATAGTCATTTCCCCAAAGAAGACAAACACTTGGCCAAGAGGCACAGGAAAAGATGCTCAACATCACTAATTATTAGAGAATTGCAAATCAAAACTACAATGAGATATCAACTCACACTGATCAGAATAGCCATCATCAAAAATCTACAAACAGTAAATGCTGGAGAGGGTGTGGAGAAAAGGGAACCCTCTTGCACCGTTGGTGGGAATGTAAATTGATACAGCCACTATGGAGAACAGTATGGAGGTTCCTTATAAAACTAAAGATAGAATTACCATACGACCCAGCAATCCAACTACTAGGCCTATACCCAGAGAAAGCCATAATTCAAAAAGACACATGCACCCCAATGTTCACTGCAGCACTGTTTACAATAGCCAGGTCATGGAAACAACCTAAATGTCCAGCGACACATGAATGGGTAAAGAAGATGTGGTACATATATACAATGGAGTATTACTTAGCCATAAAAAGGAATGAAATTGGGTCATTTGTAGAGACATGTATGGACCTAGAGACTGTCATACAGAGTGAAGTAAGTCAGAGAGAGAAAAACAAATATCATATATCAATGCATATATATGGAAACTAGAAAAATGGTACCGATGAACCTGTTTTGAAGGCAGAAATAGAGACTCAGATGTAGAGAACAAACATAAGGACACTAATGGGTGTAAAGGGGGGTGGGATGAATTGGGAGATTGGGATTGACATATATACACTAATATGTAGAAAATAGATAACTAATGAGAGCATACTGTATAGCACAGTGAACTTCACTGTACAGTAGAAACTAACACAACATTGTAAAACTACTATACCCCAATTTAAAAAAATGGTAAAAAGAAATGTGGAATTACACCTAAAAAAATAAAGTATAGGAGAGGATGTACATAGCTTATATGCAAATATTACACTATTTTCTGTAAGGAACTTGAACATAAGCAGATTTTGGTGTCTGAGGGGAGTCCTGGAACCAATCTTCCTCATGATTACTGAGCGATGACTATATTACAGATGGATTTCAGTATGTTTTGTTTTGACAGTTTTATTACCTCTTATATGCCAGTCATAATACAGAGCATGCTAGTACAATAAGAGGAAGTAACAGAAAGGTTAAGGTGGAAATAAGTGATTTATGCTTCCCTGTATTTACTGATACTGTGCTAATCTTACTAGCAAAACTATTCATATCACATAGCATCTCTTTAAGTGAATTGTAATATTTGAGTTTTAGTTTTTATTTGAAAATAAACACTCATCTGAAGTTAACATCTGATCCTGTCAGTCGTTTAGACAGCAAGGAAGGTGGCTAGTGATACTGCCGTAACTTGAAGAGTCCCACAAGAAAAAGAAGGATCAAGACTTATACCTCTTAGAGATCTGCAAGAACACACAGTTGGTTTTAGGTGAAGCTGTGGTCCTTAATATTGTTTATTATTGTAGCCGGTGAGTGTCACTTTCAGTTGTGCCCCCCCCAGTGTGATCTTTTTAAGTGCTAAGTGTTATCTATTTTCCATCTTCACTGAAGTACCAGCAAACTAGAGAGAATACTTGCTATACTTGCTTGGGATTTGTGAGGAAATGGCTGAAATCCCTTTTCAGTAAAATAGCTATTACCGTAGAGGCTGAAATTGTTTGTACTGACCAAATCATTGTCGTAGAAGTTATGACATACACATATTATCTTTAAGGCTATTACTGGGTTCTATTTCCTGTAATTTTTTTCAGATTTATTTATTGTGGGGTGTATTAAATTATCATTATCATCATCAAGGACATAGGTGTGGTGTATAACTGTGTGGATTTCAAACACTGAGGTACTTTTTGAAAGTCTCCACTTTCTTGAATGCCTTATTGCACCTTCTTAGCTATTATTCTCCATTAGACTTTGAACATTATGCAAAAGAGGGTAACCTAAGGTGGAGTGTGTGTTACCAATAAAAATGATGTAGTAGAAAAATCAGTATAAGTGCATATAGGGTTACTGGATATTTTTCATGAGAGGTCAATGTGTCTTCATTAATACTTCCTGTTAGTGTGATGTGATAAAAGAAGTTGGCATAAATAAAAAATAAAAATATTTAAAAACCATAAATAAGTAATCTATATAATAGATATTATAGTTATGTAGTCTAAATTTATACCTCATATTTAAACTTTGGCAATAATTTTTAAAGTAGATATTGATTTCTTTTTATCTGAAGCCAAAAATAATATTGACATGGTGATATTTCTTATTGATTCTTACTGGTAAATTAAAACAGTAGTTCTCAAACCACAGTCACCAGGAGGGCTTGTTAAAACAAAGAATTCTGGGTCACACTCCCAGAATTTCAGATTCATTAGGTTACTAGTGGGGCCTGAGATTTTGCATTGCTAGCAAGAGTTTAATTTATTGACATTTGCCACTGAAGACATTTAAAAGGAGAAACATCATAAGCTATTGTAATTTTGCCTTATTATATTGTGGGATGTACTTATCCCCACTTCACCTCCTTGTTGAGTTGGAGAATAGTTCTGTTATTACATATTTTGTAGACATTAGAAATTAAACAACCCGTGTATATAATTTGGAGAACTTTCTAGGTTACCCACAAAGTTATGTCACTTGTTACGTAGATTTTTAAAATTTTAGATATTCTTCGTGTGGCTTAGCTGATTCTTTAGAAATATGATAGAATAAATCTAACCTTCCAACACATAGCATTTACTTGCACTGAAGATTAGTATAAATAGATACAATTTTAATTCAAAATCGTGAAAACACGACTACATGCCGGAATTGTAGCATAAAGATGAGAAAGCTAGGAGGACAAATAGGTGATGTGTATTTTCATATATTGGCTTGGCCAAGAAGTTTGTTTGGGGTTTTCCGTAAGATGGTACCAAAAACCCGAATGAACTTTTTGGCCAACCCAATATTAATTCATTCTCTTTCTGCTTTGAAGAGTCATTTGTTTCTCAAAAGTTATAAAGGATATCTTATTTTAATGTGTTTAAAGCAATGTGTTAAGAATATCATTCATTCTTATTGCTTTACTTTTGTTGCATATTGGACCAGTGATTAGCTTTCTTCACAGAGGAAAACAATGAACATTCTTATTGATGTAATTGGAATATATTAGTGTCAGTTCTATGGTACCAAGTTTTGATTATATTAAAATTAGGAAAAAATTAATAGAATTATATTACTTGTATGATTTTTAAAATTTTTAAATAAATAATATGTTTTAAAAAATAAAGTTACAGATAGTTGATATGGCTCCTTGTATTCCTGTCCTCATAGGTAAACAAGGTTACCAGTTTTTTCCCTATTTTTTACCAGTATAGAAGTATTCAGACTATATAATTAAATCCAAATTAATATTGAATATTTTTCCTCACTTTACATGAATGCTAGACTATAGTGTATATACTTTTCTGCACTTTTTCTTTTCACTTGAAATGTATCTTGGAGATAATTCCGTATCAGTTCATCAGGAATTCCTTCAACCTTTCTTGTGCTAATACTGTATTTCATTGTCTAAACATACCATAATTTATTTAACCAGTCTCTTACCAGTGGATATTTAGGTCACTTCTGATTTTTTGCTAATACAAACAATGATGAAATAAATTACCTTTTACTTACACCATTTCATGTTTCTGCATGTATATTTTTACAATGAATTCATGGAAATGAATTTACTAGTTCAAAGAGTGTGTGTATGCATTTTATACTTTTATGCTCTGGTTAGTAATTCATGAGAGTACCTTTTTCTCCTTATGCTCGTGAACATAGCATGTTGCCAAGCTTTCAGATCCTTGCCAGTCTGATAGTTGAAATTGCCCTTTTAATAGAAGCTCAACTTTCATTCCTTACTTTTATGAGATTTAAGAGTTTTAGTGGGTTTCCTTGGTCGTGCAGTGGTTAAGAATCCGCCTGCCAATGCAGGGGACATGGGTTCGATCCCTGGTCCGGGAAGATCCCACATGCTACAGAGCAACTAAGCCTGTGCACCACAACTACTGAGCCTGCGTGCCACAACTACTGAAGCCCACATGCCTAGAGCTCGTGCTCTGCAACAAGAGAAGCCACCGCAATGAGAAGCCCGTGCACCACAATGAAGAGTAGCCCCTGCTCGCTGCAACCAGAGAAAGCCCACTCACAGAAATGAAGACCCAACACAGCCAAAAATAAATAAATTAAATTTTTTTTAAAGTTTTTTTTAATTAAAAAAGTTTTAGCAACTCTCCATATGTTAAAGATCTATTTTTATTTCCTTTCCTGGGAAATATTTTCTAAGTTTTCTCTTGTATAATCTTGTGGGTTTTTGCTGTTGTTGTTGTTGAAGGAGATACTCATACAATAGGGAAATTATTACTTTGTGAAATAATGTGTTATTAGGAGACAGTTTACATTACTGTATCAGAAATACTCCAAAATAAAGTTTAGTTTAAATGAAGTAGAAGTATTTTTTTACTCTCATGATTCTACTAGAGAGACAGAGTCCACAGATCAACATATGGCTTCCACTTATGGGCCCAAGGTGACAGCTCTTATTCTTAAACTATCCCCGGAGATCAAGAAGAATGGAGAGGTCCAGTGGAGCCTACCCACAGTTTTTTTTAAGGGCCGAATCAAAAGTAATATGCTTCACTGTCAGTCAAACCGTACTGGCCAGAACTTTGATTAAGGCCATATCTCGATGCTCAGGAATCTGGGAAATAAAGCCTTGAGATTAGCAGCCTTGTGCACAGTGAAACTACTACTACAGAATAGGGCCATACTGACTATGGGGGAAAATTATAAATTTGCCACAAGTGAGTTAAAAATATATCTTTTATTGAGGTACAGTTGGCATACAGTATTAGTTTCAGGTGTACAACATGGTGATTTAGTTTTTTTTATACATTATGAAATGATCACTACAATAAGTCTAGTTATCATTAGTCACCATACAAAGTTATTAGAATATTATTGGCTATATTCCTTATGCTGTACATTACATCCCCATTACTTATTTGTTTTATAACCGAAGTTTATGTCTGTTAATCCCATTCACCTATTTTCCAGATTACCCTACTCCCCTCCCCTCTGGCAACCACCTCCTCTGTTTTTATTTGGTTATGTTTGTTCATTTGTTTTATAGATTCCATATAGAAGTGAAATCATATGGCATTTATCTTTCCCTGTCTGGCTTATTGCACTTAGCATAATACCCCCAGGTCCATCCATGTTGTTGCAAATGGCAACATTTCCTTTTTTTTTAATGGCTAACTAGTATTCTATTGTAGGTATGTACCACATCTTCTTTATCCATTCATCTATTGATGGACAGGTAGGTTGCTTCTTTCTATTGGCTATTGTAAATAATACTGCAGTGAACATAACTGTGCATGTATCTTTTCAAATTAGTGTTTTTATTTTCTTTGGAAAAATACCCAGAAGTGGAATTACTGGATCATATGGTTGTTCTCTTTAATTTTTTGAGGAACTTCCATATTGTTTTCATAGTGGTTGTACCAATTTACATTCCTGAAAATAGAATTTTTCCCTTTAATCTTTTTGCCTTTGCTTGTGGTGGATTTTATCCTACAAAATGGTATAGTTTATTTATATATCTGAATATATCAATATTTTTATGGTTTCTGGATTTGGTGTTACCTTTAGAAGTACCTTTATCATTCTGTGTTTATCTTTGCAAAATCTCCTCTCATTTCTTCTAGTAAATCTTATGGGGCATAGTGACAACGATCCCTGCTGTTTCTGCCTCTTCTTCCCTATCTTGTTCTTCCTGTTTGGACATTTGAAATTTATAATATTAAATTTTGGTTTCATTGTCAGTCAGAATGCATGAAACCAGAAGAAACACTTATATTCTTTATTGTTGGCATTGTATATCCATGTACGTTCTAGTCTTAAATATTTTCCAAGATCTATTCCATTAATATGATCATTCTTCCTGGACACATTTCAAGATGTGTTGAATTCCACTTATTTGTTTACTGCCTTTATGTCCTGAATCTGTTGCTCTTTGGAAATTAAAAAGAAGTGGTGAGGTATAAGGAAGCACATATGATAGCTTAGGGAAAGATAGAGGAAAGAGAGCTTGAAATGTTCATTAAATTGAATTAGTAATTGAAATAAAGGTAATATACTTAGTAAAAGGTGATTTAATGACTTGGAAAATTTAATTACATTGATGTGATTAAAGTGTCACAAAACATTGTTATCATCAGAATTGATTTGTGAGCACTGTTGCAATTTTAGATTCATGAACTACAACAGGAGATGAAATAATTTTGCCCTCCAGTAAAGAGTGAAAGGACTTTAGTTGCAAAGCGAAAATACATATAATGGTGACTTGACAGTGTGCCTTCTTACTCCTCTCTCTCTCTCTCTCTCTCTCTCTCTCTCTCTCTCTCTCTCTCTCTCTCTCTCACACTCTCTCACTCCCTCTCTCTCCATCCTTCGCCTTTCTTCCTCTCTCTTTTTTGCTTTTTCCTCCTTATTTCTCTCTCTTCCCCTTTCTTCTCTTACATTCTGTGCTGATTCCCTACCTGTACACTGATTTTTATGTTTTCGGAAATTAAGTTCATTAATTTGCTATACATGTGTCTGAGCAGGAAGATGAGACTGGCCCCCATCACAAATCTCATTACCACTCAGAAGAAAATTTTTGACTCATTCCTGAATGATTATGTTTGCAATTAACTATTAGTGATATATATATATATATATATATATATAAAATTATATCTTGACACATGTCTGAATGTTGTTAAATTATAACTTACTTTCAGTGTCAGTTGACTTTTGCTAATCTTGGCTTTAAAGTCATCCAAAGTACTGTATATTCCAGTGTTTTTGCTTCTTCATATGTGGGCCAAGTATTTGAAATATAGTATTTTAGTATTTAAATATCAATTTTATGCTTATATTTTTATTGTGGTAAAATATACCTAATATAAAATTTGCTATTTTAATCATTTTTAAGTGAATATTCAGTGACATAAATATATTAAATAAACCATCATCACCATCCATCTCCAGACGTTTTCATGTTACCAAACTAAAACTCTACCCATTAAATAATAATTTCCCTTTACCCCCCTCCCCTTACACCCTGGCAACCACCATTCTACTTTCTGTCTCTTTGAATTTGAGTATCCTAGGTACTTCATATAAGCAGAATCATACAGTGTTTGCCTTTTTGCAACTGGCTTATTTCAGTTAGCATAATGCTTTGAGGTTCATCTATGTTATGATGTGTGTTAGAATTTTCTTCCTTCTCAGGCTGAATAATATTCCATTGTTTGTATATACCACTTTTTGTTTATCCATTCGTCCATTGATGGACACTTAGGTTGCTTCCACCTTTTGGCTTTTGTGAATAATGCTGCTAGAAACAAGAGTATTCAAATATCTATTCAGGTTTTTGCTTTCAATTCTTTTAGGTATATATCTAAAAGTGAAATTGCTGAATCATATGCTAATTTCTAGGTTTAATTTTTTTGAGGAACTACCATACTATTGTCCATATGGCTATACCATTTTACATTCTTACCAGCAGGGTACATTGTTACAACAATTTCTCCACATCCCTGTCAGCACTTGTTTTATATATATATATATATATATATATATATATATATACACAAATCTCCATCCATCCTACTAACCGTCTTAAAGGGTGTGAAGTGGCATTTGATTGTAGTTTGATTTTCACTTTTTTAATAACTAGTGATATTGAACATCTTTTCATGTGCTTATTGGCTATCTGTATATTTTCTTTGGAGAAATATCTTCAAGCCCTTTGAACATTTTCAAATTATGCTGTTTGCTTGTTTTTTGTTGACTCATTGGAGTATTTTGGAAATTATTTGATAGGTGACTTGCAAGTACTTTCTGCCATTGTGTGGGTTACCTTTTCACTTGGTTGGTAGTGTCCTTTGATGAATAAGTATTTTAATTTTGACTCTTTTTTTTGTGGTTACTTGTGTTTTTGGTGTCATTTTCAAAAATTATTGCTAAATCCAATGTCATGAAGCTTTCCCCCTATGTTTTCTAAGTTTTATGGCTTTTCACTCTTAGATTTATGTCTTTGATCAACTTTGAGTTAATTTTTGTATATAATGTGTAGTAAGGGTTCAACTTCATTCTTTTGCATGTGTATATAATCTTCCCAACACAATTTGTTGCAAAGACCTGTGCTTATCTTCATGTCTCTTTCCAAGTTGTGCTTTTTAAAGCACTATAAGATGAAAACATTTATTCCTTCAGGCAAGTGATTTCTTTCTCTTTTTCCTTGTTATTCAGAAACTTTTAAATCAACTTTGTTTTTGAAGGTAAAATATTTTTTTTTATTTTTCTTATTCTTTTTTTGCAGATTATCTTTAAACTTTTTATTTTATATTGGAGTATAGTTGATGAACAATGTTGTGTTAGTTTCAGGTGTACAGCAAAGTGATTCAGTTATACATATACATGTATCTATGCTTTTTCAAATCATTTTCCCATTTTGGTCATTACATAATATTGAGCAAAGTTCCCAGTGCTATACAGTAGGTCCTTGTTGGTTATCGATTTTAAATATAGCAGTGTGTACATGTTAATCCAAAACTCCCTAACTATCCCTCCCCCCCACCCTTCCCCCTGGTAACCATAAGCACCTTCTCTAAGCCTGTGTGTCTGTTCCTGTTTTGTAAATAAGTTCATTTGTATCATTTTTTTAAGATTCCACATATAAGCAATATCATACCATATTTCTGTTTCTTTATCTCACTTACTTAGAGATAAAGAGCTCAGTTGTGTACTAGTAAATTTTAGACATGGAATAAACCATCCTTCAACGACAAAATCAGTTATTACCACAAATGCTAGTCTGATCTCTCAACTCTGTTTGCCACCATTGCCCCTAACACTGGAGTATTACAGAAAAAATGAGAGAAAAAGATGATGATATATCAATTGATAGGTAGGCAGGCAGGCAGGCTGAAAATAGGCACTTGTATCATTAATTAGCTTTGCCTTCACCATATATTAGTGAAGGGTCCTAAGTGGCATAGTTCTTCAGCCTATATAGTCTGAAGAATAGACCTTGATGAGTAATAAAATAAAATAAAATTGACATCATTTTTAGTTTTAAAATGCCTCTTTTTAACAAAAAGAAGCTTTTTTTTTTTTTTTTTTTTTTTGGAATTGTCCACTGTCACACAGAAAATCCTGTAGCTTTTGGGGACATACTTGTCATCGGGGCCTCTTTGCTGTCATACCATTTCTGCTTCCACTAGAAACAAAATATTTGGAGGAGGGTAGGGAGGTGAAATAGGCTGCAAGCCAGAGTTCAGTCAGCGGGACAGTAAGATGTACAATGCTCAGAATGCCTAGGAAAATGCTACTGAAGTAGAGTGCGATCAATATTGGGCCTGAGGCACATGGCAAAGAGGAAAGATTCTGTAGATGAGTAGAAATGGTCCTGTGGATGATGGAGCAGTAGGAGGTGTCTGTCATGAACTTTGTCTTAGCAGGGCCTTAGCGGAGGGCTTTTTACTCTTGAGAAACCAGTCCTGTGGCAGGCCAAGAGAATGGAAACTGTATTAACCTAGGAACAGTTAGGTATATGTTTGAAAAAATAGAAATATATTTATTTAAAATTGTTTCCTGATGCCAAAAGAGGCAGTGTACAGAGTGGCAGAAACCTACATATTGAATATTAAGGTCAGTAAGATAGGAATTCAATCTCAGTTCATCCTATAACTATGTGTAAGTTACTCTTTATCTCTAAAATAGTAAGAAGCATATTTAGAGTACAAATAAATACCCGAAGATAAGAGATGTAAATTTCACCGTACAATGCCTGGCCCGTAGATCAGTGGTGACTGACATTCACTGTTGTTGTGGTTTCCACACAAACAAGCAAGAGAATTCTGTCAGCATTATTACAAACAATGAATTGCATATGAACTGACCCTTTAAGTGTACGGTCACAACCCAGCTTTAAGTGGATAAAGCAGTACAGTGAAACCCATATTATATACAAATACAGAAGCAGGATCACCCTGAACTTGAAACAGAGACTGAAAATCGTAAGTAAAAATAGTACCCATTTTTTTTTTTAGTATTTTAGTTAAAAGTGCCAGTTTTTAAGTGGCAGAATATAAAAATGCCAAAGGATAAGTCCAGTTGACTCTGTGATGCTTGAATTTTGTGCTGTTCATCCCTCTATGAGTCATGCCTCTCCTGATTTTTAAAGCTTAGCTTAAGCATTTGAAATTTTCATGTTTTGGAATACTTTTGTTTTAGATTTTTCTTTCTTCTATTGTTTTGAATCTCTTAATTGTGTCAGTGTAGCCGTTAACTATCCTTCATCAGTTATAAGTGTTAAAACCCAAGGCTTTGACTTCGTAAGGCCTAAATCAGAATAGAGAATGAAGAAAGCAAATGCCGGGATCTTAAAAACATTAAATGATAAAGGAACCAGTGCCAATTTAGAAAAGTGCTCTTATCCTTACCTTAGAGTTCTACTTTGGTAAATGTTAATATTTAACCAGTTAGCAACACTAACACCACTATTTCAACAGTTAACCTTTCATGTATAGTAAACGTTGCAAGATGAACTTCATATTTGATAAAGCAGACTTGGTTAAAAAAAAGTTTACAAGAAAGTTCATCTCCATTTCAATGCTAATTTAACTCAGGGAAAATGAATATAACCTCTTGCAATTGCTGTTGATATGTAGTGGTGGAAAGTAGTTTCAAATGCTAAACTGTCTAATGCCCATCATGACTTCTGTTCATGCCAATGAGGTAAGCAATTAGGACAAAGAGGGCATTTCCTGAAAGGGCACCCCCAATGGCAACAGAACTCAGCATGGTATTTCCATTTCAGTAACATTTTTCAACAGATCCAAACTTGTTACCTTCAAACTTGAAAAGCCTGGACCCATCCAAACTTTGAAAATGTTGACGGAAGATGCATTTGTGACTTGAACATTTTCCTCGGGATTGCCCTTAGGGAAATTGCCAGTGGTGGCTTGAAGACTCTCAGTGAGCCATTGGAAGCTTTAAAAGTGGAATTTCTGATGCTGTATGGAGTTGGATTTAACTGGATTCCTTGTAGGAAAAACAGGCTAGAAGTTGCATCTATTCCAACACTGAAGACAAGAGGAGTCACAGTTTCACTGAGGAGTTCCAGTGTCACCAAATGAGAGTTATAGCTCAGTGGCTTTATTTGGATTGATATTAAATGCCCTTGTCACAACTGCCTTATAGCTTTTCTCATAGGTGATAATCATTCGTCAGCCCATGCTATAAGCAGACCAGTTCCATTTGCGCTATACATAGTGTACTTCTAAGCAGGTGGACTTTCTGGGGAACTGGTAGGCTTGGGCCTTGGGGCTGTTATTGGGAAAGTCTCTGCTTACAGAGTATTTCTTCCTTGTTGAAGTTATTTGAAAGGTATTCCTGGATAGTTCCTTCATATAGTTTAATAGTTACATTATTTGTGTGTATCTGGTTGCCTCTGACATGCCTCTATTTATGTCTGCCATGATGTCAGGTATAGATTCCACAATCTTGATTCCTTTTGCCCTTGCATTGGGAGAAATAGTTGTGTCTGACAAGTTATAACCAAAACTGAACAGTTGGATACTGTAAGGCGTTGCATTCCGTATGGAATCGAAGGTCAGTGTATATCCTTCAAAAGCAGTCACTGTACTCGTGTCAGAAGCTTTCTCTTAACCACAGCGGCTACTATTCAGTACTTCTGCATTAGGTGGTAGATTAAAGGTCACATTTTTTTTTTTTTTTTTTTGCGGTACGCGGGCCTCTCACTGCTGTGGACCCTCCTGCTGCGGAGCACAGGCTCCAGACGCGCAGGCCCAGCGGCCATGGCCCACGGGCCCAGCTGCTCCGCGGCACGTGGGATCCTCCAGGACCAGGGCACGAACCCGCGCCCCCTGCATCGGCAGGCAGACTCTCAACCACTGTGCCACCAGGGAAGCCCTAAAGGTCACATTTTTGTCATCAATTTTGTGTAATATTTCCTCAAGAAAGCAGCTTGAGAAGTCGTCCATTGTGCAAGATGCTCAGTAACCGCTTTTCATCTTAAACACTGCAGGTGTACTGTGCCGCGGTCATGAAAGCAGCAGCATGAGCAGTTACCCCCTCCAAATACCACCCAGGGCTGCCAGGGACAGGAAGGGTTGGAACAGGAGGCCCAGGTGGGTTTCCACTGCACCTCCACCATCTGCCAGGATCTTTGGTGTATCTGCCTACATTTGGAAGTTAGGAAATAGGCAAAAAGACCACTAATCCAGCGGTTAGGATATGGCAAGAAAGAAACATATCAGCAAAATTGAGATGCACCCTGTTGCTTGAGCCCTTTGGACCAAGATGGAGACCTTGGTGGCACAGACTGCTTTGCCTGCCCTGTGAACACTATCATGTGAGCCCCCTCTTGTGGTGGTTTTGTTACTATTTGTAAGCTTTCAAACTTAGATATCTGTGTTCTACTCCAGTGTGACTGAATGGGTGAGGTTTTCCTTTAGGGCCATATCCTAATATTTGACAATGTCAGCTACTGAAAAATTCAAATGCTCTATTTTGCCTTTGAAAATAATGATTGACAGTGATGTCATTGTTCCTGCAACTGCTTTATGCTTCTCTTAATTCCCTAGTTCTTCAAGAAGCTAACTCTGATGGAGATTTTAGTTTGCATAGTGGTAAAAGGATGGCCTGGTGATCAAACCCTGTGTAAGGGAAGAGAAGGAAGCAGAAGTCCAGTCGTTTGTGATGTCGGACCTCAGGTGTCACCATGGGGGAGCTCTGGAGAGCCAGGATCAATGCATGATGGGCCAAAAAGGCCAGTACTTGACACTCCTGCTTTCATCAGTCATTGGCTTTGGGCTGACCCAGGAAGGGTATGACCTTGAAAAATGTGTCTCTTTACAGTAGAGGCATTCCCTTAAGTGGATGACAGATGAAAGCTGGGGCAAAGATCTGGGACAAGATCCTTCCTTGAAGAAGGGTCTTGGTGGTTCATTGCATTCATCATGTAAGTAATACTCCAAAGATTTGACACACCGAAATATAGGCTGACTTGAAGTAGCTCTGGTTTGTTTTCAAAGTTATTTTGCAAACTATTGTCTTTTACAATGAAGAACTAAGTGTCCCATAGTTGAGAGGTAGAGCTGTGTTTCATTATAAAGTACTGCTGTATTTTCTTTTAATATGTTCATTGATTTAATGGTACAAGCAGATATTGACATCCATGGTTTTAAATCTATCCAATATGTGTCCTCCAAGGATGTACAGTCCTGTTCTTTTTATTTATGGGGACCTAAAAATAATAGCGGACAAAGATAACAAGGCTCTGATTTACTTAGAATGAATGTTCAGTTTAATACTTCATGTTGATGTGCACTTGAATTATATCCCGCATTTGTGTGGCTTTGTAGAATGTGTTTTGGAATACATATTTTCCTTTCTTAAATATGACTGCCTGAATATTGCTTTTGTTATTCATTTGATGCTTATTAGCAAATGCTAGACTAAGCTAGGTGTTCTATAGACCTATTTATATAGAGCTTGTTGCCATGGTAACTAAGTGCTTCTCATTTAGAAAATAGACCAAGTTTGGTGGGAAAGGAAGTGTAGCTGCCCAAGGAATCCTTGGCCATATTAAGAGCATGTTTGCTAGGAGTGGAAAGGGAAAAACAGGGAAATAATTCTCCCGTCTCACAGTAATTCCTAGTAGCTATTCCTGGGTCAAGTTATTAAAGAATCAGTCATATGGCAAAAAATGAGCCTGTCTTAGGGTTTCATGATACTTTATGATATATATGGTCTCATCTATTTACCAAATAAACTGTGTTCAAAAAAAGAAGGAACAGAAGAATCGAACAAAAGTCATTGTTCTTTGCACCAAATACAAAGGTCAACCCAATAACATGTAACATTTAAGAAAGATACAGTAAAATATTGGAGCTTTGTTCAATGGTATTTTGAATGGAGATATTTCATTCATTTTTAATTAACTTCCACTTCTAAATTGGTGGCATTACAAATGTTGGAGAAAAATTTCACTAACCAAATGTTGCATGTTAAAACATATTTTGACATTTGAAATGGAATTGTTTAATTTGATGATGCAGTCGTGAAGAATTTTTGAAGGCTGGGATGATTATTTGTAGTTTTCTCAAGCAGTGAAATCAACTGTGTGGCAAGAAATGGGTTGTTTCCTTTGGTGTACAGGGTAGGACCATCATAATATAGTTAATTCTTATGTGGCAGCACTTGAAGCAAGTCAGTGATGTATTTCTATAGCAAATGATTTTTTTGTAGAGTATGTTAGGAGAGGTCATCACATCATTAGTCTGAGAAAAATAATCATCAAGAACCCATTACAGGGTTATCTAGCAGGTACTAGCTTTATTTCACTATGAATATTTTCCCTTCCTTCTCCATATGTAGCTGAGTTAGGATTTGAAGTTATTTGTAGTTTGAGTGTTGATCCAAAAAAAAATTTTTTTTAAGTTCAGTATATTGATACGTTATCGTTATAAATGAAAGTGTCAGTTACTCATAGGCTACTAGAAAATGACTTTTAAATGTACAAATTTGTGAGTATTCAGAATCCAAAATTCAGTGTGCATTTTGTTTTACTTTAGTTTATTTTGATTTACTTTTTGTCAAGGTGACGAAGTTTATGCAGAAATAGGTTAGTGATTAACAATTTATTTTGGCCAAATATTTGTCTGGTTTCTGTTAGTGTTACTTTTCATTGTAAAAAGCTTAATAAGAAACTCATAATCAGAGTATTTTCCTTTGGTAAATAATTTAGATATATATTTACATACACACACGAACACACATATATATAGACACACACATATGTATATATTTATAATATTAGGCCAGAGAGTCCTATCTCTCTTGATTTTTTTTAACATCTTTATTGGAGTATAATTGCTTTACAATGGTGTGTTAGTTTCTGCTTTATAAAACAGTGAATTATACATATACATATATCCCCATATCTCTTCCCTCTTGCGTCTCCCTCTCTCCCACCATCCCACCCTCCCTATCCAACCCCTCTAGGTGGTCACAAAGCACCAAACTGATCTCCCTGTGCTATGTGGCTGCTTCCCACTAGCTATCTATTTTACATTTGGTAGTGTATGTATGTCCATGCCACTCTCTCACTTTGTCCCAGCTTACCCTTCCCACTCCCCATATCCTCACTTCCATTCTCTAGTAGGTCTGTGTCTTTATTCCCGTCTTGCCCCTAGGCTCTTCATGACCATGTTTTTTTCTTAGATTCCATATATATGTGTTAGCATACGATATTTGTTTTTCTCTTTCAGAATTACTTCACTCTGTATGACAGACTCTAGGTCCATCCACCTCACTACAAATAACTCAATTTTGTTTCTTTTTATGGCTGAGTAATATTCCATTGTATACATGTGCCACATCTTCTTTATCCATTCATCTGTTGATGGACACTTAGGTTGCTTCCATGTCCTGGCTATTGTAAATAGAGCTTCAGTGAACATTGTGGTCCATGACTCTTTTTGAATTATGGTTTTTTCAGGGTATATGCCCAGTAGTGGGATTGCTGGGTCATATGATAGTTCTATTTTTCGTTTTATAAAGAACCTCCATACTGTTCTCCATAGTGGCTGTATCAATTCACATTCCCACCAGCAGTGCAAGAGTGTTCCCTTTTCTCCACACCCTCTCCAGCATTTGTTGTTTGTAGATTTTTTGATGATGGCCATTCTGACTGGTGTGAGATGATATCTCATTGTAGTTTTGACTTGCATTTCTCTAATGATTAATGATGTTGAGCATTCTTTCATGTGTTTGTTGGCAATGTGTATACCTTCTTTGGAGAAGTGTCTACTTAGGTCTTGTACCCATTTTTGGATTGGATTGTTTGGTTTTTTTTGATACTGAGGTGCATGAGCTGCTTGTAAATTTTAGAGATTAATCCTTTGTCAGTTTCTTCATTTGCAAATATTTTCTCCCACTCTGAGGGTTGTCTTTTCATCTTGTTTATGGTCTCCTCTGCTGTGCAAAAGCTTTTAAGTTTCATTAGGTCCCGTTTGTTTACTTCTGTTTTTATTTCCATTTCTCTAGGAGTTGGGTCAAAAAGGATCTTGCTGTGATTTATGTTATGGAGTGTTCTGCCTGTGTTTTCCTCTAAGAGTTTAATGGTGTCTGGCCTTATATTTAGGTCTTTAATCCATTTTGTGTTTATTTTTGTGTATGCTTTTAGGGAGTGTTGTAATTTCATTCTTTTACATGTAGCTGTCCAGTTCTTCCAGCACCACTTTCGAAGAGTCTGTCTTTTCTCCACTGTATATTATTGCCTCCTTTATCAAAGATAAGGTGACCATATGTGCATAGGTTTATCTCTGGGCTTTCTATCCTGTTCCATTGATCTATATTTCTGGTTTTGTGCCAGTATCATACTGTCTTGATTACTGTAGCTTTGTAGTATAGTCTGAAGTCAGATTCCTCTAGCTCCGTTTTTCTTTCTTAAGATTGCTTTGGCTCTTCAGGGTCTTTTGTGTTTCCATACAGATTGCGATTTTTTTTTGTTCTAGTTCTGTGAAAAATGCCATTGGTAGTTTGATAGGGATTGCATGGAATCTATAGATTGCTTTGGGAAGAGGAGTCGTTTTCAAAATGTTGATTCTTCCAATCCAAGAACATGGTATATCTCTCCAGCTGTTTGTATCATCTTTAATTTCTTTCATCAGGGTCTTATAATTTTCTGCATACAGGTCTATTGTCTCCTTAAGTAGGTTTATTCCTAGATATTCTTTTTGTTGCAATGGTAAATGGGAGTGATTTCTTAATATCACTTTCAGATTTTACATAATTAGTGTATAGGAATGCAAAAGATTTCTGTGCATTACTTTTGTATCCTGCTACATTACCAAATTCATTGATTAGTTCTTGTAGTTTTCTGGTAGCATCTTTAGGATTCTCTATGTAGAGTATCATGTCATTTGCAAACAGTGACAGCTTTACTCCTTCTTTTCCGATTTGGATTCCTTTTATTTCTTTTTCTTCTCTGATTGCTATGGCTAAAACTTCCAAAACTATGTTGAGTAAGAGTGGTAAGAGTGGGTAACCTTGTCTCGTTCCTGATCTTAGTGGAAATGGTTTCAGTTTTTCACTGTAGAGGATGATGTTGGTTGTGTCTTTGTCATATGTGGCTTTTATTATGTTGAGGTTAGTTCTGTCTGTGCCTACTTTCTGGAGGGTTTTTTACCATAAATGGGTGTTGAATTTTGTAAGAAGCTCTCTCTGCATCTATTGAGATAATCATATGTTTTTTCTCCTTCAATTTGTTAATATGGTGTATCACATTGATTGATTGATTTGCGTATATTGAAGACTCCTTGCACTCCTGGGATAAACGCCACTTGATCATGGTGTATGATCCTTTTAATGTGCTGTTGGATTCTGTTTGCCAGATTTTGTTGAGGATATTTGCATCTATGTTCATCAGTGATATTGGCCTGTAGTTTTCTTTCTTTGTGACATCTTTGTCTGATTTTGGTATCAGAGTGATAGGTGGCCTCGTAGAATAAGTTTGGGAGTGTTCCTACCTCTGCTATATTTTGGAAGAGTTTGAGAAGGATAGGTGTTAGCTTTTCTCTAAATGTTTGATAGAATTCTCCTGTGAAGCCATCAGGTCCTGGGCTTTTGTTTGTTGGAAGATTTTTAATCACAGTTTCAATTACAGTGCTTGTGATTGGTCCGTTCATATTTTCTGTTACTTCCTGGTTCAGTCTTGGCAGGTTGTGCATTTCTAAGAATTTGTCCATTTCTTCCAGGTTGTCCATTTTATTGGCTCAGAGTTACTTGTAGTAATCTGTTACAATCCTTTATATTTCTGCAGTGTCAGTTGTTACTTCTCCTTTTTCATTTCTAATTCTATTGATTTGAGTCTTCTCCCTTTTTTTCTTGATGAGTCTGGCTAATGGTTCATCAACTTTGTTTATCTTCTGAGAGAATCAGCTTTTAGTTTTATTGATCTTTGCTATCATTTCCTTCATTTCTTTTTCATTTATTTCTGATCTGATCTTTATGATTTCTTTCCTTCTGCTAACTTTGGGTGTTTTTGGTTCTTCTTTCTCTGATTGCTTTAGGTGTAAGGTTAAGTTGTTTATTTGAGATGTTTCTTGTTTCTTAAGGTAAGATTGTATTGCTATAAACTTCCCTCTTAGAACTGCTTCTGCTGCATCCCATAGGTTTTGAGTCTTCGTGTTTTCACTGTCATTTGTTTCTAGGTATTTTTTCATTTCCTCTTGGATTTATTCAGTGATCTCTTGGTTATTAAGTAGTGTATTGTTTAGCCTCCATGTGTTTGTATTTTTTACAGATTTTTTCCTGTAATTGTTATCTAGTCTCATAGTGTTGTGGTCAGAAAAGATACTTGATACGATTTCAATTTTCTTAAATTTACCGAGGCTTGATTTGTGTCCCAAGATATGATCTATCCTGGAGAATGTTCCATGAGCACTTGAGAAGGAAGTGTATTCTGTTGTTGTTGGATGGAATGTCCTATAAATATCAATTAAGTCCATCTTGTTTAATGTATCATTTAAAGCTTGTGTTTCCTTATTTATTTTCATTTTGGATGTTCTGTCCATTGGTGAAAGTGGGGTGTTAAACTCCCTACTATGATTGTGTTACTGTCCATTTCCCCTTCTATGGCTGTTGGTTTTTGCCTTATGTATTGAGGTGCTCCTATGTTGGGTGCCTAAATATTTACAATTGTTATATCTTCTTCTTGGATCGATCCCTTGATCATTATGTATTGTCCTTTTTTGTCTCTTGTAATAGTCCTTATTTTAAAGTCTATTTTGTCTGATATGAGAATTGCTACTCCAGCTTTCTTTTGATTTCCATTTGCGTGGAATATCTTTTTCCATCCCCTCACTTTCAGTCTGTATCTCTCCCTAGGTCTAAAGTGGGTCTCTTGTAGACAGCATATATATGGGTCTCTTTTATGTATCCATTCAGCCAGTCTATGTCTTTTGGTTGGAGCATTTAGTCCATTTACATTTAAGGTAGTTATCAATATGTATGTTCGTATTACCATTTTCTTAATTGTTTTCGGTTTGTAATTGTAGGTCTTTTCCTTCTCTTGTGTTTTCCGCCTAGAGAAGGTCCTTTAGCATTTGTTATAAAGCAGGTTTGGTGGTGCTGAATTCACATAGCTTTTGCTTGTCTGGAAAGATTTTAATTTCTCCATCAAGTCTGAATGAGATCCTTGCTGGATAGAATAATCTTGCTTGTACATTTTTCCCCTTCATCATCTTAAATATGTCGTGCCACTCCTTTGTGGCTTGCAGAGTTTCTGCTGAAAGATCAGCTGTTAACCTTATGGGGATTCCCTTGTATGTTATTTGTTGCATTTCCCTTGCTCCTTTTAATATTTGTTCTTTGTATTTAATTTTTGATAGTTTGATTACTATGTGTCTTGGTGTGTTTCTCCTTGGATTTATCCTGTATGTGACTTACTGTGCTTCGTGGACTTTTTTTTATCTATTTCCTTTCCCATATTAGGGAATTTTCAACTATAATCTCTTCAAGTATTTTCTGAATCCTCTTCTTTTTCTCTTCTTCTTCTGGGCCCCATATAATTTGAATGCTGGTGCATTTAATGTTGTCCCAGAGGTCTCTGAGACTGTCCTCAGTTCTTTTCTTTCTTTTTTCTTTATTCTGCTCTGCAGTAGTTATTTCCACTATTTTATCTTCCAGGTCACTTATCCGTTCTTCTGCCTCAGTTATTCTGCTATTGATCGCATCTAGAGTCTTTTTCATTTCATTTATTGTGTTGTTCATCATTGTTTGTTTCATCTTTAGTTCTTCTAGGTCCTTGTTAAATGTTTCTTGCATTTTGTCCATTCTGTTTCCAAGATTTTGGATCATCTTTACTATCATTATTCTGAATTCTTTTTCAGGTAGACTGCCTATTTCCTCTTCATTTGTTAGGTCTGGTGGGTTTTTATCTTGCTCCATCATCTGCTGTGTGTTTTTCTGTCTTCTCATTTTGCTTATCTTACTGTGTTTGGGGTCTCCTTTTTGCAGGCTGCAGGTTCGTAGTTCCCGTTGTTTTTGGTGTCTGTCCCCAGTGACTAAGGTTGTTTCAGTGGGTTGTGTAGGCTTTCTGGTGGTGGGGACTGGTACCAGTGTTCTGGTGGCTGGGGCTGTTCTTGTCCTACTGGTGGGCAGGGCCATGTCTGGTGGTGTGTTTTTGAGTGTCTGTGACCTTATTATGATTTTAGGCAGCCTCTCTGCTAATGGGTGGGGTTGTGTTCCTGTTTTGCTAGTTGTTTGGCATAGGGTGTCCAGCACTGTAGCGTGCTGGTCGTTGAGTGGAGCTGGGTCTTGACATTGATATGGAGATCTCTGGGAGATTTTCGCCATTTGTTATTATGTGGAGCTGGGAGGTCTCTTGTGGACCAGTGTCCTGAAGTTGGCTCTCCCACCTCAGTGGCACAGCCCTGATGCCTGGCTGGAGCACCAAGAGCCTGTTATCCACATGACTCAGAATAAAAGGGAGAAAAAAAAAAAGAAAGAAAGAAAGAAGAAGGTAAAATAAAATAAAGTTATTAAAATAAAAATTAATTATTAAAAAATATTTTAAGTAATTAAAGGGAAAAAAAGAAGAAAGAAGAGAGCAACCAAACCAAAAAACAAATCCTCCAATGATAACACGTGCTAAAAACTATACTGAAAAAAAGAAACCAACAACAAAAAAAAAAACGGACAGACAGAACCCTAGGACAAATGGTAAAAGCAAAGCTATACAGACAAAATCACAAACAGAAACTTACACATACACACTCACAAAAAAAGGAAAAAGGGAAAAAAATATATATATATTGTTGCTCCCAAAGTCCACCTCCTCAATTTGGGATGATTCATTGTCTATTCAGGTATTCCACAGATGCACGGTACATCAGGTTGATTGTGGAGATTTAATCCGCTGCTCCTGACGCTGCTGGGAGAGATTTCCCTTTCTCTTCTTTGTTCGCACAGCTCCTGGGGTTCAGCTTTGGATTTGGCCCGGCCTCTGCGTGTAGGTGGCCTGAGGGCGTCTGTTCTTCACTCAGACAGGACGGGGTTAAAAGAGCTGCTGATTCGGGGTCTCTGGCTCACTCAGGCCGAAGTGAGGGAGGGGTACAGAGTGTGGGGCGAGCCTGCGGCGGCAGAGGCCGGTGTGACGTTGCACCAGCCTGAGGCGCGCCGTCCATTCTCCCGGGGAAGTTGTCCCTGGATCCCGGGACCCTGGCAGTGGCGGCCTGCACAGGCTCCGGGAGGGGAGGTGTGGATAGTGGCCTGTGCTTGTACACAGGCTTCTTGATGGTGGCAGCAGCAGCCTTAGCGTCTCATGCCCGTCTCTGGGGTCTGTGCTGATAACCGCGGCTCGTGCCCATTTCTGGAGCTCCTTTAAGCAGCGCTCTTAAACCCCTCTCCTCGCGCACCAGGAAACAAAGAGGGAAGAAAAAGTCTCTTGCCTCTTTGGCAGCTCCAGACGTTTTCCCGGACTCCCTCCCGGCTAGCTGTGGCACACTAGCCCCTTCAGGCTGTGTTCAAACCGGCAACCCCAGTCCTCTCCCTGGGATCTGACCGAAGCCGGAACCTTAGCTCCCAGCCCCCGCCCGTCCTGGTGGGTGAGCAGCCAAGCCTCTCTGGCTGGTGAGTGCTGGTCGGCACCTATGCTCTGTGTGGTGATCTCTCCGCTTTGCCCTCACCCACCCACACCCCGTCTTTGCCAGTGAAGGGGCTTCCTAGTGTGTGGAAACCTTTCCTCCTTCACGGCTCCCTCCCACTGGTGCAGGTCCTGTCCGTATTCTTTTGTGTCTGTTTTTTCTTTTTTCTTTGGCCCTACCCAGGTACGTGGGGAGTTTCTTGCCTTTTGGGAGGTCTGAGGTCTTCTGCCAGCGTTCAGTGGGTGTTCTGTAGGAGTTGTTCCACGTGTAGATGTATTTCTGATGTATCTGTGGGGAGGAAGGTGATCTCCGCGTCTTACTCTTCCGCCATCTTGAAGCTCCCCCCATCTCTCTTGATTTTTAATCTTTATTACAAACCTGAGAGAACTTGCTGTGCCAAATTTAAAATTGCAAAAGTACATTATATATTTTAAGGATGTGAAGGAACTATCAAAACACATGATTCACATAGTTACAATATTGTTAGATATAATATTTAATATATTCCCAATATTTTTCATCATAATTTAGAGTATAACTTGTGAACAAACTGTAATCAGTGAGTATCTGTATGGAAACATGATTATGCATGCCAGTTTTTGTCATTGTTCAATGCTGTCTTGAAAATTTTCACTTCCTACATCGTAGTGAAATACATTTCTCAGTGCTGATGTGGCATCCTGTTATGTCAAGTGTATCAGTTATGTAAAAATTACAAACAAACACATTTTAGTACCTCAAGACAACATTTTTTCTCCTTTCTGAAATCAAGTCTGTGTGGCTTTTAGCAACAGTGGAAGGCAGCTGCCCTCCAGGTGAAGGTTCAGGGATGCACCTCAGGATTGACATGTACTTCCATGAGTGTCAGAGGAAGGGCAAGATTGAGAATAATAAACAAAACTTTGTCTGCAGTTTGTTGGTCAGAGCAAATTATGCAGTCTCCCCTAACTTCAGTTGAGTGGGACCATTGTATGTGCTATGGTTCTGGAATGAGGAAAGGTGGAGGTAATGGGGGAATCACTACTGCCTCCTGCATCAGGCTTCTCTGGTTTCAGTGGAACACACCATTTACAGTAACTTCCAGGAAAATGGAAATTTATGATTATTTTAATCCATGTAATATTTATTGGCTACAACATGACATTCATATTCATTTCTTTGACTCTGTTTGATTAGTTTTTGCTGAAGTGATAATGAGGAAGAACCAAATGCATGTAGGCTCTTTGCAGTGGATACAAGAATCTGTTAACAGGGGTTTCTCCTTTCTTTCTTTCTTTCTCTCTCTCTCTCTCTCTCTCTCTCCTTCCTTCCTTCCTTCCTTCCTTCTTTCCTTCCTTCCTTCCTTCCTTCCTTCCTTCCTTCCTTCCTTCCTTCCTTCCTTCCACATGGCATGGCCTACTTTTTTTCTTCATGAGGAAATACCTATTAAGTCACAAATCAGTCGGTCTAAAAAATACAACGAAGCCATGTTTCAGCAGCACTGCCATATTCCATTTTCAACACAACAAATGCATTTTATATTACAAATAATAATACAGATAGAGGATACCAGGAGGCACTGATGTGTACCCAAAGATGATGCATGATTACTCCCTGTGCTGTTGTGTGTTTAATCAATTATTTTTTTTAATTTATTTTTTTAGCTGTGTTGGGTCTTTATTGCTGTGCGCAGGCTTTCTCTAGTTGTGGTGAGCAGGGGATACTCTTCGTTGTGGTGCATGGACTTTTCATTGCGGTGGCTTTTCTTGTTGCAGAGCATGGGCTCTAGGCGTGTGGGCTTCAGTAGTTGTGGCACGCGGGCTTAGTTGCTCCGTGGCATGTGGGGTCTTCCTGGACCAGGGCTTGAACCCGTGTCGCCTGCATTGGCAGGTGGATTCTTAACCACTGTGCCACCAGGGCAGTCCCTTAATCAACTATTGTAAGCTAACTACAAGCAAAGCACTGGTTTTAAAATTGGACATACCTCAGTTGCTACTTAATTCTGACCTTAGAAGTACTACTAAAACTCTCTGCATCTCTGCTTCATCTCGAAAATAGCAATAATAAGTTATTTGCACAGCTACTGTAAAGATTAAACAAATGACATATAAAGCTCTTACTGTGAAGGCTAAAACATAGTAGAGCTTCAGTAAATGTGAATCATGACAACTCGTAATATATTATGGGAAATAATATTCTCACTTCTGTACAAGTTTGTGGCAAATAAACATGAAAGATATAACCTGCTGAGGGAGTTCCTTTATATTAGGCAAACTTCCTCTACTTGTGTAGCAATACAGTGCTGTTCTAGACAATAGGAAAAGAAATGTAAAACTTGCAGATAATATTAACTCCAAATTTTTGTTTTCTTGTTATGAGTCGGGCACTGCACGAGGGCCTTAAGGTGTATTAATCTCATTCGATCCCCAGAAAAATTGTTTGAGGCCAATTTTGTCTGATTTACTGATTAGAAAACTGTGACACTACATTGTAGTACCAGAAGACAGTGAAATCATATATGTCTATTGCTAAAATGCTTAATTGCGTTCTTTGAGTGGAAAGTACACTCGAGTCCATACTTAAGCAGAAATTAGATTCTAAAGTCAGAGTATGGTGGAAAATGAGGACAGATAAAATTATGCTTAAAAATCCTTAAAGTACCCCATATTATGGCATGGCAAGAGTTTCACACTCATAGAAACACATTAGATAAGACAGCGGCTGAAGGCTAATATCCCCAAAGAAGCTACAGTTCTTTTCTCCTGGTTCCTTTGGGGGAAATGGACACATGTAATGGAGGGCAGCTGTGCTTAACAGCATGATGCAGGGTGCTTTCCTTCTCACTCTATTTCTCTCTCCATCGTTGCTCTCTTCCATTCCCTCCCTCCCCCTCCTTCTCCCCCTCTCTTGTTCTCTTTATGTTTCCTGCACAAGTTAACTAAGATATGTTGTGATGGTACAATATATTAATGATGCATCAAAGAGAAATTACCATCGTGCAAATCATAGAACACCTGAAATCTGTTTCTTTATGCTGTTTTTAACTATAAATTTCAAACTGAGTCTACCTTAATAGCAACTTATTTTGAATACCACAATAAAAAATAGTTGCCGTGTCATTTTGTGTGTCTCAAAAAGCAATGGACCTTGACATCCTCTTTTCTTACTCCTATGACCCCAATACTAATATTCTGTTCATTGATGTAATTATTTTAATGAATATAAACCTACGAGTATTGGAGAACTGAAGTGGCTGGATCCACTCCATGTCTGAGAACTAGGAGGGAGATGAAATTGGGGTAAAAACTGCCAATTTGACAACAAGAAAAATGTACTTAGAAGACGTAGTTTTAAATTTGAATACCCATGCTCAAAATGAAGATAGAAAGCTCTTGGGCATCTTTAGCGCATATGATAAGGAAGAATAAATTTACCATTGAAGCAAATGTTGCAAAGGGTACAATGAAATTTGTTTTTTTCTTTATTCAGCAAAGTGATTTTATGTACTTTAGTTTTTTATCTTGTAATATTTTTAACATCTTTATTGGAGTATAATTGCTTTATAATGTTGTGTTAGTTTCTGCTGTACAACAAAGTGAATCAGCTGGACATATACATATATCCACATATCTCCTCCCTTTTGCATCTCCCTCCCACCCTCCCTATCCCACCCCTCTAGGTGGTCACAAAGCACTGACCTGATCTCCCTGTGCTGTGTGGCTGCTTCTCACTAGCTATCCATTTTACATTTGGTAGTGTATATATGTACATGCCACTTTCTCACTTCGTCCCAACTTACCCTTCCCCCTCCCTGTGTTCTCAAGTCCATTCTCTACATCCGCATCTTTACATTCTGACTGGTGTGAGGTGATACCTCATTGTAATTTTGATATGCATTTCTCTAATGATTAGTGATGTTGAGCATCCTTTCATGTGTTGTTGGCAATGTGTATATCTTCTTTGGAGAAATGTTTATTTACGTCTTCTGCCCATTTTGGGATTGGGTTCTTTGTTTTTTTTTTGATATTGAGCTGCATAAGCTGCTTGTATATTTTGGAGATTAATCTTTTGTCAGTTGCTTCATTTGCAAATGTTTTCTCCCATTCTGAAGGTTGTATTTTCGTATTGTTTATGGTTTCCTTTGCTGTGCAAAAGCTTTTAAGTTTCATTAGGTCCCGTTTGTTTATTTTTGCTTTTATTTCCATTTCTCTACGAGGTGGGTCAAAAAGGATCTTACTGTGATTTATGTCATAGAGGGTTCTTCCTGTGTTTTCCTCTAAGAGTTTTACAGTCTCTGGCCTTACATTTAGGTCTTTAATCCATTTTGAGTTTACTTTTGTGTATGGTGTTAGGGAGTGTTCTAATTTCATTCTTTTACAAGTAGTTGTCCAGTTTTCCCAGCACCACTTATTGAACAGACTGTCTTTTCTCCATTATATATTCTTGCTTCCTTTATCAAACTTAAGGTGACCATATGTGTGTCGGTTTATCTCTGGGCTTTCTATCCTGTTCCATTGATCTATATTTCTGTTTTTGTACCAGTACTGTACCATCTTGATTAGAGTAGCTTTGTAGAATAGTCTGAAGTCAGGGCGCCTGATTCCTCCAGCTCCATTTTTCTTTCTCAAGATTGCTTTGGCTATTTGGGGTCTTTTGTGTTTCCATACAAATTGTGAGATTTTTTTTTCTAGTTCTGTGAAAAATGTCATTGGTAGTTTGATGGGGATTGCATTGAATCTGTAGATTTTGAGGGTAGTAGAGTCATTTTCACAATGTTGATTCTTCCAATCCAAGAACATGGTATATCTTTCCATCTGTTTGTATCATCTTTAATTTCTTTCAGTGTCTTATAGTTTTCTGCATACAGGTGTTTTGTCTCCTGAGGTAGGTTTATTCTTAGGTATTTTATTCTTTTTGTTGCAATGGTAAATGGGAGTGTTTCCCTAATTCCTCTTTCAGATTTTTCGCCATTAGTGTATAGGAATGAAAGAGAGATCTGTGCATGAATTCTGTATCCTTCTACTCTACCAGATTCATTGATTAGCTGTAGTAGTTTTCTGGTGGCATCTTTAAGATTCTGTATTTATAGTATCATGTCATCTGCAAACAGTGATAGTATTACTACTTCTTCTCCAATTAGCATTCCTTTTATTTCTTTTTATTCTCTGGTTTCCGTTACTAGGACTTCGAAAACTGTGTTGAGTAATAGTAGTGAGAGTTGGAAATTCTTGTCTTGTTCCTCATCTTAGAGGAGATGCTTTCAGTTTTATACCATTGAGAATGATGTTTGCTGTGGGTTTGTTGTATATGGCCTTTATTAGGTTGAGGTAAGTTCTCTCTATGCCCACTTTCTGGAGAGTTTTTATCATAAGTGGGTGTTGAATATTGTCAAAAGCTTTTTCTGCATCTATCGAGATAATCATATGGTTTTTATTCTTGAATTTGTTAATATGGTGTATCACATTGCTTGATTTGCATATATTGAAGAATCCTTGCATCCCTGGGATAAATCTCATTTGATTATGGTGTATGTTTTTGGATCCTGTTTGCTAGTATTTTGTTGAGGATTTTTGTATCTATATTCATCAGTGATATTGGTCTGTAATTTTCTTATTTTGTAGTATCTTTGTCTTGTTTTGGTGTCAGGTTGATGGTTGCCTCAGAGAATGAGTTTGGGAGTGTTCCTCCCTCTGCAATTTTTTTGGAAGAATTTGAGAAGGATGGGTCTTATCTCTTCTCTAAATATTTGATAGAATTCACCTGTGAAGCCATCTGGTCCTGGACTTTTATTTGTTGGAAGATTTTAAATCACAGGTTGAATTTCATTACTTGTGATTGGTCTGTTCATATTTTCTATTTCTTCCTGGTTCAGTCTTGGAAGGTTATACCTGTCTAAGAAAGTGCCCATTTCTTCCAGGTTGCCCATTTTATTGGCATAGAATTGCCTGTAGTAGTCTCTCATGATCCTTTGTATTTCTGCAGTGTCAGTTGTTATTTCTCCGTTTTCATTTCTAATTCTATTGATTTGAGTCTTCTCCCTTTTTTTCTTGATGAATCTGGCTAATGGTTTATCAATTTTGCGTATCTGCTCAAAAAACAAGCTTTTAGTTTTACTGATCTTTGCTATCGTTTCCATCATTTCTTTTTCATTTATTTCTGATCTGATCTTTATGATTTCTTTCCTTCTGCTAATTTTGGGGGGTTTTTGTTCCTTCTCTAATTGCTTTAGATGTAAAGTTAGGTGGTTTATTTGAGATGTTTCTTGTTTCTTGAGATAGGATTGTACTGCTATAAACTTCCCTCTTAGAACTGCTTTTGCTGCATCCCACAGGTTTTGGTTCATCGTGTTTTCATTGTCATTTGTTTCTAGGTATATTTTGATTTCCTCTTTGATGTCTTCAGTGATCTCTTTGTTATTTAGTAGTGTATTGTTTAGCCTCCATGTGTTTATATTTTTTACAGTTGTTTTTCTGGTAATTGATATCGAGTCTCATAGCGTTGTGGTTGGAAAAGATACTTGATATGATTTCAATTTTCTTAAATTTCCCAAGGCTTGATTTGTGACCCAAGATAAGATCTATCCTGGAGAGTGTTCCATGAGCACTTCAGAAGAAAGTGTATTCTGTTGTTTTTGGATGGAATGTCTTACAAATATCCATTAAGTCCATATTGTTTAATGTATCATTTAAAGCTTATGTTTCCTTATTTATTTTCAATTTGGATGTTCTGTCCATTGGTGGAAATGGGGTGTTAAAGTCCCCTACTGTGATTGTGTTACTGTTGATTTCCCCTTTTATGGCTGTTAGCATTTGCCTTATGTATTGAGGTGCTCCTACACTGGGTGCATAAATATTTATGATTGTTATATCTTCTTCTTGGATTGATCCCTTGATCATTATGTAGTGTCCTTTGTGTCTTATCATAGTTTTTATTTTAAAGTCTATTTTGTCTGATATGAGAATTGCTACTTCAGCTTTCTTTTGATTTCCATTTGCGTGGGATACCTTCTTCCATCCCGTCACTTTCAGTCTGTATGTATCCCTAGGTCTGAAGTGCATCGCTTTCAGACAGCATATATATGGGTTTTGTTATTGTATCCATTCAACCAGTCTATGTCTTTTGGTTAGAGCATTTAACCATTTATATTTAAGGTAATTATCTATATGTATGTTTCTGTTTCCCTTTTCTTAATTGTTTTGGTCTGTTTTTGTAGGTCTTTTCCTTCTCTTGTGTTTCCTGACTAGAGAAGTTCCTTTAACATTTGTTGTAAAGCTGGTTTGGTGGTGCTGAATTCTCTTAACTTTTGCTCATCTGTAAAGGTTTTAATTTCTGCATCGAATCTGAATGAGATCCTTGCTGGGTAGAGTAATCTTGTTGTAGGTTTTTCCCTTTCATCACTTTTAATATGTCCTGCCACTCGGTTGTGGCTTGCAGAGTTTCTGCTGAAAGATCAGCTGTTAACCTTATGGGGATTCCCTTGTATGTTATTTGTTGCTTTTCCCTGCTGCTTTTAATATTTTTTCTTTGTATTTAATTTTTGATAGATTGATTAATATGTGTCTTTGCGTGTTTCTCCTTGGGTTTATCCTGTATGGGATTCTCTGTGCTTTCCGGTCTTTATTCACTATTTCCTTTCCCGTGTTAGGAAAGTTTTCTGTAACTTCCCTGTAACTTAAAGGGAGGTTTTTCTGTAAGTTAACTGTAATCTTTGCAGATATTTTCTCGGACCCTTTCTTTTTCTCTTCTTCTCTTCAGACCCCTATAATTTGATTGTTGGTGTGTTTAATGTTGTCCTAGAGTTCTCTGAATTGTCTTCAATTCTTCTCATTCTTTTTTCTTTATTCTGTTCTGTGGTAGTTATTTCCACTATTTTATCTTCCAGGTCCCTTATCCGTTCTTCTGCCTCAGTTATTCTGCTATTGATTCCTTCTAGAGAATTTTTAATTTCAGTTATTGTGTTGTTCATCATTGTTTCTTTGCTCTTTAGTTCTTCAAGGTCCTTGTTAAACGTTTCCTGTATTTTCTCCATTCTATTTCCAAGATTTTGGATCGTCTTTACTATCATTATTCTGAATTCTTTTTCAGCTAGACTGGCTATTTCCTCTTCATTTGTTTGGTTTGGTGGGTTTTTACCTTGCTCCTTCATCTGCTGTGTGTTTCTGTGTCTTCTCATTTTGCTTAAATTACCATGTTTGGGGGTTTCCTTTTTGCAGGCTCCAGGTTCGTAGTTCCCGTTTTTTTTGGTGTCTGCCCCCAGTGAGTGAGGTTGGTTCAGTGGCTTGTGTAGGCTTCCTGGTGGAGGGGACTGGTGCCTGTGTTCTTGTGAGTGCGGCCAGATCTTGTGTTTGTGGTGGGCAGGGCTGTGTCCGGTGGTGTGTTTTGGGGTGTCTGTGAACTTAGTATGATTGTAGGCACCCTCTCTGCTAATGGGTGTGGTTATGTTTTTGTCTTGCTAGTTGTTTGGCATGGGGCATCCAGCACTGGAGCTTACTGGTCATTGGGTGGAGCTGGGTCTTAGTGTTGAGAGGGAGATCTCTGCGAGAGCTCTCACCAGTTGATATTATGTTGGCCTGGGAGCTCTCTCATGGTTCAGTGTCCTGAAGTTGGCTCTCCCACCTCAGAGGCTCAGGCCTGACACCAGGCTGGAGAACCAAGACACTGTCAGCCACATGGCTCAGAAGAAAATGGAGAAAAACAGCAAGAAAAAATATAATAATTATAAATTTTAAAAATTATTAAAAAAATTTACTTTAAAAAAGGGAAAAAAAGAAAAAAAGAGAGAGCAAGCAAACCAATAAACAAATCCACCAATGATAACAAGTGCTAAAATCTGTCCTAAGATAAACATCAAATCAGAGACAAGGGCTTCCCTGGTGGTGCAGTGGTTGAGAGTCCGCCTGCCGATGCAGGGGACACGGGTTCGTGCCCTGGTCCGGGAAGATCCCACATGCCGCAGAGCAGCTGGGCCCGTGAGCCATGGCCACTGAGCCTGCGCATCCAGAGCCTGTGCTCCGCAACGGGAGAGGCCACAACAGTGAGAGGCCTGTGTACTGCAAAAAAAAGAGACAAGTCAGTTGCAGACAGCAAACCCCAAGTCTACAGTTGCTTCCAAAGTCCACCACCTCAATTTTGGGATGATTTGTTGTGTATTCAGGTATTCTTCAGATGTAGGGTTTATCAAGTTGATTTTGGGGATTTAATCTGCTGCTCCTGAGGCTGCACGGAGAGATTTCCCTTTCTCTTTGTTGTTCGCACAGCTCCTGGGGTTCAGCTTTGGTTTTGGCTCCACCTCTGCATGTAGGTTGCCCTCATGCATCTGTTCCCGCCCAGACAGGACCGGGTTAAAGCAGCGGCTGATTAGGGGGCTCTGGATCACTCAGGCTGGGGGGCGGGAGGGGTGTGGTAATTATATTTGGAATGCGGGGGAAGCCTGCAGTGGCAGAGGCCAACGTGACTTTGCAGCAGCCTGAGGCACACCATGTGTTCTCCCGGGGAACTTGTCCCTGGATCATGGGGCCCTGACAGTGACATGCTGCATAGGCTCCAGAGGGGAGGTGGGAGGCAATGTGGATAGTGACCTGTGCTTGCACACAGGCTTCTTGGTGGCTACAGCAGCAGCGTTAGCATTTCATGCCCGTCTCTGGGGTCCAACCTGACAGCCACAGCTCGCGCCTGTCTCCGGAGCTCATTTAGGCGGTGCTCTGAATTCCCTTTTTTCACGCACCCGATAACAATGGTCTCTTCCCTCTTAGGCAGGTCCAGACTTTCTCCCAGTCTTCCTCCCAGCTAGCTGTGACGCACTAGCCCCCTTCAGGCTGTGTTCACGCAGCCAACCCCAGTCCTCTCCCTGGGATCCAACCTCCGAAGCCGAAGCCTCAGCCCCCAGCCCCCACCTGCCCCAGTGGGTTAGCAGACAAGCCTCTCAGGCTGGTGAGTGTTGGTTGGCACCGATCCTCTGTGTGGGAATCTGTCCACTTTGCCCTCTGCACCCCTGTTGCTGCGCTCTCCCCCGTGGCTCTGAAGCTTTCCCCCCACCCACCCCCAGTCTCCGCCTGTGAAGGGACTTCCTAATGCATGAAAACTTTTCCTCTTTCACTGCTCCCTCCCCAACGTGTATGTCCTGTCCCTGTTCTTTTGTGTCTGTTTTTTGTTTTTTCTCTTGCCCTACCCAGGTATGTGGGGAGTTTCTTGCCTTTTGGGAAGTCTAAGGTCTTCTGCCTGCATTCAGTAAGTGTTCTGTAGGAGTTGTTCCACACGTAGATGAATTTTTGATATATTTGTGGGGAGGAAGGTGATTTCCACATCTTACTCCTCCACCATCTTGAAGGTCCCCCTTGTAAGGCAGGGCAGTTCTAGAGGATAACCCTGTGCTTTAATTTTTAAAGCACACACGAAAGATAAGGGTTTACATGGTTTTACTTTAAGTATTTGTTGCCCAGCTGTGTTTTTCTTAGGAGTACTAAAGTTTATCTGTGAGTTTTGGTATTTTATGTTTTTGATTTTAGCATCTATGAGAAGGGAGGGAATAGTGTCTAAGTCAGGAATTAGGCAGTACAGTTCCTTTACAGAAAATCTAGGGCACATGAATGTTTAAGCTGGCTGGGTACTTGATTTCTGGTGTTACATTGCCTTTGAAAACACTTGGCAGGTAAAACAGAATAAGACAATAGCCTTATAAAAATCAATGATATGTTATACAAACATCAAAGCATTATATTGTATACTTGAAACTAATATAATGTTATATGTCAATTATATCTCAGTTTATAAAAATCAGTTTTCTATGGGCTTTTGGTTTTTCAGTTTGCTTCCTCATCATAGTAGAAGAATGGTTTAGGAAAAGCTGTTATTTGGAATTCCATAAGTAAAAAAGTAGTAAAATCTCTTTCTCTTTGACTTTTATTGTGGATAACAGTGAGGACACAAAATCATTACTAGAAGATGTAGTTAACCTTGAGAAATACTATTTACATATTTAGGTCTCAATTCGGATCCTCAGCTATTTTTTTAAAAAAATTATTTAGTTTTTATTTTTGGCTGCACTGGGTCTCTGTTGCTGCACCCGGGCTTTTCTCTAGTTGAGGTGAGTGGGGGCTGCTCTTTGCTGTGGTGCACTGGCTTCTCATTGCAGTGGCCTCCCTTGTTGAGGAGCGCTGGCTCTAGAGTGCAGGCTCAGTAGTTGTGGCACGCGGGCTTAGTTGTTCCATGGCATGTGGGATCTTCCCGGACCAGGGCTGGAACCCATGCCCCCTGCATTGGCAGGCGGATTCTTAACCACTGTGCCACCAGGGAAGCCCAATCCTCAGCTATTTTTATCTGTGGTCACTTTCTAGGGAAGTGATTGCTTGTTGTTTAAGATATGTTCCTTTCCACCTATACATCTTTACTGAAAGTCTGTCAAACAGTCTCTTCTCAGATAGTTTTCATTTATTCCTGTTGTTTTGTATTCCCACCTCCTTCATCTGTGGTTAAGTGAAGAATTAACTTCTCTCCTGAAATAAACTGTAAATACCAATGTGAAGTTTGAGACATTTTGGAAAATAAAATGTATGACTCACAAATGTTTGGTTTATTTTTGTTTTATGTAGAGTTTTCTGTCTTCAAATTTGTTAAATATGTAAAAATTCAAATATAAAACATAATTATATATCTGTATACTTGTCTTCTCTTTGAGCAAATTTAGAAAGTTTATTTCTGTTCTCGAAGTTCAGAACCTCTTAAAGCAGTGTGCTGCTTAATAATTTTATTTTGGTTTGTTGGCATTTTCTCCTTATTATGAGCTAATTTTTTGTTAAAAGATATTATCGTTATTAGTGTGTAGTCTGGAAGAAACTTTGTGAGGTGGAAAAATATTCTCAGAGAACGTTTTAGCATAAAGGAATTGGTTTTTGTTGTCACTGCAGATAATGTTGAATTACTTTGATTTTCTTTTTAGGTTGAGTCACTCTTCAAGAAAAATCTTTTGATAGGCAGTGACATCTGCTAAAAAGTGGCAAATTGCTGCTTGCATTTCATATTCCAAATAAAGAGAAATAACTTTAGTGTATCTAAGTTGGACTCTGAGCAATACTTGTCACAATATCTATTTTTTCTTTACCTACCCCCTGCATCACCTTTATCCTAAAAAGAGGAAGGCAAATATTTATTCAACAAATATTTACATTACTTTGTTCAACACCATTGGGGATTGAAACCCCAGGCTCATTAGATGAAACCTAGAAAACATGAGTTTTTTTTTCCTCTCTCATGTATTTTAAATATTTGTAAATATATTTTTACATATATCTTTCATATATTTATAAATATATAGTATGTATTTATATCCCATATATGTGTATACATGCATATACCCATATATGTGTATATTTGTATTTGTATGTGCATACATATGTGTGTATCTTGATAAGTTGTAAATGACAGTGCTACAAATAGAAAGCAGTGAGTGCTATTTATAAGACAGACTTCAGTTGTCATGGTATAGAGATCAAAATTTCTTCACAGATAATATTGAGAAAGTTCATGGTAAAACTTACTCCACAGCTAGGTGATGAGGTTTCCTTAAAGGAGGAATTCATAATGTTTTTTCCCCCAGCTTTATTGAGATATAATTGACACATATATTGTGTATGTTTAAGGTATACATTGTAATGATTTGATATTTGTATATATTGTGAAATGATTACCACAATAAGGTTAGTACATCCATCACCTCACGTAGTTACATTGTGTGTGTGTGTGGTGAGAAAATTTAAGATCTACTGTCTCAACACCTTTTGAATATACCATAAAATGTTGTTAACTATGGTCACTATGCTGTACATTACTTTACCACAACTTGTTCATCTAATAACTGGAACTTTGTACACTTGGACAGCTTTCATCCTTTTTCCCCACTCCCCCACCCGCACATCTAACAACCACCATTCTCTACTCTGTTTCTATGAGTTCAGTGTTTGTAGATTCCACACATAAGTGAGATCATACAGTATTTTTTCTCTATCTGACTTATTTCACTTAGTAATGCCCTAAGGTTTGTCACAAGTGGCAGAATTTCCTTCTTTTTTACGGCTGAATATTTATATACAATCAAATTTTCTTTATCCATTCATCTGTTGATGGATGCTTTTGCTGTTTCCATGTCTTGATTGTTGTGAATAATGCTGCAGGGAACAATGGAGGTACACATGCCTATTCAAGATAGTGATTTATTTCCTTTGAATATATACCCAGAAGTGGAATTACTGGGTCATGTGGTAGTTCTATTTTTAGTATTTTGGGGAACCTCCATACTGTTTTCTATTGTGGCTGCACTAGTTTACATTCCCTGATTACATTTTCCTGATTATTATTAACGTTAAGCACTTTTTCATGTCCCTGTTGGCCATTTAAATATCTTCTTTGGAAAAATGTCTACTAAGGTCCTTTCCCTCTTTTTAAACTGGATTATTATTACTATTTTTTTGGCTATTGAGTTGTACAGCTTCCTTATATATTTTGGATATTAACTATTTAATAGACATGTGGTTTGCAAATGTTTTCTCTCATTTTGCAGGTTGCTTTTTCATTTTGTTGACTTTGTTTGTGTACTGTGAAGAGGCTTATTAGTTTACTGTAGTCCTGCTTACTGATTTTTTTGCTTTTGTTGCTTGTGCTTTTAGTATCTAAAATATATCTAAAACATAATTGCCAACACCATTGGGAAGGAGGTTTTTCCCCTACATTTTCTTCTGGAGTTTTATGGTTTCTGGTCTTACCTTTAAGGTTTTTATCCATTTTGAGTTAATTTTTGTGAATGGTGTAGGATAGGGGTTCAGTTTTATTCTTTTCCATGTATGTAGTTTTCCCAGAACCTTTTATTGAAGAGTATCCTTTCCTCACTGAGTTTTATTGTCTCCCTTGTCAGATATTAGTTGACTGTTTATGCGTGGATTTGTTTCTGGGATCTTGATTCTGTTCTGTTGGTCTATGTGTCTGTTTTTATGAAAGTACCATGCTTTTTTGATTACTGTAGCTTTGTAATACAGTTTAAAATCAGGAAGTATGATGCTTCCAGCATCATTCTTTGTCAGGATTGCTTTGGCTATTTAAGATCTTTTATTGTTTCATATGAAATTTGAGATTTTTTTTTTCCTATTTCTGTGAAAAATGCCACTGGAATTTTGATAGGGATTGGAATTTAATTTTATTAAATGTATACTAAGTGTGAGTTGAAGTTTTACATATGTTCTCCTTTTATCTTCATAATTGTAGGGTAAGAAGCATAACTGAGGCTTGAGAAATTATGTAACTTCAAGTGGCAAAACTGTGAAGTGTCTACTGTGTTCCAGGTGCACTTCAAGTCACTAGAAACACATCAGTACATTAAATTGAAATGAGAATGCACTTTATGGAGCTTTTGATCCAACTGAGGTTTATTTAAAATGAAATAAGTAAGTGATATTTATAGCATTTTATGTTAGATGGTGTTAAGTACAGAGAAAATCAACCAGAAAGGGAAATAGGTGAACTGAAAAGTGAGGATGTCCATTCTAAATAAAGTTGTCAGGGAATGGGTGTTATTTAAGATAAGTAATGCTAACTACCAAAACATACAAAGCCTTGAAACTCAGTAAGTTACTACAATCCAGTGTTATTTATCTGATTATATCTCGGGTGGTGCTCCTCCATCTCCTAGTTACACAAGTATTGTATTTAGTCCCAAAACTCTTCACAGGAAAGAGGAATGAAAGAGGTTCACCAGCTGTTAATAGTCTAAGCCTGGAAATGACAAATATCACACTGTTCACAGTCCCTTGGACAGGGCTAGTCACATGATGCCCTCATAACTGCAGAAAAGCTGGGATAGGTAAGAGAGCACATGGACTGTTTGATCACACTGTTAATCTCTTGCAGAGAAAGCTTCATGAAGAAGATATTTATGCCAAGACTAAAATAATTTTTCAGTGAAATTTTAACATGAAAGTATATAAAAAAAATAATAAGAGCCGTTAGGGTCAATCATCAACATAATATATTTCGTTGAACTTCATTTCATTGAACACCAGAGCAAAAATCCTAATGATTTCAAATTCATATATTATATGCCTTGTTATTGAGGTGGATACATTTGTTTCTAAAATGTGTCCTATTAAAATTTTATAGATGACATTTAAATTTCCTAGCATAAAAATAACAGCAGGGCGGAAGAGTAATCAAGAAAAGAGAAAAAAAATAAAAAGTATTAAATCTATTTAAAATGTCATTTTAAACTGGTACATGTTTCTTGTAATAGTCACTACCAAGGTGATGATGACCAACTTTTTCCTATGCAAAAGAAACATGGTAGGATATAGTCTTTCAGTGGCATAATTTAAGAAAAGTGTGCTACCGACACCCCTATGAAGTCACTTCAACATTGAGTCAACTTATTACCTAAAAGAAATTACATGGGATTTTGCTCACAATTTATCACCTAATAATTTACTGACCAGTTTTTGGAGACTTTGCAAATAACAAGACCATTTCTATCATAGTACAGAATATTTAAAAACTAGTCATATTTGATTTATTTTACTCTTATTTTTTAATCAGTGTTTTAATTAAAGAAGCCCAGTTAGCTTATTTCTGTAACAGTGAAAAGAATAGTGAAATATCCTCTCCTGTTTTCCTGCTTCTCCCCTCCCCCTGCCTTCAGAGTACTGTAGATTTTAAAGGGTATTCAGATAACCATTGATTGAATGACCTCGCCATTCAGTAGGATATCCAGATAGATGCCTACATGGTTTTGAGAATATGGAGAGGATGAATGATTTCTGAGCACCTGCTCTCCCACTCCTGTCAGAGGCTGTGCTGAGGGGGAAAAAAGTGATGTGTGATCAAATCTATGGTTTCATATTCAGTTTTCAATCCAATTCAGCAAGTACTGAGCGCTCTATGGAGGAGGCAGTGGCAAAAGTTTCAGGGATACAGTCATCGGAAATTGACTCTGCAGTGAGGAAAATTATGTCTACAATGAGAAAGGGCAGGAGAATAAAAGGCATTATAAAAAAAGGCAAACATTTTTTGCCTTTCCTATATGGAAAGAGTGCACATAAATGACTGAGTAGAGAAAGAAAAATGCCTGAAGGTTTGCGGAATCAAGAGAAATAATCAAGTATCATACAGAAACATGGCAAACTATCTTGAAGGACAATCAGAATGTTGCTGAACAGAAAGCAGAGAGGCAGAAATACAGAGAACTGTTCACTTTATTCATGGGTGGTGGATGGGGACCTTCAATAGCTTCTCTTTATCTACCAAACGAAGACCTCATTGCCTCATAAAGCTGCCTCAGGATCGAAATACCATCTCTTTACCCTTCTCTCTGAGCTTATTTACCACTACAAACTAGGAAACCTCCACATTAGCCTTCTGCTTTCTTACCAAAAATAATGTGTATATTTCTACACTCACTATTCTCTCTACCTTCAGTAACAAACCTGGGCAGTGAAGATGGAGAAGAAACCAAGAAAGCGTATACTTTCAGGCAAAGTCCCAGACTCGGCCTGATGCCATGAGGAACTGGATGGATGCAATTTATACTTGAGAATCTCTTCTTGAAGTAAAGGAACTGGACTTTCATCCTCTCACATCATTCACTCATTAGCTAGGGGCCTCCCAGGAAGGTGGGGCGTGTAAAACACCCTGGCACTTCTAGCTCTCCTCCTCCATTGCCCAAGAACAATCCTAAGAATGTTGCAGAGGGGAGCCTTCAGCAGCAGCATGTGTAGGAGCTGGGGTATGGATGCACGGAGCTCCATCTGAATGGGCTGTGAACAGCACCCTGTATCTGTGTGACCTATTCCCTAAGTCAGAGTTAATTTCAAACTTCCTCTCTGTCCCTTTACTGGACTCTTTGCATTTCTCTTGACATTTAACATGCACTTTTTTTTTTTTTTTGCGGTACGCGGGCCTCTCACTGTTGTGGCCTCTCCCGTTGCGGAGCACAGGCTCCGGACGCGCAGGCTCAGCGGCCATGGCTCACGGGCCCAGCCGCTCCGCGGCACGTGGGATCTTCCTGCACCAGGGCACGAACCCGTGTCCCCTGCATCGGCAGGCGGACTCTCAACCACTGCGCCACCAGGGAAGCCCTGCACTCTTTTTTATTGTTGTCATTCACCTACTAGTTGTACTTTACAAGATACAAAATTCCTTAAGCAGATTTATCTTCAGTTAAATTACAGAAAATAGTTGCATCTATATTATGTGCTAGGTATCGTGCTAGGTGGATAGGTTGACCAAAAGCCATAGGGATAGTTGTTGCTCTTGAGACTTTGGAGTATATAACCACATACTCTTTTAAATGAATAAGATAGGCAGTGTGGAGAAGAGGAAGAATCCAGAGGCTTCAGTCTCAGACCTAATATCAAATCTTGATTCTAGTACTTTCTAAATGTATGACCATGGACCAGTAACTTAATGACATATCGGCACGTAACCTGTTTGAATCTGAATTTCCTTATCTCTAAAATAAATAAGTTAATCCTTTTTAAAGTGTCTTTATAATATCACTCCCATGTGATCCTTAGCTGTTATTTAATGTTATTTCCTTCCCTTTAAATTCCTTTAAATATTGAACACAAGGCTTTGCACGAAATATATTCTTAATGCCATTATTAATTGCATGAGAAGCATGAATGGAGAGACAGAGTAAGTTCAGAGCTCTGAGTATGTTCAGTGAATGGTGATCAATAAAGTTTGAGTAGAGAATGAGATATAAATATCCATATGAATATATCCCCCCATATAAAATGTTGAAATAAGCTAAAGTTAATGTAAGACGTGAAATTCCAGAGCAGACTGTTTATATTTAATCTGGTATATTGTGGAGAATTCTCAAAGTTCTTTCAGAGAAGCAATCTAAAATCATGATGAAGTATGGCACTTCTTTGAGAAATTGAAGGTGGTAGACCATTTGAGTCCTAGAGGTTTTCCAGCATTTTTTTTCTGCTGGAAAACAATATCATAAGTGGACATGCTATGGGGGGGTCCCCATTTTGATGGTAATTTGCTGTTGGTCGCAGATAGGTTAAGCATAACTTCTTATGTCAGCTCTTTTACTTGTACTCTGGACCCTCCTGTGCATTGAGAAGATGTCTTGTGACCATGTTTGCAAATGAATTATATAGGAGACTCATAAAAGAGTAAATGAGAGTTGGTGAACAGTAGCAGTGAAAGGAAGTAATAGACAATAATACCAAAAACGAAGGTCAAACTACGGAATTCATGTAGCTGTTGTGTTTGTCTGACTTCTAGTTCTTTCTTGTTAAAATTAAATTATATGTATGTAAAAGCTTGTGCACAGCAAAGGAAACCATTGACAAAATGAAAAGATGACCTACTGAATGGGAGAAAATATTTGCAAATGATGTGGCAAACACATATACACTACTGACACTATGTATAAAATAGACAACTGATGGGAACATACTGCCTAGCACAGGGAACTCTACTTAATGCACTGTGGTGTCCTAAATGGGAGGGAAATCCAAAAGGGAAGGGGTATATGTATATGTATATGGCTGATTCATTTTGCTGTGCAGTAGAAGCTGACACAACATTGTAAAGCAACTATATTCCAATAAAAATTAATTTTAAACAACACATACAACTCGACATAAAAAAAAAACCTGATTTAAAAAATAAGCAGAAGAATTGAGTAGACATTTTTCCAAAAAGAAATGCAGTTGGCCAATAGGGACATGAAAAGATGCTCAGTGTCACTAATCATCAGGAAAATGCAACTCAAAACTACAATGGGGTATCACCTCACAGCTCTGAGAATGGCTGTCACCAAAAAGCCTACAAATAACAAATGTTGGCAAGGATGTGGGGAAAAGGGAACCCTCGTACACTGTTGGTGGGAATGTAAATTGGTGCAGCCACTGTGGAAAACAGTATGGATGTTTCTCAAAAAACTAAAAGTAGAACTACCATATGACCAGCAATTCCACTCCTGGACATGTATCTGAAAAAAACGAAAACACTAATTCAAAAAGATACATACACCCCAGTGTTCATAGCAGCATTATTTACAGTTACGAAGACATGGAAACAACCTAATTGTCCATCAACAGGTGAATGGATAAAGACAATGTGGTACATATATACAATGGAATACTATTCAGCCATAAAAAAGAGTAAAATTTTGCCTTTTGCAGCAGCATGAGTGGACTTGGAGGGCATTATGCTAAGTGAAATAAGTCAGAGAGAAAAAGATAAATACTTTCTGATACCACTTATATGTGAACTCTAAAAAATACAACAAACTAGTGAATATAAGAAAAAAGCAGACTCACAGATATAGAGAACAAAACTAGTGGTTACCAGTGGGGAAGGGAGAGGGGCATTATAGGGGTGGGAGAGCGGGCAGTACAAACTATTGGATATAAGGTAGGCTTAAGGATGTATTGCACAGCATGGGGAATATAGTCAATAATTTTGTAATAACTGTAAATGGAAAGTAATCTCTAAAAATTGCATATTTTTTTTAAATTAATAAATTATATGTGTAAACAGAAACTTCTATGCCATTGAGTCTGTTGCCCTGTCTTCTGGATGTACTGTGAATATGTATTACCAGAGTGATCAAGAGAGCCCATCCTACCTTTTGAACACTATCTTCTGCCAGACAGATATAATGCAAAATTAACCCTGCTGTTCCTGTGAACTTCTTGTCCTGTGGGGTTGCCAGTATCCTGAGTGTAAAGTTAGTGGGGTGCATGACAATATGTCCCCTGTCCATTGGGGTTGTAATTTAATCCCAATGTGTTGAGCTTCAGTGAGGAGTATTATATTTTTTTAGGTGGTAGAGATGTTTATTTTTTCCAGCTTTATTGAGGTTTAATTGACAAATAAAAATTACCTATATTAAAGGTATTCAACTTGATGTTTTGATATATACATATACATTGTGAAATGATTACCACACACAAGCTAATTAACATACCTATCACCTCACAAAGTCACAAAGCTTATTATTTTTTTGTCACAAAGCTTTTGTGTGATGAGAATACTTAAGATCAACTGTGTTAGCAAATTTCAGGTATACAATAACCATATTATTAACTGTATTTACCATGCTGTACATTGAATATCCAGAACTTATAGCATTATTATATTTTGTGTGATATAACTCTGGAGCAAAACTGCCCTAACAGCTTAAGCCCTTTGGCATGTGTCCTCAGCTCTGAACACGCTATGTAGTCAGACATTCTTGTTTAGAATATTCACTGCAGTTTTTATGAAAGTCACCATTTGGTTATCTCGGATGCCTCATGGTTTTAAATACATGCCTCTATGTTAGTCACATTTTATTCTATCTTTGGGGGACACCTAAAACATTTGGCCTCAATTCTCAATATGATTTGATGAATTTTAGAATGGTCTTTAGTCACTACGTGGTATGTTTTATTTATTCAGTTTAAAAATGTTCCTAGTGAACTAGGCTTGAAAGTTGGAGAATTTCTTTCTCACGTATATCTATAGTCATTTTTCATGGATACATATGCGTATATAGAGATATATAGATACACAAATGCATATGTATGTGTGTATGTTTTAAATGTTTTGTTTCAAGGTTAATCATTTTTAATTCTGTTCCTTCAAATTTCTGCTTCCAGCAAAGTGATTTTCTGAAATATATTTTAAATATAATCACAAGTGGAAATGCAGACCATCAAATCAGAGAGGCTTTCCCCAATGGATTTATTTTTGGTAGTTAGCTTTCTAGAATCTTCTTGCTTTCAAGTCTGTGTTATGACTAATTATGCTTTCAGCCCAAAATAGCAACTCAAAATATTCAGGTTTTTAGGCACTTCTCAATTTTACATTGTAGACTGTGGCACCCATTCATTATATACAACTCATGTTGTTTTTGGGTTTTCAGTTTCTGTTAACGTAGATGTCCATTACTGGTAAAAACAAGTGTCTTAAAAAACAAGTGTCTTAAAAATATTGCAGACATGGCTTGTCTAAAAATCTGCAAAGTAATTGTTTATCACTGATAATGAGGTTATATTTTTGTTTCTTGAAAGAGTGTTGGCAATTTAAATTAAAGCTTGTACTAAGTAGCTTGATACTGTATTAGAAATGAATCAGAATGTGGCCTGAATTTAGAGCAAGAAATTCAGTCTTTGGGTACTAAGGACAATGTATACTTGGGTTGACACATCCCATATTTGAATTTTTTTAACCATTTCATATTGCTCCAGATGTTTACATTGAATAAACAAATTCCTTCTAAGGCAGAATTATTCTCTTTTTACATTTCACTAGTATTTATAATTTAATTTGCTTAGAGACACCTAAGTGCTAAAATTATTCAGAACCCATAACAGAACTAGGTGAGCCTTTGCTTCTAAAGCAGTAATGTTCAAACTTGCGTCCAATCCAATGCACCTGCAGGGTGTATTAACGCAGGGATTGATGGGTCTCACTCCCAGAGCCTCTGAGTTACTAGGTGTTGCAGGACTGGAGATGTTGCATTTGTAAGCAGTTACCTGGTACTGCTGGTCCAGGGACTACACTTTGAGAACCATTCTTCTTAGACATCTCGTTCATTGTCTCATCCTACTCCAACCCTCCATCACTCTCATTTAGGCAACTGCAGTAGCCAGCCTCATAACTAGTTTTATTGCTCCTAGTTTTACCCCTCTTCAGCCTGTTATCCACACAGCAGCCAGAGAGATTCCTTTCAAACATACATCAGATTATGCCTGTCTAATGGCTTCTTGTCGGTCTTAAAACAGAATGCAAATTCTTAACCTTGACCTGTGAGGCTTACTTTATCTGGTCTTTGACTTCCTGTTCTACCTTATCTCCCACCATTTTCCCCTTGACTCACTCTCCTCCAAGTTCATTGGCCTTCTTGATGTTTCTTGGCTGACTGTACGAATCATATGCCTACCTCAGGGCTTTTGCACAGAATTTTTTTTTTTTTTTTTTGTCTAGGATGATCACTTTTCTCCCTCCACAGATTTGTGTATGACTTCCTTTCTCATTTCATTCAGATCACTCCCCACACAGGCTTTCTGTGACCTTTCTAACATAGCTCTCTCTCCTTGGCTCTCACACTTTTATTTGTAATATGACTCCCTGCCCCCAAATGCAGACTTCTCAAGAGTATGAAATTTTTGTTCACTGCCATAACCACAGTGCTAAAACAGTCTCTGGCACTTGAGATATAGTCAATAAATATATGTTGAATAAATAAATGAGTGACTAGATGGAAGAATGTCCCTTTAAGTACTCCTTCCTCCTCACACACAATCCAGACAAGTCTTTTGTCCACTATACGAATCATATTCCTACCGCAGGGCTTTTGCACAGAATTTTTTTTTTTTTTTGTCTAGGATGATCACTTTTCTCCCTCCACAGATTTGTGTATCATATTTTGTTATCATATTTCTCTTCCCACCGTGTTCTCCAGTATTCTTCTTTATGCAGAGCTGCTCTCAGTTTCCCATATGAACCTTACCTCCAACCTTATTCCTTTAAGTGATATTAAATCTTTTGCGATTAATAAAAAGTCTACACATACAATTGAGGATCCTTGGTTTTCATTTCAGGATCACTAATTCTTATTTAAATTTTTGGCTGCATCGGGTCTTCGTTGCTGCGTGCGAGCTTTCTCTAGTTGCAGCGAGCGGGGGCTACTCTTTGTTGCGGTGCACCAGCTTCTCATTGTGGAGGCTTCTCTTGTTGTGGAGTATGGGCTCTAGGCACGTGGCTTCAGTAGTTGTGGCACGTGGGCTCAGTAGTTGTGGCACACGGGCTTAGTTGCTCCGTGGCATGTGGGATCTTCCCAGGCCAGGGCTCGAACCCATGTCCCCCGCATTGGCAGGTGGATTCTTAACCACTGTGCCACCAGGGAAGTCCCAGGATCACTAATTCTTAAATGATTTATCCGTGTCTTATTTGTGACTTGCACATATGAAGTACTGATATTCTGCTCATTAGACTGTCAGCTGTGAACTGCTGGTATACGTAGACCTTTAATTGCCAAACTGAGGTTTGGTTTTTTGTGTGTGTGACAATAATTCAGTTCTAGAATGAGAAAGATACCAGTAAATGTTACCCTGTAACTCTTCAGTCAGGACATGACCTCTTTTGCATGATTTCCTCCTGATCACTGCTTTTTATCAAGGAGTGTTTTCTAAACAGCCAGACTGTATTGTGCCATGTCCATCAGAAGCTACTTGGAATTATGTTTTGCCACCAAATCACATGAGGCGAATTCAGGTACATTTGATAACAAGAATTATAGAATCAAGGTCAAGAGTTATGGAATCAATATTCAAAATGATCTCCAGGAGCTTTTACTCTCAACCTGGTGTTGAGTCTTACATCTTTTCAACCAAGTGTTGTGGCCTGTGAATTCTTCTTTCACTTTCCAATTTTACACAGTGATTTATTCCACTTTTCTCTATAAACTAGTTGAAATCTCTGACATCCTTTACAACTCCATCCTCATGTTTCCTAGTTGTTGTTTCTTCTAGGTTTCCTAAGTAGTTCATGAAACTCTAGCCAAAACTGAACTTATCATCTTTCACCAAAATAAGTTTATATTCATGACTGTCTTTCTGGTAAGGGCACAGTTATTCTTTCACCATTAGAGAAATAAAGAGTGGCATGGAGGTGCAGATGTTAGGATGCATTAAACAGTACTTGGGCAGTATATGAAATTTATGACATATATAATGTTTATGTATTTCTCCTAGCATCATTAAACTCATATAATTTTCATAGAATTTGGTATAACTCATATGATAATGACAATTCATTTGTCATCTTCATCTAACAATTTTTATTCACATTGACCATGTGCACGATGTCATGTTACTGGGAGTACACATGTCATGATCTCTTTTTGTATTTCCAGTATTTATATTTCCAGACTTTTTTGGTTGTGCATTCTTTTGTAGCCATTATAACTACTGGAAAATTGTATCATATCAATATGCCTTTTATTTTTTTGTTCCCTGACAGTTTGTCAGTGTCTGTGTCTGTCCAACAGCCTAAAAAGTAGTATGTGTGTTTGAGGGAAGAGAGATGGGAGATAGTTCTTTCCTCCCTCCTTTCTTCCTCATGGGGCCTCATATATTTCAGAATTTTTGGGAGATATGACAGAGTTAATCATTATTATAATCAGAAGGAGTAACACTTATTACTCAATGATGTGTCAGGATTAGAGATGGTGGCCCGTGGGCCCCTTGATATCTTAATTTCCCTGCATCTCTGCTTGCAGCCTCCAATTCACTGCAAAGTCCATAGAATTTGCCTTAATTTTGCCCTGTCTTCTTCCTCCCTTACCATAACCAATGTCATCAACCTGTATTATGTCCTCAGTATACTTCAAAGCCTCTTACACAGTCACATAGATACTTTCCTGAGTAATCTTCCATTCCTATTGATTATATTCACTGGAATTAAAGTTGTCTTTTCAAAGGTAGATCTATCAGTGTCAACCTTCTGTTCAGCAAACTTCAATAGCTCCCCATTGCCTGTAGTATTCAATAAAATTGTTTCAATTCGGGATTTAGTATCTTGACGTCAAAATGAATTTCCAACTTTATGCCTCTGGACTCTTCCTGAAACTTTCTCTCTGTTCTATTTGAAATGAATTACATCCACACCTCTGCAGTGCACTGTAATAGGTTAATATTTCCGTGTTTTTATGTGTATTGGTGTTCTCTCAGAGTAGATTTTCAGAGTTTTCTCTTTATCAGCTTTTTGAAATGATCATCCCTTATTCAAGTCCATGATAAATACAACCTCTTACATGAAATCTATTTTCCTCTCACCTTGCCCAGACTGATGTTATGGCCTTTCGCTTTCCTTTGAACCACCATGACTCTTTGTTTGATGGTCTACATCAGCAATTACCTTTTATTTTACATACATTAGATAGGTATGAATATATGTGCTTTTTTCACATTCTTGTTCTACACTGACCCTGAACCCTTAAGTACAGCGATAATATCTTTTCATCTTTATTTTCTGAAATTTGATGTTGTTTAAGCTTTGGAATTAGGCCTAGGTTCAAACACAGTGTAAAATACCATTTAGTGGACATAGAGTATATCCCTGTGCAAGGTTCTGTGATACCATGATTGAAAATTCGTGTTGCATATAGGATGTCCTGAATTCTTTGCATTGTTAAAAAAAAAAAAAGGCTAGGACAGTTTGTGTCCTTTGCTAGGCACATATAGCCACTTAATGATGTATTCCCTAAACATGTTGGTCTTGATTACTTAAGCCAGAGAGTTGGGTCATATGATGGCAGTGTCCAGTTAGGAATATTGGATTAGCATGAACTGACTGAAGTGCTAACTAATGAAAATCAGGCTGATGCAGAACAGACGGAAGGGCCAAAAGCAGGCTTGCAACACCTGTGAATTATATCCAGATCAGTTATCTATCAGATTCTGGTCTCCATTCAAGGTGTTGACTTTGATCTTTCTCCAACTGTAAATGTTTCATCCAAAACAGCTGCGATATTGGCACAACTGTTTTCAGGAGTTGCCCAGGACAAAAATAACAGGATTCCCCAGGCTAGAACTAAAGCTTATTACAACCCTGTTACTCTGTGCATGGTGAGAGAAACCCTCAAATTAGAGGCCTAACCTAATATAAACATGGAAAAAGTAATTGTAACTTTTACTCATAAAGTTAGGGTTATAATATCAGCTTGTATGTTGTTTTTCTGAAACAGATTCATAGTGATCATTGGCTCAAAATGTGTGATTCTTTGAATCGGAGCCATCTTGAGATCTGTCATAAATGGGTAGAGGAGATCACCTGTATGGTGACAGATGGAAAGTAAATTTTTGGTAGTGGGCATACTGTAGTATATACAAAATTAGAAATACAGTGTTGTACGCATGAAACTTATATAATGTTGTAAACCAGTGTTATCTCAGTTAAAAAAAAAATAAGCATCAAGTTTTTGCTATCTATTGCATGCCAGCTGCTGTATCAGGTTTATATATCACAATCTTATGAAGTGTGAATTATTACATATTTTTGAAGAATTAACATTTCTAAACATCAACTTGATGAAAGTATTGTTCTTATTTTAATAGGCTTTAGGGAAAAAGAGAGATATGTCAGTAAATTTTTAAAATTTAGTTATTTATTTATTTGGTTTCACCGGGTCTTAGTTGTGGCAGGTGGGCTCAGTAGTTGTGGCACGTGGGCTTAGTTGCTTTGCAGCACGTGGGAGCTTCCTGGACCAGGGATCGAGCCTGTGTCCCCTGTGTTGGCAGGCAGATTCTTTATCCACTGTGCCACCATGGAAGTCCTCAATAATTTTTTTTGAAGTATAGTTGATTTACAATATTAGTTTCAGATGTACAACAAAGTGATTCAAGATTTTTGTAGATTCCATTTTAAGTTATTACAAAATAATGGCTATATTTCCCTGTGCGATTCAATGTATCCTCGTTTCTTACTTACTTATACATAGTATTAGTTTGTATTTCTTAATCCCCTACCCCTATCTTGCCCCGCCCCTGTTCCCTTTCCCCACTGGTAACCACTAGTTTGTTCACTATGAGTCTGTTTCTGTTATGTTATATTCATCCATTTGTTTTACTTTTTTAGATTTCACACATAAGTGATAAAATAGAGTGTTTGTCTTTCTCTGACTTATTTCATTAAGCATGATTAACCTCTGGGTACATCCATGTAGTTGCAAATGGCAGAATTTCATTCTTTTTTATGGCTGTGTAATGTTCCATTGTATGTATGTATGTATGTATGTGTGTGTGTGTATATATATATATGTGTGTGTGTGTGTGTGTGTGTATACACACACACACACCACACCTTCTTTGTCCATTTTATGTGTTGATGGACACTTAGGTTGCTTGCAGTGTTCGTAGCAAGAAATTTTTGAGTTAATAAATATTGAATTATTCCCATGAATTTTAGAAAATAAGAGAACAGTTGTTTTGCTTCTAAGATAAATGAATGAATGAACACAAGAAAAGATAGAGCAGATATTGGGGATAACCACCAAAGTTACTTGCAGATCTAAATGCTGTGAATGTAAGAGTTAACATAATGGAATTTTCAACTTTAATCAACCTGCTATTTAAAATAATGAAAAACTTAATTTATGAATAGTTTGTGATACAATATGTCAACTTGCTGACTAGATTCTTGGCATCTGTGTCTGTGCTTTAGTGACCATATCATTTTAGATCCCCAACATATGACATTATTTTCTAAATCGGAAAACCGCCTCAGTCTATAACCAAGATATGAGTCTTATAATAGGTTTCTTATGCAGCCTCAACTTAGCTGGAAGGATAGTACTCCATGGCTTCGTACATTAATTTAGGACACTGGAAAGGGTTTTCAATTTAAGTATATATTCAGAGGTGCATAGCAAAGTTAACTGTGACAGTAATTGTCAGTCAAATGCTTCCTGAGTAGCAAAGTGTACATGTACACCCTCCTACACCTCCACCTCTACAGACACAGATGTTCCTCTCTGACCCACGAATATTGAAGTCATATGCTCTGACCTGATTTGACATTCCATCTAAAAGGTGGACTCTCTGGTGCCGTGGGCTCCCTGAGTCCTCAGATTTCTGTGACAGCTGTTAACTCTGTGTAAGTTTTGGCAGCTGCCTCAGGCACAGCATTGAGAACATATCCGATGTGGAAGTGATTGCTGTTTTAATACTGGAGCTACTTTTTAAAAAATATATGAACTTTAGGAAATTTTTAATTAAGGAAACATGGATTTTTTGGGGAACAGAAAAGTGCTCATTATGATTAGTATATTCTCTTCACCTACATATTTGTTATAGAAGACTATGAAAAAATGTCTCCTTTTCTACAATCTTGCTACAGACACATTTATCTCATGATAGCTGTGAGAAAACTATTCTCCACAGATACAGCCTTCCTTAATATTATACATGTTTCACAGTAGCACATTTCATGTACATAGTAAGGCACTAAGACTTGCCTTAAAATTGATAGTAGGAGATGAGTGTCAACTATGTGCACATCTCATATTTCTAATAAAAACGTTTATTTTCTTTGTCTTATGTATGAGACGAGTTAATTATATAGAGCACTTGTAAACCTTGAGTAAACTTGCAGACTTGGTAAAACTTGTAAACCTTGAGTAAAGTAGTCATTTTTATTGGTACCTTTCCTTAATTTTACTAGTAGTCAGTTCTCTGTTTAAGGAATACATATAAAATAGTAAATAAAATTCAGCAAAATATTTTAGAACATCATATGAAAGACATTATAAAACAGTCGTGATCAAAAGAATCTAAGATGTTCTTAGTAATGTTTAGCAGCGTAAAAGCCACATACATGGTTACAAAGATGTTCTGAAAGCCTATAGTCTGAGCATGGCTTTTCTCCTGTATAAGCAACTGAGGCAAAAACAACAATTGGCCAAAGAGAGAACTCCATGACATACCACTGGAAACCTTCCTCTATGTTGGTTAGTTTACTCATGTGTTCGTTCATTCTTCCATTTATTTCATTAACATTTATGGAGTCCTATTATGTGACAAATGCCAAATAAATTTTAGTTAATATAGTTTATTCATTTCAAAAAACCCGATCATCCATTCTGTTCCTGGTACTAAATTAAAAGCTATATTTATTTTCACATGTGAAGTATTATTTTTCCCATTTTACACTTTAGGAAATTGACAGTAAGAGTAGGAAGATAACTCACCAAGATAATAGAGCTACACAATGTTGGAGCCAGAGTTTTAACTTCCACATCCATGTTTTTTTTTTTTTTTTTCTAGTACTGCACAGTGTTTGTAAACTTTTAAAGTATCCCCAACATCTGAGATGGTGGGAGAAGATGAAGGAGAATATGGAAAAGCAAGTCATGAATGCAGGGTTATGTTTCTTCTTGAAATACCTGCAAGTTTACAGCTTTTACTATTAATTACTTCATTCAACCATTTCCAGGCTGAGTTCTGTAGAAATTTTGGAATGAAGTAACAAAGCGGTGGCCCATCACTCTCCAGATTCTGGGCCTGGGATGGGCAGAAAGGAAACAGATTAATACCACAGTGCTTCACAAAATCAAAACAAGGAGTGATTTCTAATCTGTAAAAAGTTGAGTACTGTGATGGTATTTTTTTGTGTGATAGAAAAATCAATATAAATACCTTGAAAGTCCAAAGGCTTTCTTTATTTCTTGTTCTTTTTCAGATCCTCTGAATATCCTTCACATTTTCTTAAATTGCTCTTCTTGGATATATTTTAACAATCTACCTCTTCTCACGTAGGAATTTATATCATCAAAATCACGTGTCAGAGGCTATAGCTAGTTTCTCACAATATATAGAGACTGTACAGCCCTTATTTCTCCTACTTTATCCTATTTGTATATCCAGTCCATTAAAATGTAAATAGAGGGGCTTCCCTGCTGGTGCGGTGGTTAAGAATCCGCCTGCCAACGCAGGGGACACGGGTTCGAGCCCTGGTCCGGGAAGATCGCACATGCTGTGGAGTAATTAAGCCCGTGCGCCACAACTACTGAGCCTGTGTTCTACAGCCCGCGAGCCACCACTACTGAGCCCACGTGCCACAACTACTGAAGTCCGTGTGCCTAGAGCCGGTGCTCTGCAACAAGAGTAGCCACTGTGGTGAGAAGCCCACGCACCACAAGGGAGAGTAGCCCCCACTCACTGCAACTAGAGAAAGCCCGCACACAGCAACGAAGACCCAACACAGCCAAAAATAAATAAATAAAATTTTCTAAAAATGTAAATAGATTTGACATTTCTAAGCCTGAGACAGACGTGTCCATGGGTAGAGATCCAAGGTTTTTGAGCTTGTTTCTCTAACTTGATCTGATTTAATCCTCAAAAAAAAAATCTATTTAAGTGGGTATTGTTATTATCCTTATTATTCTTTCTTTACAGAAAAGAAGATGACATCTGAGATATTCATATATTCAGATCACCCATCTGTACCTGGGGAATGATTTTAAGATAGTAGTTGTCTTTTTTTTTTTTTTATCTAGGGGAATAATCATGTGTTTGATAGGTTCTAGCATAATGTTATACGTGTTCAGCATACATTATTCTAATTCAAATTTATGAAGCAATAACTGTTTTGTATGAGATGAGAGCCGTTTGCAAAGTTGAAGGCAGCACGATTCTTTATATCCTCTGGGTGTGAGCGTGGGTATGGCAGATGAAAGAGGCTATAAACTGCAACTTTAGTTACATATATTTCCATTTGGACATACAAAGTATGTAGATCCACTGCTCTGAAACCCACCATTCTCTTTATCTTTTTCCTCAGATTCAGCCTTACCATAAATTGGTGTGAATTACTTTCATCATATTATTATAGTCACTTCACAGTATATGCTCCTGAGCAGAGGTGAATAGGAGTTTTGATAGGGTCAAGCAAGAAGGAAGAGAATTTTTATAAACAGGTATAGCTTAGGCAATTGCTAGAGCAAAGGGAAAATTGGAACAACCATTGTGTTTCTTCAAGTTTCTATCTGTATATATAGCAAAATTTGCTAGAGCAACAAACGATTTATGCTAAAGAAATGTTTCTATATAATGTAACAATCTCTATTTCCGGGTCCTTTCACCTGACAGAAAATTTAGTCTAGTCACTTACAGGTGAATTGCAATTCATTTATCTGTTTGGTCTTCTGTTATCCCCGGGGGTTGGCCATGGGTTATGGGGGACGGTGATCACTAGCAAGAGAGATGGGGACCTTACTGTAATGCTACTTTGTTGATGGGCAAAATGAATCTTCTCTTAGACATTTCTGTGCCACCCCCTTTGATGGCACAGATAATTTAGGAATGTTCTCTGTGGCCATAGATGCTGTTTGCTCTCAAGCACTCTTCCTTTATATGTGCCCTACCATCATTATAATCCAGAAATATTATGCCAGGCAAGAATGAAAAAATTTACTGTGACACCTGCTTCTTTCTTGGAGTTCACCCAGAGAGTGAATCACAACTCTTTGCTCTCAGATCCCCCCCCAAACCTGTGTGATGTATTCATCATTCTGGGATGAAATGATACCAGGCCCTCTCCCAGGAACTCTTTGTTCAGCCCCCACAACCTTTACCTAAGCTGTGAAGATAGCGTAGTTTGAGTCTTCTTTATCTGTTTCAAATCTAACATTTAGTGTATACGTTTTCTGTCCAGACTCAGCTTATTGTGTTGCAAAATACCTACGCTCTTGAAAATAAAATGACTTGGTTCTCAAGATTTTCTGTGCTATGGGTTTCAAAAGACTTTCATAACTCAGAGGCCAAATTTGATTGGATGAATGATGCTAGTTCAATGAGTAGAGGAACTTTTGTGGAGAAAAAAAAAACTAGGGAAAGAAACAACTGGACTATTTGCAAACTGTATCTTATTCTATGTATGTGTATATACACTGTTAGAGTCCATGTAAAAACTTGTCTTGCTACGTAGATCCCACAACTACAAACATAAGTGTATTTCATGAAAACAGTATTCCCATGAAAGGCCTGTAAAATAATTGTGTTATCTCAAAAAGTCAAAATGGTGATTATTTATTTAATTATACTCATTACATTTATTAGTTTTAATACTTTGACAAATGTAGATTTTGTTTGGAAAAAGTCCATTTTCTTTCATTTCAGTATCTTTATTTTAATTTTATAACAAAATAATGAAAGATAAGTCAATACCATGTGATTAAAAGAAATTTGTATGTGAATATAGACAAACACCCTTTAAGGAGGTAGTATCCATGTTATTTCCTGCTCACTGTCTTCTGAAGGCAAGCTATGTCTAGCCCTTGAATGCTTGTATGGCATCTTGAATTCTAGCAGAGCAGGCTGAAAGATGCACTCCTGGATTTCTTGGCATTACCCTAGGTATCTGGAGAGATTGGCTGTCACAGCTTGATCTTGTACCTCCTCCTTGTCTTCTCTTGGAGCCTTGAAGAAATTAGACTATTCAAAAGGCACCTGCATTCATTAGATTTACCACACTAAAAACTTCCCGTTATTTTCAGTCAAGTAATACTTTGTTATAGCAAATTTAAGGAAATGAATCTTTCTGAAAAACTTTTATTTACTCTATCCATCTATCTATGTATCTGTGTATCTATCTATCACTGCCTTGGAGTTAACTTAAACATCCCTTATTAGGTAGCAGAGTATCTTCTCATTTGAAGCTAAGGATGCAGATTTCCTCTCTAGGAGTATAACCATGAACTGTCGACCTGGCCCATCATTCCTTGGCAGACATCTGAATGCCAAAAATTCTGCCAGGTACCACTACTGAAACATAGATTTATCTCTTTTGTGTGTCACTTTCCTCAGAATTTTATATATACATGGAGTGAGACTAAAAGTAATTTCTTAGAAAAATAAACATTAAAATCTAAATTTTTACTAAGAAAACTTGATAGAAAATTAACCTCTTTATGTTAATAAAGTGCAGTCTTGCTAGGTGCTGTGAGCATGACATTGCTTGGCTAAAATTTTCCATGATTCCCTGCCAGTAAATGAGTAAATAACTATTCCTAAAATCTCCTAATTATAGAGGTGAATAAATTTGAATGCTGAAGTTGCTACCAGCAGTCAGAAATTTATCTACTTCATATTTTTCTTTATAAGTCATGTGAATATCCTGTAATATTCTTCAATGTGTCTCTTGTAGATTTTTATATATCTTCGAGTAAGTTAATGCTCTAGGAAGATATACCATACTCTCTGTACTATGATTTTAAGTTCTCCTTGGCATACCATAAACAGGACATATAGACTGAAGTCCAGAGTTATTAGCCTGGCATTTATACCATTAAAGATATTTTCCCAGTTACTTTTCCAATCTCATCTTACCCTAAGGCCTGCTTCTATATTTTATAGATCCCCAAAAGTACATGCCTTGGCTAAAGTTGCTGCTTCTGTCTTAACCATTTTGGTATGTTTACCAGACCACTTGCTATTCACTTTTTTGACACAATATAGTTACTGGTTTATTGCAAAATCTTTTTATATGTATCACCTAATATTCTTCATTTTTTCCCGTGAGGCTTCCATCTGCTACATGTGATCATAGCTTCTATATTTCCCTTCTCGTAATACTTACCACACATTATTTTGATGTGTGTTGGTGTATCTGTCTTCCATGGATTATAAGCTCCCAAAATTTGAAACCATGGTTTTCTATTACTGAATCCATAGTACTTAGAGCAGAGCTTGCCACATAAGAAACAAGAAATATTTTTAAATGGATGAATAAATGATGAACAAATGGATGTTTACAGAAACCCCTTAAGTGGGTTTGTACCATATCATAGACATAAGGGAACTGAACTTGGAAACCCTAAGTACTTAATCCATAGTAATATTCTTGTAAGAGCTCAGCTGAGCTCATATTTGTCTGACATGTTCCAAAATATCTTGCTACCTAGAGACATATGGTAAATGTTGTATCTATCTCTTCTTTCGCATCCAGCATTCCCCCAAGAAAACATTTACACCTTTGGAACTTTGTTATGGAAACTCTGAGCATTACCTTTCACCTTGTGACTTATCTTGTTTAGCCCTGAACTTGTCTAGCTTTGTCCTGATAGTTGTCTAAAATATTCCTGATGTCTCTCCTTTAAAGTGAAATTAATTGTCATTGGGATCTTGATATTAATGGCTTTAACATTTATTTGGATATTCAGAGTAGATTGTCCCTTGATTCTTAATGAGGGTGATACTTGCTCAAAATTCCTTGCTGTTTTTCCATAAGATTAAAGAATTAACAATAGATTGTTAAAATTTTACGACTACTTTGTGGGGCCTTGGCGAGGAACAAAATATGTGAAAAGCTAAAAAAAAAGTCTTCTTAACAATTATTTTCTAATTGGGCATAGAAAAAAATACCTAATGCTTAAGAAAACGAGAAAAGAAGTAAAAACTGTGTACTCGTAAGGTCTGTATAAGCACTGCCATGACTGTCTGCCAAGATTCCAGCATATGACTGACAGGCACCAATGTTATTTCATCCCTGGGCATCCTGTAAGCAGAGTCTCCCAGAGATGCTGATAAAAGCTAAATTAATTTAATCTTATTATTTTCATGCCACTCTTCTCTAACTAGGAGTTACTTCAAACTCATATTTTAACTCTAGTTCACCCTAAGGGAACCACTGTGCTCTTGAGGACCTATTTCTTTCCGCTTTTAAAGGTTCACTGAACAAATAGGGAGCAAATTTACGTGTTCTAAATCATCATTAAAAGTTTCAGGTAAACAGAATATAAACCAACTCTGCTATATTTATGTCAACCTTTGATTGAAAGAAAAGAACTCCCTTAAACAGATACTTGAATCTCGTGAAAGAACTGGATTTAGTACATATGTACATAGTCCATATTAAACCTCTAAATAATGCAAAAGAAAGTTTATTTGGCATTATGATTAAAATATTTCAGTTCCCCTTGTATATATCAATTGTATGATGATAAGTGATCACGTTGATGGTATTGGTTAGCCTCAGAATCCCGTGATGCCTATTGTGTCCCTTAAGAAACTTGTTTCTTTCTAAAAATATGTATCAAATGTGAGATACAGATCTTTAAGTTATGACCTCACTTATGATACAAGATAGAAAATGGTAATATTATGAGATTTTTGGATTCGTTATTAATAGTTTTTATTTGGGGAACGTTTGGGTATAAAAGATGGGGATACCTTAAAATTAGATCCTCTGTATCTATGTATTAATTGAAATTGGTAAATGCATAATAGGATAGTTTTCTCAAGTAGCTACTGAGATTCCCACAACATTCTATCTCCTAAATATGCTAGATATCAAAATTCCCTATACACCTTTACTTATGGAGAAGAGTAAGACCTAGTACACACACTAGTGATAATTAACATTAATTGTTTACTATGTGTCAGGCACTTTGTTAAGTGATTTGCATACATTATCTCATTCAATTTTCATCTCATTTCTGTGAGGTCTATATTTTCATCACCTCTTTTTTTACAGATGAAAAATTGAAGCTCAGAAAGTTTGTGTTATGACTAAGAGATAGTATATCCGTAGGGTCCTAATAGAAAACAGAGAGCACACTCAAAGTACTCTGAGCAGAGTTTATTTACACAGGGACTATTTTAAAAGGTGTGCAGTAAGTGCAGAAACCTGGAGCCACCCGATTCCTTAAAGGATCATGGCCTTTAGAAGCTCCTAAAAGTTACAAGAGCATTGGACTGGCATTCAGAGTTTCTGTCTCAGCGCAGTTACTAACTCTTCTCTATTGTGGGCTGTCCTTTACTTTATAGCCTTAGTTTTCTTATCCATTGATAGAAAGATTTGAAAGAGATGATCTGAAAGGTCAGTTCCTTGTTTTTCTTTTTAATATCCTCTGATTCTATCTTTATGTAGCAAAATGATGTAAAAGCTTAGTCCCTCATTTTTTGTAACATCTTTTGATTCTATGTTTAAAGAGCGAATTCTTGGCACAAAAGGATCTGTTACTCAATGACTAGATGGATCCATCTCCACTTTTGAGTAGCTAAGCCGTGCATGGAGTTATTGTGCTGTCACTGTGCCTATGTCCTTGCAAAAATACAATAAGAAGTATATATTTTTTGGTTCCTACAGCAAAACAATTGAAGCTGAGTATCCAGACTGTGACTTTTTTTAAATGAAAAACAAATGTCTGATTTGTCACATACATCACTGTTATGAAAAATAAATTGGCTGCCTCACAGAAGTGAAACTTTTGCTTTTGATAAGGAATCATGTCCACAATGTCACATTGGTGAGAAATCTTATGAATTTAAATGCTGAACTTATTTATAAGGCAAAATGAAAGGTGATCTTTTGACTTAGTATGGATTTTAACTAAAGGATGTGGTCCATGTAGACATTTTTTCATGTATTTTGTCTTAGGTTTTTGGCTACTCTCTCTTAGCTTATTCTCCAAAATGTGTTATCTTTGTGATTATTTAAAAATAAAAAGAGGGAGGAAAAATCCATTTGTGAAGAGGGGTTAAAAATGTCTTTTGTTTGTGAGATGCTGCTTTAGATTTCAGAAAGCATATACAGGCTATCACTTTGAGCATTTGGAAGAAAACACAAATGTTATTGCATTAACTTATTTCCCTGTAAATTTTTACTTTTCTTCCTTTTATGAATCATTAGCAACTCGGCTCAAAGGAAGAAGGAAAGGGACAAAGAGAAACAATAGTGAACCCAAAAAGTAAATTGTCTGCAGTAAATGATGCAGTGCACAATTGTAAAGCTTGTTACAATAAACTAATGGCTGTAGGTTGCAAAAAAGATTTGGGGTATCTGATATTTTCATTTACCATCAAAAACAGAAATAATAGTCTAGAGTTACTACAACCACATAAAATATACACAAGAGGAATTCCCTCTTGGTCAAAATTATATATATATATAATTTTGTGTATATAATGACTATAATTTTTATCCATAATCTAAAAGTAAGGGCAATTTTGTCATTTATAAATTTTATCTATTAAATGTAAGATAACGGTTAAGTAAACCGTGCTCATAGCTCGTGGTAAATTTGCTCTTTTATTTGAGGTTATTATTATTTCTTTGACCTAAATTGCCGTTCTCTATCACAAAAGAGCTCTTTTCAATTCCAAGAAAGTTTGAAAGAATAAACTGAAAGTTCTCTTCTACCAAAATGCATACATGTCTTTTCAGGTTAGCATTTTGAGCTTCATTGAAATACTGAAAGATTAGGGGGAAAAAGTCAATTGTTTTCCTCTAGGTGACATACGTGATTGTGACCCCCAGCTGCTGTTTGTTCCCATATGATACTTGAATACACAGGTTCAACTCGAAATATGAAGTGCTTACTGTGAACCTAAGATAGATTACTATGTTCTTATCGTGTATTAGGGAAAGTGTGGTTGTTAGGAAACTTTGTGTTAACCATTTGCAAAGAATAAATGTCTTTAATGTGGCACTTTTATTCAGATTTAATTAATAAGCCAACACTTGAGACCTAAGGCAATTAAATATTTACCAGAGATTTTTGGATTACTTCTTAAGAGATTTCAAGCTTAAAAAGGATTGTTAGTCAAAATGAATTGCCTTTTTTAATGCAGGGTTGTCCAAAATGTTGGAATAATTGGTGTTATATACATAGTGTGATTTGAGAGATACTTAAAAGGCCCATTTGTAACAAATACCTAGTCTACAATGGCATTACTACTCATATTTACAAAATTTGAGTTGCCAACCTTGGTGTCATTTTTTAGGTTTGAAAAAAGATGGGTGATCACTTCATCTACAGAAGAATGCCTACAAATACCTTGGCTGATATTACCTGGGAGTGATATTATCTGTGGCTCAACAATCTCCCCACTATTAGTGGAAATTATTAGTTAGGTTAGTTATTACATTGGCAGGCACAGAGACCAGATGTACGTGAAAGAATAATACCAGTTAAGTTTGGAGTGTAAGAGTTCTCAGCTTGGAGCTGTCAGAGAAAACCAATCAACACTGGTCCAGTTTTGAAGACGCTTAGTGGTACAGCCAGGAAGGGGAAAACCTACATGATGGCCCCTTAAAGAAAAAAAAGCAGAAGAGAGGGTGGATACCTGGGAGGAAAAAGTCTTGCCTCTAGCATCCTGACAAATCACCTCATGCAGAAGAGCAGTTGATAATACACTGACCACATAAAGCAAGAGGATGTTACTCTTGGTGCTCCACTTAATTAGGGCAGAATGTGATATAGCAAATGCCAGAGCTATTAGTGAGATGGAGAGTATTGGAATTCCAAATGGGAAGGGGGTGTTGCCTTCTCTTCCAATTAGTAAGAAAGAAATAAAGGGAGAAAGTAATAGGGAAAAAATTAGCTCTGGACACAACTTGTGGGTAATTGTAAGTACATTGTTCAAATTCTGTAAAATGTGACAATATTCTACACAAACTTAGAGTAATAGTTATTTTATAAATTTTACTTCTTACAGTGATTAGAGGAAAAGCCTTTAACTAGATGTACTTCAGAGGAATGAAGGAGACTGGCTGAGAAATAGGATCATAAAATGATGATTGGATAGAAACAACAAAAAAGATTAGTAGCCAGGATCTGTGGGGTTTTGGTTTGTTGGTTTTATTAACTAGTTGTGGTATTTGGGCATCATATTTTATATCTTAAATGAATCTTGGGACTCAACATGTATCTCCCTTAGCTCCTTGATTTTGGAAGAGCTTTATAAAATTATAATGAGAATGAACTTCGATTTAGATAAAATGGCCTTCTTATGTGCATAGTACTCTCATAGTAATTTTGACCATAGGATATGCAGGTGGAAATTTAAAATAGATTTCTTATATAAAGAGGCCTTTAAAGTGAAGGAGTCCCTATGATTTTCGAACTTAAGTATATGTTGCTATCCATTTTTAATAAGCTGTTTCATGTTTCTTTACATTCTTCTTGGCTACAGTGTAATATTGTAAAAGGCATGAGGTTTTTTTTTTTAATTTTACTTCAAAACTAACCCTCTAAGTGTTAAAGTATATCATAAGTGTTCAACAGATACCTATTTGATTAATGTGTAAACACTCATATTTACAGGGGAATTAAAGAATGGATGTTCTAGTACTTAATTTGGACAAACCAGGAAGAAAGAATTTATACAGAAGAAAGATTATCACAACCTTGATTAAAGCAGTGATTATATGGGTAAAGTGAAAGAAGACTCATTCATACAGTGAACACTAAGCACTAAGATTTAGCACTAAGTACATGACAGGAACAAACAATTATAAATAGGACCCAAAATGTGAGGATACAAATAGACGAGATTCCCATGACACGGAAGACATTGCTTAAGGAATTAAGGGGATATAAAAACATTCTCAGATGAAGGAAAACTAAGCTAATTTGTTGTTAGCAATCCTGCCCTTAAAGAGTGACTGAAGGAAGTTGTCTAAGCAGAAAAGAAATAACAGAAAGAAAAAAAAAAAGGCTTGGAACCTCAGAATGGAAAGAACATTGAAATGGAAAAAAATAAGGATAAGTATAATAGACTCACCTTCCCATTAGCTTCTTAAATCATGTTTTATTGTTGAAGTAAAAGTTGTACCACCACCTGATATGGTGCTTAATGGGTGTGGAGGAAATAGTTCAGATAGTTATATTTCCAAAGTTTGGAGGGTAAAGGGACATAAACAGAAGTAAAATATTTATGCTTTACTTAAAGTAGTAAAAGAGCAAGATCAGTAGATTGTGAAAAGCTATGTGTGTATATTGTATTACCTAAAATAACCACTGAATGTACTATACAGAGTGATGTCCTAAAAAATACTATAATAAAGAATCCTAAAAATTTTTCAAGCAACCCAAAGGAAGTCAAGAAAAGAAAAACACAGGAACAGAACCAGAGAAAACAATCAAAAGTAATAGATTGGCAGACTTAAGCCATAACATATTTATAATTACCTTAAGTGTAGATAGTTGAAGTAAAATAATTATAATACAGATATTGGCACAGTGGATAAAGAAAAGATGACCCACCAATATGCAATCTAGATGAAATCACTTAAACTCTAGTGATAAAGGTAGGCTGAAGTAAAAGGTTAGAACAATATATACTTGCATACATTAATTAAATAAAACAAGAGTGGCTAAATTAACATCAGGTAAAGTAGTCTTCCAAACAAAGAAAATTATAAGAGATAGATAGGAGTTTTACATAATGACAAAAGGGTCAGTACACCAAGAAGCAATATGCAATATCAATTCTAAATGTATTTGCACCCAAAAATAGAGCTACAAAATATGTGAAATAAAAACTGATAGAGTTGGAAGGAGAAGTAGACACATCCACAGTTATAGTTGGAGACTTCAAACTCCACTTTCAGTAATTGATAGATCAACTAGACAGAAAATCATCAAGGATACAGAAGAACTTAACAATACCATTAACCAACAGGATCTATTACATATTTATAGAACACTTACCAACAGCAGAATATACAATCTTTTTAAGTGTCCATGAAACAGATACCAGGGTGTAGACCCTATCTTGGGCCATAAAACAACCATCAGCAATTGTTTAAAAAATTGAACAAGGCTTGCCTGGTGGCACTGTGGTTGAGAGTCCGCCTGCTGATGCAGGGGACACGTGTTCATGCCCCGGTCCAGGAAGATCCCACAAGCCACGGAGCGGCTGGGCCTGTGAGCCATGGCTGCTGAGCCTGCATGTCCGGAGCCTGTGCTCCGCAACGGGAGAGGCCACAACAGTGAGAGGCCTGCGTACCGCAAAAAAAAAAAAAAAAAATTGAAATCATATGCGATGTTTTCTCTAATCAAACTAGATAAATGTATCAAAAAGATAACAGGAAAATCTCTATAAACACTGAAACTAATGAGACAGTTATATAACCCATGAGTCAGAAAGAGGAGTTGTAAGAGAAGTTTTTAAAAATACATTGAATTGAGTGAAAATGGTAATTTTAAATTAAATGTAAAATTTTGTAGTTCAGCTAAAGCTGTGCTGTGGGGGAAATTTATAGCATTAAATGAATACATCAGAAAAGTCTTAAATCAGTGAACTCCTACATCAAGAAACTAGAAAAAAGAATACCATTGTAAGCTCAAAGCAAGTAGAAGGAAAGAAATATAAATATAGGAGTAGAAAACAATGAAAATGAAACAAGAAGAGGAAATCTATGAAACAAAACATCATTCAAAATGAATAAATCAGTAAAACTGATAAACCTCTAGCAAGACTGACAAAGAATAAAAACACAAATTACCAACATGAAGAATATCACTAAAATCCTGAAAACATCAATAGGATGAAGGGGGAATATTGTGAAAAACTATACACTCATAAACTTGACAATTTAATGAAATACACTCACTGCTAAAACAATCTTAATAATAAAATGGGAGGAATCACTACACCTTGAATATTTTATGTAGTGTTGCTAATCAAGATTGGTGTTTGTGGAAGGATAGAAAAGAGGATGGAAAAGAAAGTCCATACAAGTATGGCCAACTTATTTTTGGCAAAATTGTCAAAGCAATTCAATGGAAAAGTATGCTTTTTCCAACAAATGGTGCTATAGCAACTGGGTATCTATGGGCCAGAAAAAAAAAAAAAAAAAAACTTGAACGAAAACTCAGTTTATTAACTAATTACTTCAAAGTGAATCATATAAGTATATGATGAGTATTAAATGTATAAAATGTAAAATTGTAAAACTTAAAAAATAAAATGTGGGAGAAAGTATTTGGGACCTAGAGCTTGTTGAAGAGCTCATTGAAGAGTTTCATGCCATGAAAAGCATGATTTATAAAATTTTTAAAAATTGATAAATTAGAATCTATCAAAATATAAAACAAATAGGCTCTGTGAAAGACTCTATTATAAAGTTGAAAATACAGACTCCAGACATGAAGAAGATATGTGCAAACCACATATCTGAATTAAATAGAAAACCTCTTAGCCAGAATATATAAAGAAATCTGAAAACAGGAAAAACAAACAATCCAAATTTTTTAATGGGCAAAAGGAATGAAGCAACCTTTTACTGAAGATGATATATAGATGGTAAATAAGCACATGAAAAAGTCTACATGTTCAACATCACTAAGCATCAGGAAAATGAACATTAAGACCTCAATGAGATATCACTACACAGCTATCAGAAGAGCTAAATATATATATGTATATTTATTTAATGACAGTACCAAATGCCAACACAGGATGCAGAGAAACTGGATCCTCTCATACATACCAGTGGGAATGCAAAGTAGTACAGCCACTTTGGGAAATACTTTGGCAGTTTCTTAAAAAAAAAAAAAATACAAATATATATATATATATATATGTATGTATGTATGTATGTATGTATGTATAGTCAAATGCTCTATGATCTAGCTCTTTTGGCCATTAATCCCAAGAAATGAAATTATGTGTTCACAGAAAAATATCTGTACATTATTGTTCATAGCAGCTTTATTTCTAATAGCCAAAAAGTGGAAACAACCAAAATGTTCTACATTATATTACATGAACATTTAAACAAAATGTGTATATGAATACCATGGAATACTACTCAGCAATAAAAAGTAATAAACTATTGATTAATAAATATTGGATGGATCTAGAGCATTATGCTGAGGGAGGAAAAAAGCCAACCTCAAATAGTTATATAATCTATGATTCTATTTATATTACATTGTAGAAATAACAAAATTATAGAGATGAAAAACAATTTAATGGTTACCAATGGTTAGGGATTTTGTGGGGAGGATGTGGGTGTGGCTACAAAGGGGTAGTGAGTAGATTTTTGTGTTGATGGAGATTTTGTATCTGGATTACAGTAGTGGTTACACAAACGCACACACATGGTAAAATGACTTAGAACTATATATACACCTTGTACCAACATTCATTTCTTGGTTTTGAAACTGTACTATATTTAAGAAGTAACTTTTGGGGAAACTAGGTAATGGGTACAGGGAAATTCTCTGAATTATCCTTGTAACTTCTTGTGAATTTATAATAATTTCGATGATAGTGGTATGTAATTCTTTTTAAATATTGCTAAATTCTATTGGCTAAATTTTGTTAAGAATTAATGCTTCTGCGAAATTGTGCCACTTGCAGAGGCTTAGATGGACCTAAAGACTGTCATACAGAGTGAAGTAAGTCAGAAAGAAAAAAACAAATATTGTATCTTAATGTATATATGTGGAATCTAGAAAAATGGTACAGATGAACCAATTTGCAAAGCAGAAATAGAGACACAGACGTAGAGAACAAATGTATGGACACCAAAGGGGGAAAGAGCGGGGTGGGTGAATTGGAAGATTGGGATTGACATATATATACTACTAAGTATAAAATAGATAACTAATGAGAACCTACTGTATAGCACAGGGAACTCTATTCAGTGCTCTGCAGTTGACCTAAATGGGAAGGAAATCCAAAACGGAGGGGATATATGTATACGTATAGCTGATTCACTTTGCTGTACAGCAGAAACTAACACAACATTGTAAAGCAACTATACTCCAATTTTTTAAAAAAAGAATTAATGCTTCTGTATTCATGAGGGATATTGGTCTATAGTTTTCTTTTTCTCCTGTCTTTTTCTAGTTTTGAACGTCAAGGTAATACTGGCCTAATAAAATGAGTTGGGAAATAATCCCTCCTCTTCTAGTTTCTTGAAGAGAGTGTTTAAAATTGGTGTTAATTCTTTAAACGCTTGGTAGATTTCTCCAATAAAATCATCCAGGCCTGGAGATTACTTTTCCTATAGCTTTTTAATTATACATTTGATTTTTTAAGTATCCACAGGACTATTCATGTTGTCTGTTTCATCTTGGTTGAGTTTTTATAGCTTCTGGTTTTCAAAGAATTGTTCTCTTTCTTTTAAGTTGTAGAATTTATGAGCCTAAAATTATTGTTAGTGTTCTCTGAGTATCCTTTTAATGACTTTGAGGTGAGGTCTATAGTGATATCTCCTGTTCCATTCCTATTATTGATGCTTTGTGTCTTTTCTCTTGTTATCTTTGTCACTATTGCCAAAAATTTGTAAATTTGTTTCTTTTTTCAAAGAATTGTCTTTTTGTTACACTGATTGTCTCTGTGGTTTTCAATATCATTTATCTGTGCCTTATCTTTATTAGTTCCTTCCTTTTTTCCCATTTATTTTATTTTGGTAACTCTTTAGAAGCCAGAAACTAGAAGAGAGGTGGCTATGGCAGTAAAAGTGTAGAATGAGGAATTCTTGTGAGGGGACTATTTTGTATCTTGACTGTGGTGATGGTCACACGAAGTACACATGTGATAAAATGTCCTTGAACAAAATACATGGAAGGAAGGAAGCAGGGAGGAAGGGAAGTACATGTAAAACTGTTGACATGTAAATAAGATAGTCTCACTGTCAATTTCCTGTTTGTGACATTGTACTATAGGTATGCAAGATGTTACCATTGGGGATAATTGGGCGAAGAGTATGCAGCATGATTTCTTAAAACTGCATGTGAATGTACAATCCTTCAAAAGAAAGTTTTTAACGAAAAAATAATGGTCAAATAGAGATGGTCTCAGTCATCCAAAAGGTGAGATAATTTATCACCAGTAGTTCTACACTAGTGTAAATTCTAAAGGACATTCTGCAGGCTGAAGAAAAATTATTCTTGATAGAAATAAACAGACCTGCAAAAATGAATAAACTTCTCCAATAATGGTAAAAAAAAAAAAACTGGGTAAATATAAAAGATAATTGTCTAAAGTAACAATAAAAGCAATGAATGGTGTAGTATCGACCATATGTGGAAGTCCAATAATTAACAGTAGCAAAAACGACAGAGTAGAGAAATAAGTGAAAAAATAGGACAAAAAGAAAATACCAGAATGGTAGATGGCATATTAAACACTGGTTAAAAAAACAAAAATTGTCATACTGAGGAAAAACAGCCAGAACAGCCTGTTCAGAAGAAAACCACTTTAATTATAATGACACAGATAGGTTGCAAGATACATACAAACATGAACCAAAAGAATATTGATATGGTGATATTAATATCAGACAAGGGCGACTGAAGTGAGAGGTATTACGAGAGAGAAAGGAAATTTTGTGATGATATAATGGGTCAAATCAACGTGGATGTATAGGCATATAGAACTTGGAGTCACCTTCAAAAGGAGTGAAGCAAAATTGACAAGTGGAGACTCTGAGAAACCAACAATCATAGTGGATATTTAAATTTCTCTCTTTAAGTAACTGGTACAACATGCCAATAAAGAGGCACGGATACTGCAGCTCCAGTGAGTATGGGAGTAAGCATATGTGGGGGAAGTGTGGGTAATAAACTGGATAAGAGAAAATTCAATCTGGTCTTCCCTACCAGTCAATCAGCATTCCTAGGCATTGATGCTACTTAAAGTCTTGAAAATTGTGTAGGATGTTAGGTATATTTAATATAACTAGGTTTGTATATTGTCAGGAAAAATAAACCCTAAAGTGGAAAAAAATATATGTTGCCTGCAAAGGCTCCTTTAACTATCTTCCCACATTGGTCCGCTAACTCTTCAACCTATTCTAACTTGTCTTCTACCTTTACTGCTCCTCTGAAATTGTTCACATTCAGCTCACCATGTTAGTTATGTTCCTAAACGCAGAACTTCTTAGTCTTCTTCTCATTGCATCTCATAAACGTATTTGACCCAGTTGATAATTTCTTCTTTCTTTCAACTACCTATTCCTTAAACTTTAAGAATGTCATAGTCCATGTGTGTTTTTTTTTTCTTTTCCTCTTTTTCTCTGGACATTCCTTCTCAATCTCTTGATAAGTCTTTCTTTATCATCCAGTCATTAATTGGTAGAGTACCTCAGTGCTCCATCCTAGGCTCTTGTCTCTTTCCTTGGCTTGCTCCATATCCAAGTTTTGTTCAAATGGATGGCTTCATTTACTATCAAATGATGGCACATCTAAAATGTTTGTCTTCCAAAATTTAGACCCTAATATCTGTGTCCTCCTTTTCTGCTTTTTCTCGAATGTCTCCCAAGTTTATCAAACTCAACAGAAGCAAAACTCAAGGCATCATCGTTTTCCAACCTGGCTGTTCCAGGAAATATTGCCGCCATTCTCTTAATTGCTCAAGTTGAAAATGTGGAAGTAAATGTTTACTCCTTCATATTCCTGAACCTTCAGTTTCCAAACAATCATAATGTTCTGTCAGTTCTCCCTTTTAAATATCTATAGAAGCTCATTGCTTCTTTGTGTCTTCTTTGCTAGCAGATATAGTCAAGTTATCTTGCCTGATATACTGAAATTGCCTCTTAACAAGCCTCCATACCTCTAGAGTTATCCCCCACCCCATTTTAACCCCAGTACATTCTGGTTTATACATTTGACATACAGTCTTAACATGTAACTCACTCACTTAATACCTTTCAGTGGCTTTCCAGTGTTCCTAAGATAAACTGCAGGATCTTTAACAGGGCTGACATTGAGGCCCACATGATCTAAACCCTGCTTATCTTGACACCCTCATCCTGGTCATCATGTTTTACTCTCCCTGTCATTCACTGTACTCCAGTCATCATGGGTTTTGGGTTTTTTTTTTTTTTTTTCATTTTTTCAATGGTTTTCTGCCTTATTCCCTCTGCCTATAGTACTTTCCACCTTTATCCCTTGATCCGTGTAATTACCACTTATCCTTTAGTTCCATATTTAAGAAGTACTTTGTAAGATTAGTTCTTTAATCATATGCTTCTAAAAATATTCTTCTAAATATGCTTCTAAAAATATTTATGCCTGTAGCACTCATCACACTTTTTTTGAATCATACCTTTGATTGTGTCCAATATCTTTTTTCCACAAAACTACAAACTCTATGAGGTCAATACTATTCCAAACACCCAGAAAAATGTCAGGCATAAAGTAAGTGCTTAATAAATGTTTGAATGAATGATTGAAATCAATAATTTGATGCCAGGTGGTAATATAAGTGTTATTTTAAAAAGTAAAACAGTAAAAGAAATACAGAAGGATTAAGGTCAAGGAAGTGTTCCTTTAGAGAGAGAAGTCCAGAAAGGGCTTTCTGTTGAGGTGATATTTGGACAGAGACCTGAATGAAGAGGAGTGAACTTTGTAGTATCTGTGGAAAAACGTTCCTCGAATAATCAGCTAATGAAAATACCCCAAGGTGGGAATAATCTTGGAGTGTCTGAAGAGAAGTAAGGCCAGTGTGATTAGAGAAAAATAAGGAAAGGTATAGGGAGTAGCATGGTAGAAGAAAGAAGAAAGTCAGTTTCACACATGTATAATAAGAGCTTTTGTTCTAAGGGTGACAAGAAACCACAGGAGAGGGTAGAGACAGTGATATGATCTGCTGCTGCTGCTGCTGTGTGTGTGTGTGTGTGTCCAACATTTTTATATATTTTGGCTGATCTAGACGGGGGAGGAGAACAGTGTTAGATTCAAATAATGAAGATAAGATTTTCTGCTTTTCCTTGATCCACTGTAACTTCACTGAGGTAATAATTTTTAAAAGTTCAGTGATCTGGCTAAAATTTCTACCACCTCAGCACTTTGAATATGGCATATGAGAAAATTTTATGTGAGAATGGGTTTTATTGTTTTCAGTCTACTATCACATAGATTCAATTGGCCTTTTTTCAGCCATCTTCCACTCAAAATACTCATTGAGTTTGTTATGATATCCTTTGCTATGAAATGAGGATAATTTATAAAATCAAGTCCTTTAATCTTTAATCATTACTTAACAAACGAAGCTTCTTCCAAGGTTTTCTGTAACATGGAATTACATGGCAACAAGCTAATATCGATCAATACCTTAGATTTTATGTGGCTGATCATTCTGTACCAGCCTAACAGTTTGTTTATTTTACTGGTTTATATGCTCACAATAAACAAACAAAATTGTGTATGTTGAATAGGACAAAATTCTTCCCTGTTATTGGATACACGTCAGTTTTCAGATTGTTCAGTCATAACATTGAGCTATAAATAGCAGATGGTGGGGAAAATTACTTTCTTGGGATTATCAGGATTATTACATGTAGATAGAGTTATTTAGAACATACATTCTTTATTACAACATTCTTTAGGTTAATTTTTTTAAGGAGGTGATACTGTGTTACTTTAAGTTTTTAGTTAAGTTAATTTGAATGATCTTATGTCTGATTAAAAGGAGGTTTTTAATAGTTATTGAGGTATAATTGATATTTAATAAACTGTACATATTTAAAATGTACAATTTGATATGTTTTTATCTATCTGTCTATATATCTATCTCCATGAAACCATCACCACAATCAAGATAGCAGATATGTACATCATCTTACAAGTTTATTCATGACTTTTTATAACACCTCTTCTCTGTTCCTCATCTGTACTTTCCCTTTGCAACCACTAAAGTGCTTACTGTCACTACAGATTGATTTGCATTTTCTAGAGTTTTGTAGCAGTGAAATCATACAGTACATGCTCTTTTTGTTTGGCCTCTTTCAATTAGCATGCTTCTTTTGCACTTCATTCGTGGTGGTGCATATATCAATAGACCAATCCTTTCCATGGCAAAGTAGTATTCTGTTGTATAGATATACCATAGTTTGTTTATCCATTCACATAATGATGAATATGTGGATTGTTTCCAGCTGGGGCTCTTACAAATATAGCTGCTATGAATACTCATGTACAGGTTTTTTTTTTTTATGGACATATACTTTCATTTTTCTCTGACTGGAAAGGGTGGCTCTTACAGTATGTATATGTTTACCATTTTAACAAATTGCCAAACCAGTTTTCAAAATGGTTTTTACCATTTTACATTTCCATCAGTAGTATAGGAGAGTTCCAGTTCCTGTTCTAAGAATCTTTGTAAATACTTTGTATCTCTTTCACAGTTTATTTGTCATAATAGCTTTGTATCTGGCCTTTAATCTAATAATACATAAATCATTAAAAGTTTAAAAAATGTGAGTGTTATACTAAGTATTTTACAGTCATTCTCTTATTTAATCCTCCCAGCAAGAATGCAAAAGACCAATTATTATTCCAATTTTATGAACGAGTAAATTGAAGATAACTTGCCCTACAGCACATTGACACTAAACCATGGATATGTGATTTGAACGCAGGTTGTCAGATATTGGAGATAATGATATTAACCAGTATGCTATATTCTCCCATCCTCTAGGCCAGGGGTTCTAGCATTGACACCTGGTGAAGATTAAATCCCTAACATTGTTTTTTATATATAAATTTAAGATTTTATTTTATTTTTAAATTTATTTTGAATAATAGCTTATTTACAATGGAGTATTAATTTCTGCTGTACAGCAAAGTGATTCAGTTATACATATTATGTGTATATATATATATATTCTTTTCCATTATGGTTTGTTTTAGGATATTGAGTATAGTTCTCTGTGCTATACAGTAGGACCTTGTTGTTTATCCATCCTATATTTAATAGTTTGCATCTGCTAACCCCAAACTCCCAATCCGTCCCTCCCCCACATCTTGGCAACCACAAGTCTGCTCTCTCTGTCTGTGAGTCTGTTTCTGTTTTGTAGATAGGTTCATTTGTGTCATATTTTAGATTACACATGTAAGTGATATCATATGGTATTTGTCTTTCTCTGTCTGACTTACTTCACTTAGTATGGTAATCTCTAGGTCCATCCATGTTTCTGCAAATGGCATTATTTCATTCTTTTTATGGCTCAGTAATATTCCATTGTATATATATATATACATCACATCTTCTTTATCCATTCATCTGTCGTGGACAATTAGGTTGTTTCTGTGTCTTGCCTATTGTGAATAATGCTGCTATGAACATAGGGGTGGATGTATCTTTTTGAATTATAGTTTTATCTGGATATATGCCCAGGAGTGGGATTGCTGGAACATATTAAAGCCATAACATCTTAAGGCCTTTGACAGTTGGTTAAGCTTATCTAAATTATATTTAAATACACAAAATATTTAGGACTATAACATAAACCAGTTGTATTGAGACAAAGTTTTCTAAATATTTTAAAAATTTTTAAAGTTTAATTTCCTTATTAACACGTTAAGTAACACAATATAGTGGTGGAATTAATAGTAACCATAATGTCAAAGTAATGATGACTGTAAAAGAATACTGTGAGGTACATGCAGCATCTATAACATGTGAAAAATTTGTGATTTTTATTCAAGAAAAAAGTACAGGTACTGCTTATACTACTGTGGTTTATAGCATGCAAACACAAATGAAAATAATGCTAGAGGGGGCTTCCTTAGTGGCACAGTGGTTGAGAGTCCGCCTGCCGATGCAGGGGACGTGGGTTTGTGCCCCGGTCCGGGAAGATCCCACATGTCGCGGAGCGGCTGGGCCCGTGAGCCATGGCCGCTGAGCCTGCGCGTCCGGAGCCTGTGCTCCACAACGGGAGAGGCCACAACAGTGAGAGGCCCGCGTTCCGAAAACAAAAAAAAAAATGCTTGAGGCTAATGAAAATATGGATGTAACATGTCTCTCATCCAAGTTAATAGATGTCTGAATTTTATCTGTGAATCCTTGGACCTCTTGCCCTCATCCATTAGCTCCATGAAAATAAGATTCATATCCGTTTTGACCGTAACCAGCACTTACTACAGTGCATTGTGCAAAGCAGGTTCTACTGGATGAGTGAAGAATGGAATATTTTCCAGATACTGCGCTGGCATTAGGATTTAGCAACGGACAAAACAAACATGATCTCCAGTCTCAAGACCTAATAGTATACCAGGAAATACAGTTGAATAAAGTCATGTGACCTTGGCTGAGTTATTTAACTTTTCAGAGCCTCAGTTTCCTCATATATAAAATGCATATAATAATAGTCACCCTCATAGGTTCCATATGATGATTGAATGAGTATCAATATGGTAGTGATAGATATATATGTGGTATATGTGAGAACAGTGCCTGCCACCTTCTGCTCTATAAGTATCTGCCATTATTATGAGGAAGACAAAGGAGTGCAAGATGCTATGAAATTGCATAGCAGGGGAATATAATTTTATCTAGGGGAAGAAAGATGCTGACAGCAAATTATGTTTCAAGCTGATATCTGAATATTGGATGGAAGGTAGGCAATCAAAAGTGAGAAGTGGCTTATGGAAAGATGAAGCAGAACATGCAATATCTCTGAGACAGTAAGGGGCACAGTGCTATAAAGGGACAAAAAGAAGTTCATTATGGCTGGAACAGAGTGTGAAGGGAAGAAGGAGAGGCAAGAGTTGAAGCTGGAGAGATACACAGAGGCTAAGAGTAGAAATAAAAGCATATGGCATTTATTTATGCTGTTCGCAACACCTAAGCTAGATATGCTCAGCACAAAAGTCATTTCTTTGTAAATTAACAGTAATTGATAAACCACTATTTTCAGAATTGTTATGTTGGACCATATATATATTAGAGGAACTTTGTTGGATTCAAATGGACTCAGTTTGTCTTTCTGAGGTTTTTTTTCCCCTGGCATTTATAAATTAAACATAATAAACTCTAAGTTACTCATTAGTATATATGTCTTAATATATAGGGATTATTTGTGTTTGTTACATTAAATTGAAATGGAGTTAGTATGGCTAAAATGTATACACACACACCCTTAGGGAAACAGTATTTCAGAGCAGTGACATTGGCACATCTCACATAATGTAGCGACCCGACAAGCTGTTTACTTTTTGCTAAACTGAATATTGGGTAGATGTTTGAAAGGAAACATAAGATTTTATCACTTCTCCCTTTTGAAAAAGTATTTTTCTTATGAAAATAGTTCAGTTTTTCTCTTTCAACATTTCAAACTATAAACATTAACCCTCTGAGAGAGGCGTACTTAGAAATTTTAGGTGAAATTAATATGGTAATTTTTTAAAGCTATTGATTCATAAATGGTATTTTTAAAATACAAAATACGTTTTCCTAAAATGACACTTATTCACTTGGTAAACAAGTTGTGTGAGAGAGTCAGCTAATCTCATTTCTCACTGGTAAAGAAAGCACTCCTCTTAAGTCAAAATATCAAGTATAAAGTCAACTCTTAGGAGAAATACACAGAGTACCAGACTTTAAATGTATCCAATGTGCAAAATAAATCTTTTCTTGAAAAACTTTCTCCTCTTAGAAAAATTTCCATAGAATCGCAAGAGACAAATTCCATTTGAGAGAGTGCATGCTATGTTTTATATTAAAGCAGAGATGTGGAACTGAGCACACAGCATCCTTATTTCAAAAGTAGAACCAGAGGAGAGTTTTTACCCTTTAAAGGCTGTGAAGAGAAGTGAAAATTAGCCAAAATTTCCGTGTGAATAATATGATGTGTGGCAAAGGAACTCTATTTTTGGTATAGTTAGGAAAATAAGCCAGAGGCTTTGCCATACAGAGGAACGAATAGATAACTGAAAGAAATTTGCAGATCCACTGCTTTTTAGGCAGGAAGAATGCTCATTAAATGCAGAACGCTGCTCCGGCTCATGTGTTTGCTCTGAGGTGTAGGTTTTGTTCGACTGACGTATCAGATAGTCAGAGTGGTTACCACACCGACGTTGTAGCAGCTGCATAATAAATGACTGAGAGAATCATGTTAGGCATGCCCACCTAACCTAACTTGAATCATGCGAAAGGGGAGCTGTTGGAATTCAAATAGACTTTCTGGTTCCCAGCAGTCGGCAGTAATAGAATGCTTTCAGGAAGATGACAGAATCAGGAGAAAGATGCTGTTTTGCACTATCTTGATTTGTTACAGCAGCCAACTTATTGGCATGATGGAGTGACAGGAAAAACAGCTGGCATGGAAGGTAGGATTATTAAAGCTATTACATCATTATGAATACAATTAGAAGCTGACCATGACAAAGCATATGTTTGAACAAGCAGCTGTTGGTAGCTGGGGTTTGTTGCCGAGCTCTCCAAACTCTGCAAACAGTGTTGCTTTTACAGAATGGATTTTAAAATTTCCTTGTGCTGCGTTACATTTTGCGGGAGGGAGTGCTTGACTCCAACCTCAGGGAAACCCTTCTGGGATAGAAATCAGTGTTGGAAGATTTTAGAATAAAGTATTTTTCAAGAGTCTAGGTTTCTTCAGGTAGATGATGACGGGGCCGAGGTGGGGGGAGGATCTATGGGGAAATCTACCCCAGATCAGTTACATGCTATTTAGTTACAAGGACTGTTGGATTTATTGGCATATTCAGACATTGAGAAAAATGAGAATGTATAGAATGTTTGGATAGGTTGAAAACTGTTACACTTGGTTTCTGTTTTATAAGGAGTTTGGCTGTCAGTTTTTTCTCCTCATTCATTTCTAGATTTTGACATTTATTCAGTCATTCTGCATTATATGAAGAAAATACATCAATATCTCCTGCAGGGTTTTTCAACAACTCTAGCATCTGTTTCAGCTATTGAACTGTATTCACGTTTTGCCAAGTTTATGTCGACCCAGCTGGTCTATCATTTCTCGCTTGATTACTGCTCTTAATTTCTCTGTATCAGCTTGTTTCGGATAGGGCTTTGAAAGCTGTTAATGAAAAATGACAGAAAATGATAAATTATTGAAAATTGGAGCATTTATTTATTTAATTAGTTTGGAACCTTAATGAGTTTTGTCTTGTATTCTTTCTTGACTGCGTACAATTTTTAGAACCCTTTTGCTGTTTTGCAATATTTCTTTCCCTTACAGTCAGTGGATTATACTTATAGTACTTTTAAACAAATGGAGCATGAGCCTGGGCTGAATTAGCCTCCAAAAATAAAGTTTTGGGGAAAAGGGGAACAATTTAAGCTTTTTGTAGAAACTATCCATTGTTTCCATATTCTGTCTTCATACGCTGTCATAGAGATCTGTCAGTGAGTATATATTGGACCAAACATATTGAAATAATTTTTATCACCACTAGGGTAACAAGAAAATAAAACATTCAGAGCTGTTTTAACAAGTAATTGCTTCAAACAGATGTCCAATAATACAGAAATAGATTTTCCTAAGTATGAAAAGAATGATTGTTAACTGTCCATATGATAGAGAATCTTTCAGCTCTATGCCCAGTTTCCCCAGTAACCTGAGTAGCTAAATGATCCAAGTTAATGGACTATCGTGTATGAACATCTAATATGACCTTTCAGTGTACACAATATTGCTTATATGTTCTGTACCTTTTCTGTAGTAATAGTCAGTAATAGTAATAGTCAGTCTGGTCAAGGAACACTACTGGCTGTTATGTAACTTTTTTCCCTGAATGTTAGTCCATGTTTTTCAATTACGTGTTCCTCTTAGAAAGAGTGACTTAAAACAACATGTATTTAAATATCAGTGAATAATTAGAAACTGATGGGCTTGGGTTCATAACTTCTGTTTTGAAAAATAGAGATTTAAATGAGTACTTTTTAACCTTGAAGCATACATGACTGTGGTTGAATATGTAATTCATAATTCATACATACAGCAGGAAAGAAAATAGTTTCCTAGATGTATAGTTTTATCTGGAAACATCTTTAAAAATAATGTGATTCAGGCAACCTCATTATTTCCTGTTAATACTTTGGAGTGCTGTATGTGTTTGGTACAGTCTGTTAAGGACTTCTTTAATCTTTGAGAACTCAGAGACTAACAGAATTTTGCACCCAAATGATAGAGGGTTATTTCTTGGTTGGTTGACAAAAATCAGCTGTATCTAAACTCTTGTTTAAAACACAGTTCTTTTCTGTCAGTTTTATTTCTCAACTTTTTATAACCATTGTAAGTGACAGTTCAAGTCTGGAAAAACTCTTTTACATTACATCTTTAGTAGGACTCTCCTTTTGTGAATTGTCTCCTGTGAGAAAAATGTGAGCTTCCTGCTAACCTTACACTCCTGTTACCATAGTTACTTTAAAAAGAAGGTTTTCCTTTCAATGAAGATAGTGTAATTTAAATCAGCCACTGGACTCCCCAGACCGTGTTTTTTTGTTTGTCGTTCAGACTGCCTCGTTTGTGATTAAGAAGTGCTTTGTATTTGATTCCACTGATGAATGAAGAGGACAGACACTAGGTGGCACCAGCTGTTGATTATTAATGAAATCTTAGAGGCTTTGGGCCGCACACCTGAAGAGCAGGCGTCCCTTTATTTATAAATGCATTTGTGAGAGCTGGAAATTATTGCTGACCTTTCTGGCTGTGGAACAAAATTGGCGTGCACGGTGATGAGAACATGTGAAGTTGCCAAATCCTCAGTTGCTTAGTTCTGTGTTTTCTGAAGAGATTCAGGGGGAAAAAAAGAAAAACATAAAAATAGAAATAGTATGTGAAAGAGAGGTGGGACAAATGAAATATAAATGTTTAACTATTTTTAAAATATGAAATTTATGTATAAATCTTTGTTTTTCCCAATTCTCTACAAACCCAGATTGTTTTTTTCTAAGGCATTTATACTACAAAAGCAAAGATAGCAACTATTTGCTTCTTTTAGGTAAAAATCTTAGTGAGCAACATTATTTTTTTAATCAAGAATGTTCCTTAGTTCTCCTTTAATGATAATCTTGTCTAATGAAAATTCCCACTTGTGTTGGATTGGCCTGCCTTCAGATGTACTGCTCTTCGTCTAGAAAGATGAGCAGGGTGAGACACTGTCAGTTAAGAAATGTGCTTCGAAGTGTTTTTCCTGAGAAGCTTGCTCCTTCCTTTTATTCTCCAATTCTCAGGTTGTCTATATTTTAAGAACGAAAAAGCAAACACAAAGAAACCACATAAGTGCGTGCATACTTCTGAAAAAAAGAATCAAACTGTTTAAAAAGAGAACACCATGACAGTATTTTAAATTGGTCCTGGAGTTAACAAACTAAAATGGAAACGGAGAAAAGTGGGGAGAGTAAACAACTGTTCCTATTGGAATTTTTTTTGGAAAAAATAAGCAATATTTTCCCCTCATTGGGAATAGCTGAGAATTCCTAAGGAAGATGGGATGATTTAGAATGAGGGGAAAGGCAATACAGGCTGTAATCCTCCAAGGTTCTATGAAACAGTAGGTAATATGGCTAGTTATTTTGATTATACCATAGAGTTTTTTGAAGACTTTTATGATGTAGTCAGGATGGAGAAATATTTGCTATTTGATGTGTCTGGTAGATTAATTACCTTGATAAATTATTCTGTATTGGTCTATCAATTAATGAATCATTGTAAACCAGGAAGGGGGGCTCTCACAGGACTATGATATAATTCTATCCAGCTGGATCTATCTGACTTGCAACTAATCTCTCATAGTGTGACCTGTAATTCTGACTTTGGCCCTTTGGCCTGTGAAATACTAATATCCAAAAGAAGAAGAAACATCAAAATAGCTTGTCCAACTGAGAAAGAAAAGAAATGCATTGAAGTATTATGTACCAAAGGATTATGATCATCTAGAAAACTTGATGACACCAGAAAGATAACATTTTAAGAGGAATAACATCCTGCACTAAAGTTTAAAAATCATTGCAACAAGTATGGTATGTGAGAGAGTTAAAGCTTAGCAACCATTCATTGAAAAAGACATTGATTTTTGTTGGCCATATTTCAGTGTCAGTCACAGTCTCATATGACATCAAAACAAAATAAAAGTAATATTAGACATTTATCCTTTCTGGAAGGAAACAAAAAAAAAAGAAAGAGAGAACAAAGTTGAGAAGGAACTTTTTTAGAGGCATACCATGGTCTAAGAGGAACTTTAACACCTCAGAGTGTTCAGTGGAAAAAAAAAATGCCTGGATGGTTGGTGAAGTGTGCTAGAAACCACAACAGTTGAGGGGCCTTGAAGGTTCTAGAAAAGGGAAAAATTGAAGAGTGCTTGAAGGAAAATGAATAAAGAAAAATTAGACCAGTTTCAAATATCAGATGAGCTACAATGTAGAAGAGGGGTTAGACTCATTTTTACCTCTCTCGTACTGAAGAAAAAAATATTATTTCAATAATTGTATAAGCAGAGAATTGACTACTCTGAGATACTGCACTCCTTGTTCCTGAAGTGTTCATTGCTGGGAGTGCAGTTCCTGCATTAAAGAGAATTTGAAGAAGAAGATGTCTGAGATAATTTCTAATTTTAAGAACCTTTGAGTCTAGTCACAGCTTACAAAAAAATATTTCCCTTTTCAGCGATTCCTTTGAGTGTCTCTAGTACTCTATTGGCGCCCTCCATGCCAGTAATTATGACCCATGTGCCATGGCTCTTTCTGTCTAGCCAGCTAACAATGGTTTCTGTATTTCTAAATGGTTTTTTAAAAAGATGAATAATATTTTGTGACATAAAAATTATATGAAATTTTGATTTAAGTGAATATTAATAAAGTTTTATTGGCAGCATATCTGTTTACAGATTGTCTCTGGCTGTTTTCATGCTAGCACAGCAGTTAAGTGGTGGTGACAGAGACCATATTTATTATCTGGCCCTTCCTAGTAGTAAAAGTTTGCTGACCTCATCTCTAGTCTGTCAGAGGACTTTGCTTTTTGCTCATTGAATCAAGTGTCTAGAGCAAGCGAGGTCACCATTAAATATCAGCTGAAGACCATAAACAGAAGTTGTGATCACCCATAATATGTAAGCACTACAGACTTTGCAAAGTGGTCCAGGTATACAGCTTAGGAGTTAATGATGGGGCCATTGTGGCAGTTAATCTGTTAAGAGATTTTACTTGCTGAGAAATGTCTGTTTATTATGTCTATAAGAAAACTTGAGATCTCTGAATTCTGTAATATGTGCTTTGCCTAAGTCCATTGATCTCGCTGAACTTACCTACTTGCTAAGATTAAGTTATTTTTATTGTTACTGTTCAATTATTGTGATTTTGGTAGACTTACAGAAAGTACAGAGTCAGTGGAAAACAAGTGAAGTCAGTGGGAATTACTTCCTGCAGCTACTTTTTCTCTCTTTGTAGGTCTATAGTCTTTCTAAGGGGCTTTTGTATTACAGTGATCTGGAGAGGTGCACACCTTTTTAAATAGATGAGGGTGTTCTTGATCAAAATATGGTCTGGAGGGGATCAAAGAATATCAAAATAAAAATATATGCACTGCACTATAAAACAACAGTTGAGGCTGTTAGTAAATGGTCGATAAGACATGCTAGAGTTAAAAGTTAGCAATGAAATAGTTCTGAGCTATTTTCCTGAACATGTGGATACAAGGGAATTTTTTTTTTCAAATCATGTGAGAAACTGTAATTAGATTCTAAGCATAAATTTAAGAGATTCTGGGTTTACCATCATAAATGACAATCTCCATAATTCCATGATTGTGAAACTAAAATCCCTGCCTTTTTTCTAGGGAGGGATATCATTGCTGTTCATTGGTAGCACTGGAAATTCCTATAAAACCCATAGGATTCTTATTTTATTTCCATGAGGATGTTACTGAGCAGCTATCTTATGATGCCTGTCTCTATGGTAACAGATACAAGGCTTAAGGGTCTGAAGGAAATTCTTCCTATTGGTTTAGGAATATGGAGCAATGAGGGAGACTCACTGAGGAAGAGGATAAAGCTGAAGGAAGGTAAAAGAGGCGACTGTGAGAAATTTTCATGAGGGAGGTGTTTTGTGTGTGAAAAGAATTTCATTTCCTCTTAATCTATCTCAGAATGAAGTACAAACCAACGTGTAAGTAAAGTTTCTAAAAAAATTCTCAAAAAGTATTATTTTTCAACCATCCAGTCAATTTTTTGCTGTTGCAGTCACACAGATCTTTCCCTTAGGTAGCTTACTTTTCACTATGCAGAGAAAGATTGCTTCTTGCCTGAAATTGACAAGAGGAGGGCCCTACCTTTGGCAAATTTAGTTTTTGTTATTGCTATCCGAGATCTTGATCTTTTAAAGGACTTTCTTTTTCTTGATTCCAAGGGTAAGAATATTGAGCTCTACTTGGCATTGCTCATAATCACTGAGCTTCTCAGGAAATGATGAAAGTACACTGTTTCTCCAAGACATTCTTTTTAAATCTATTTCTATTAGAGACCAGTAGTAAGTATAACAGGCATACTGCTTCTTTGACAATTAAGCATTTTTTAGAATGTGTTGGGTAAGATTTTGTATTTTTACATGTTTTACTTTGTGTCTCTTATTAAAATAATAAAATCAAACAAAACCCCCCAAATGTTTAAAAATACTTGACTTTCTATTTCACTTTTCCTTTTCTTTAAGTTTAGAAAATAAGAAATCACCATGTTTAAATTTTTTTAAGAAGGAGACAAATGTGACTCTCCCTTTGATTTAAAGTATGTATTCAAGATGTTATCGCATAGCAAAAAGCATATAAAATATTAGTGCAATTTGTATGTCCTGTAGGAAAATGTCAGACTCAGAGGGGAGAGAAGGCTGTCTTACCGTGAAGCTCTTACTGTAGTTTCAACATTAAGGCAGGTGTTGGTCTTTCATTTATCCTGATGTCTTCATATATTATTATGTTGGGGTCAAATGCAAAAGAAAAACAAAATAATGGCAAGTGAGCAGAAACTCGTAACTTGATGAAAGAAAATTAAGATTTTGGGGGGAAAATCTTAATGAAAATAAATACATTTCAAATGATATTTATAAGATCAAATTAAATATTTACTTGTTTATTATTCACTGGTCATAGTGCTTAAAGCTTTAAAGGATTTAAGTCTTTTTATGCTTTATTTTCTGCCCTCAAGAAATTTATAGATTCTCTATGTAGATATAACTTTCCAGAAATTTAATCCACTCTGTATAGATATTAATAAAAGATAAGACATCGTCTTCAGGACCTGTTCACACTGTCTTTAAATTAAATGAAAAAATAGAGTTAGCTGTAATGTTGCAGTGCCTTCTTTGGTAATTTTGGAAAATAAATTTTTTGGAAGAAAACCTTGTTTATTACTGAGTCCATTTTGAACCATTAACAGTAATTGCAATATAAAGTGAGGTTTCTGAATAAAGCAAGGCTACTTTAAATATTAAACATATATACTGGTTTTGGAAACCTGACTTCAATTTTAAAAGTATGACATTCCTAGCATGTATCTAACATGACTGGCCTTCAAAAAACTTATTTTCTTTGGCTTTGGGCTTACATAGTCCGGAGTGCACTGCAGGGCATAAGCAAATGGGTAAGAAGATGGTCTAGACAAAAGTACTGTGGTAAGTAAAGATAGGAAATAAGCTTCTGGACAAAGGTTTATACAGGAAGTGGGGGATGGCTGAACCAGAAGCTTAGGTGGTAGGCAGAAACTAATCAGTATTCACATACACTTGAGGATAAATGGTGCTTCTCACCATTTCCAAAGAAATATTGTCATTACCTGGCAATCCGGAGATGAATAAAAAGAACTAAGAAGTAGGGAAAATAGATTTATCAGAATCTATCTGCTCTGGTCATAACATTGTTAGAACTGATTGCAATGTTCCAAGGATAAAACCTGATGAGGACCATCATATTCTCATTTTGCTAGCACAGATCTCCGTTTAACATATTATGGGTGGAATTATGCATTACAGCAACAATAAACTGCATTATGGAAAGTGACGCTAATGTTAACCTGAAATTTTGTGGGTTTTAGGCAAGTTGTGGGATTTATTTATGTTCTGTGACAAGTGTGAAAAGGAGGAAATTGAGTAAAAGCCTGCCTGTTATGGAAATGCTAATAATATAGTGAGTAGGAATCTCAGGTTCATCTCCCTTTGGCTGCTGACCTATTCATAGATGGGCTCTGATGGCCCTGGTGGTTCTAAGAGACAGAGCCCGTTTCTCCATTGCGTCATCCAGAACAGGATCAAAGCCCACCAACTGAAGTGACAGGTTGTTTCTGCTGTTTTCCATTCATCCAACAAATACGTGTTGATAAATCGCAACTGTCAGGATCTGTGCTAGAGCAAGATGACTCAGATACGATCCCTGAGGAATTGAGAGCTGAATGTGCGTTATGTGAATGAAGACAGGAAAATATCTACAGTGTACCAGAAGACAGCAGCAGCTGTGACTCCAGAGAGAAAAGCCAGCTAGGGAATGAGCTAGAGGCTTCCAGGGTTCCTAGTTTGAGTGATCTGAAAGAACTGCAAGTCTATGAAAGAGCAAAATGATAGCTGAGGAGAAAGACTGCAGATGCAGTGAGAAAAAGATTAGTAATTCAAAGTAAAGGGGAAAGTAACTTACTTGAAGTTTCACTTGAAATAAGGAGAAGTCTGCCTACAAGCCATTGCTCATTTTCATTGAAATCATACCTAGCAGGAAGAGGTTTAGAGTGTAGTCAGTTTCAGACAGTGAGATTGAACATTTTTAATCCTACATGAGTGTGACCATGAAAACTATGTTTCAGGAGGATTTAGGGGAAAAAAAAATATCTCTCTTGGTAGTTTATGTACATTATCCTTGAAAACTCATTCCTATGCTATCTTTAGAGAAATTATCATATTGTTTTATCTCAGTATGTATCTATCTTTAATTAGAAGCTATCTGAAAACGGTTCACCTATGTTTAATTAAATTAATCACAGAATTAGACCTCAGATTACACAGGAGGGCTAAAAGGATGACATTTTATATATGATGGGCCTATTGCTACATAGACCCATAATATGAGGAAATTGTGTTAGATAATCACAAAGGTTTCATCCAACTTCAAAAGTATCTAGCATTGGGCTTCCCTGGTGGCGCAGTGGTTGACAGTCCGCCTACTGATGCAGGGGACACGGGTTCGTGCCCCGGTCCGGGAAGATCCCACATGCCGCGGAGCGGCTGGGCCCGTGAGCCGTGGCCGCTGAGCCTGCGCCGGAGCCTGTGCCCCGCAACAGGAGAGGCCACAACAGTGAGAGGCCCGCGTACTGCAAAAAAAAAAAAAAAAAAGCATTCAGAATTAATTGGTCTTCAGCGTCACCCCTGACTCCTAGGAACTTAAGAAGACATAGGTTTACATTTTAATTTGGAAGAAAGGTAAGCAGGATATTTTCTTTAACACTTGAATGGTCTAGAAAGTCTTTCTCCCTCTCTCCTCCTCCCCCTTCCCCCTCCCCCTCCTTCCTTCCCCCTTCCCCCCATTACCTCTTCCCTTTCTTGTTTCCCCTCGCCCCTTCATACCTATATAGATGTGTATGTTTGCATGCAGGCATGTATGTATATCTGTTTCTGTCTCTATCTGACTTTCTGAAGTAATTTATATATATAGGGTAAAGGCACATTCATTATTGGAGTAATTTTCTTTTGTAGATAAAAGCAGTTCTGTCTGGCTTAGTTTGCAAAACTTCTTTATCAAAATATAACAAAAACATTTAAAAGTGCACAAATCAATAAGTGTACAACTTAATGAATTTTCAGAGTTAGTACCTCCCAGTGATTACTCAAAAGAAGAAAAAGAGTAGCACCAGTATCCCGAAACCCCAATCGTACCCCTTCTGAGTCAGTACTTCCTCAAAAATAAACACCACACTGACCTCTAACACACCATAGATTAGGAGATGCCATTTCTGAAATTTATATAGTTGGGAATATACAGTATGTACTCCTTTGTGTCTGACTTCTTTTTCTCAACATTATTTTTATGAAATCCATCAATTTTATTGCTTTCAGTTGGGGCTGAATCATTTTCAGTGCTGTGTAGTATGCCATTGTATGGATATGCCACAATTCACTTACCCCCATTTGCTCTTAATGAACATGTGGATTGATTCTGTTTGGGGGCTCTAAAAACAATATTACTCTGAACATTCTTGTACATTTTACACATGTACATGCACCTCTGTTAAGTGAATACCAAAAAGTGGAATTGCTTGGTCACAGAATAACCAAGCACCACCTTTAGTTGAGAAAACCAAATTTATTTTTTAACGTAGGTAAACAACCTTACTTAATCACTGCCATCAGTATATGAAAGTTCTGGATATTGTTGCCAGTGCTTAGTATTATCAGTGTTTAATTTTAGCCATCTGGCTGTTGTTCTGTACTGTCTTATTGTGGTTTTCATTTCCATTCTTTGCAAATGACTAATGAGTTGGAGAACCCTTTTATACATTTGTTGGTCATGTGGATGTTAGCTTTAGTAAGGAGCCTGTTCTAGCCTCATGCTTATTTTTCCGTTGAGATGTCATCTGTTTTTTATTGCTTTGTAGGATTCTTTATTTTTTCTGGAAATGACCATTTTACATGTTCATTATATGTATTGCAAACATCTAAGGATATATATTCTATACAAGTATAGAATTTGAAGCCCAGAGACCATTAAAGAATACATAGTCCAGTGTCTTAGTTTGACAGATGAAGAAACTGAGACCTATAGAGAGATAGTCACTTGCTTAAGACCTCTTCTAGTTAGTAGAAAGACGAGAAATAGAAGTGGAAATAGTCTCCGAATTCTGACAGTAATGACTTTATTAAAACATGGAGAATCTTTACAAATATCATATGATATCGCTTATACATCAAATCTAAAAAAAGACTACAAATGAACTTATCTACAAAACAGAAATAGAGTTACAGGTGTAGAAAATAAAATTATGGTTACCAGGGGATGGGGGGGATAAATTGGAAGACTGGGATTGAGACATACACACTACTATATATAAAATAGATAACTAATAAGGAACTACCATAGAGCACAGGGAACTCTACTCAATACTTTGTAATGGCCTATATGGAAAAAGAAGCTGAAAAAGGGTGGATATATGTATAACAGATTCACTGTGCTGTACACCTGAAACTAACACAACATTGTAAATCAACTATACCCCAGTAAAAATTACAAAAAAAAAAAAGAACAAACATAAGAAAAATGGAGAGTCCTTAGCCCCTTCTAATATGGTGACTGAAACTCCTTGTCTGTCTGGGAAGGCTAAGCAAGGCAATGCATGACATAGTTATTGTAACAGCAAATACAGAGCGATGCATGATTAATCTCATTGATGCTCTGAACAAAAATATCCCCAGCTATTCATCTGTTTTATAGCATGGCCATGCAAAATTTCAACTTGTATTTTTCTTTGGGTATTAGATTTTATTTTTTCCTCTTCTATAGCTTTATTATTGCATTCATCTTTTCATATTTATTCCCATTACTTCTATCTTCTCATTCCACATTTGGTTCAGATTCAAGAAAGTCCATTTTTTTTCTATAGCAGATTAGTAGGAATGTTAATTTTCTAATATTGTCATCAAACAGGAGCAAATTTAGGTTACAGGACATACTTGCTAATATAATAATAATACCGACTATTTACAGAATTTTTTTTTACATTCTAGATGCAGTATTAGGTAATTTTCATGGATTGTTTTAGATAGAATTTTGAACAAGCCCCCAAATGTTTTATTATCTCTATTTCGTTGATCTAGAACCTGAGCCTCAATGAGTTTAAGCTACTTGTGAGACAGCTAGAAATTGAACCAGATTTATCAGATTTCAAACATCACACTTTTTCATGACCCCACTCTACCTGCTTGGAAGAAAACAGATTTAACAATAGAGATTTAGGTCACTATCTGCTTTTAGTGCTTCTGCCGTAGGTCTTGGGGATGTTTCTGTGTTCTAATCTCATTAAATCATTACATTTTTTGTGTCCTTTTTTAAAGTGGTAATCAGAGAAGTGCTTCTTTTGGCGTTGACTGTAGTTACTTTATTGACTAAACTGCATTCTTAATAGTGTAGCTTTTACTAGAGTGCAACCTACATACTGACAGGTAAGTTTGTATCCAGGGACAAGACTGTAGTGGAATGTTCTTTTAGTAAGGAACCAGGTGTATTATGAGTCTTCGATTTCAATTCTGTCTAGCGATTTATTCTGGGATCTGATTACTTCTCACCTAGATTTTAGTTTCAAATATTTATCCTTCCTGTTCATGAAAGAGCTTTTCCACGGATGCCTGAAAAACCAATGTGCTTCTATTGTCTTGCTTCTCGTCCTTGGCCAGAGGGAGATCCCCCTGCCACACCTCCCTACCTTCATGCAAAGCAGATACACACTAGTGTCTCCATCTAGAAATTTCAATCCACATGCATTACCTAGCATGTTATTTTTTTCTTAAGGAGTGAGAGAAGCACTTTTAAACTATATATATAGAGAGAGAGAGTTTAATTTTTTTTTCTTTTTTTTTTTGCGGTATGCGGACCTCTCACTGTTGTGGCCTCTCCCGTTGACGGTGCACAGGCTCTGGACGCGCAGGCTCAGCGGCCATGGCTCACGGGCCCAGCCGCTCCGCGGCATGTGGGATCTTCCCGGACCGGGGCATGAGCCCGTGTCTCCTGCATCGGCAGGCGTACTCTCAACCACTGCGTCACCAGGGAAGCCCCTGTTTGTTTAAATTTATAGTCGTTTCACTGTGTCTGAACATACGGGAATGCCTTTAAACCAAGGATCTCTAATTCGTAGGCATTTGGTAAAAAAATAATTCCTTAAAGGTAGAGAACTTTACAGTTAACAGAGCACTTTCATGTTTATTTTATTCATATAACAACCATGTGAAGTAACCTAGGTAAGAAGTATTATTTCTTCTTTATTCATATCCATGTCTATTTGTATCTTAAATTTCTTTTAGCTCTGCCATCTGCTTTCCATACCACCTGCCATTCCCTGCCTCAGCTCAGATCCCTGTAGCTCACTTTGAATACCACGATAGCTTCCCAGCTTACCCGTGGCCTTGCTTCTCTCCAGTTTACCCCTCACATGGCTGCTAGACCCATATCTCTCAAAAGCCAAATTTAATATGTCACTCCCCTGTTTAAATCTACAGGTGGCTCCCCATTGTTTCAGGATATAATTCAAATAAGTTGTATGGAAGAAAAGACCCTTTACAATATTTTCCATGCCTTGTTCTCAACTCTAATCTTTCACCCACCATCGGAATGCCTTATCCCAGCTATATAAACAGTTCTCTGAATGTAACACACTTCCCTGTCATGTGCCCTAGGTCATGTTAACCCCACATACTTATTTCTTGCATCTCTTATAATCCTCCAAGATAATGTAGATGGTGCCTTTTCCTCGTCTTTGGATAAATCATGTACCCCTGTGTATACTCCTGTGGCAGTCTCCTCGTACCTGTGTCAACACTTAACTTTCTGTGCTATCTTTTTGGGTTATTTGTTTACTTACAGATTGTTGGTACCTGAGGACTGTGGTTTCTCCTTTCATGTCTTACCCCTTGCATGGTGCCAGTGGAAAGAGTGACTCAAATTTTACTTTAGGTTGTAATGAGTTACACAGCTGGAGGTAGCAAGAGATGGTCTTTGAGTCCTATGGTAGCATCATTTGCATTGCATCCTTCTTCCTGCCAATGTGACTAACCATAGTACATGAATAATAGATTTTCAAGATCCCTGTGTATTTAGTTTCTGGAAATAAGCTGAGCCAAGTTACAGTTTGGGGGCATTTTGTAGGGGTAGAAGTTGGGATACTTACTTACGATAGTATAGTAATTACCCTACGTGTTAGAAATCTATAGAACACAGTACTTTAAAGCATTATTTCCTTTGTGATTTACAGATTGCCTCCCCCTGAGGTCTTAATTCATTCAAATTATCCACTGAGATAATAATAAAAATTTAATGGATGATCAGGTAAAATCATAGAAGAGTAAAATGGCAGTTAAGTTTATGAGGTAAACACATTCAGGCATATTGGTAAAGTAAAACACTGAAAATGTGCTCATTTTTCTCTCCTTCCATCACTAATAGAAAGTAGTGAACTTCACCTATCAGCCAATTGTGCTATGCATCATGGTCATTGTCTAGCATCTCTGAGAGTAAAAATGTATATCTAATTCCCACTAATCCCCACTGAGTTTTCATTAGAAAATGAGAACTACATTCTAAAGTATTTGAGGTTGTAAAGTAGGGGACATGCAATGCCAGCAATAGGAGATGGTGTGATTGCTTTACAGCCTAAAACTCAGGTCTGCATATGGAGAGTCTTCCATATCACGGGTTCCCTGCAGCTGCAAAGAGAGTAAGAATTCATTGGATGTACCCAGTGATATTGGATGTTTACACTCCACTTGCTCCAATACACAGCTTTGTGATATTAGAGAATTAATAAAGAAGTGAACTATTTAGTTATTTTATAAACTCAAGTCATCTTGGTGGAGAGAAAAACTCAAAGATGTGTAAAGCAAATTGTTTTCAAAATTTAGCCTTTCTTTAAAATCACAATTCTCTTGGACAGGAAGCCACATGCCAGGAGTTGTGCATATTTATTTATTTTGATGCTTTTCTTAGAGATTCTACTCATTCTTTATTGATATTATATACAGTCCTTCTTCTTATACATCATGGAATTTAGCACACTGTATTTAAAAATCACATTGAGGCTGACAGAATTCAGGTGCATACATTACAGTATTTATTAGGGAATGAAACAATCATTTGTAGCATTATAGTAGCCAAAGCAGGTGATACAGTTTATTACATTATTTATTTAAGAAAATCAAATATTGTGGCTACATTTACAAAACATTGTAATCATGGTGATACTTGTTGCATAGTTTATAGATAAATATATTGACCTTGGGTTACAACAGTGGGTTGGGTAAGTTAAGGGACAGTATAACCATAATTTCTACTGAGAATGCATTCAAAACCAAAAATTGCATATTAAAGGAACATATTATAGGTGATTGCTTGTTTTCCTTTTCCTTTTCCTTTTCCCTTTGAGAAAATAATGCCTTCTTTATATTCATCTGCGCCCAGATGAATCAAGGGAAAATCTTTACAGTCTTTAGTGTATCAAAGATAGAGAATAAATGTCTAAAGTATGTGGGAAAAGTGAAATTGCTGGTCATAAGACCAATGACCTCCATCATTGTGTCAGCCAATGTGATGTCAACCAATATGGGACACATCAGTAGTGAATCCATGTAAAAACCTTTTGCAAGCAGATGGATTTGCTGATATTTAAATTGATTGAAGAAAGATTTCATTTTTATCAGAAACATATTTCAATTGTAAAATGCACTGAAGGTTGAGAAAGTTCATATGCATTAAGGCTCATTCTAATATAACTACAATGTTGTAATTAAATAATAATAATTAGCTAACATGATAAGAATAATTTAAGTCTATAAAAATTTGATTCAAAGTACACTATTATTTCAACTGAATTGAAAGTTTATTTCAGTCAGTTGAAAGGAATTAAAGTGACGTACTTGTAAGAACACATGAACAATTACTACACTGCTGTAACCGATGGTCTTCATGCCTTCCCCTCTATTCTGGAAAATCACCACTCCTGAATATGCCTACAACTCACTACAGTTTGATTCTTTGCCTCATGATTTCCATTTGCTTTTGGCCCAGTTGAAGGTGTCCCGGAGGTGTCTGTCAGGTGAGACAACTCGGTCTCCTAGAGGTCCCAAGTGGTACTAAACCTCAGTCGATCACAGTGACAACACGCTTATCAATTCACATTGTACTGGCTTCATTCTCTTTTCAGCCTAAATCACTCTTTTACTGTGCTTCCTGGAATCATCTCTAAAATAATTTATTTCCACTCAAATCCTTTTCTCAGGGTCTACTTCTGGGGAAACCCAACCCAAGAGAGCATATTTTATTATCAATAATTTTGCCTCTAATTTAATTTTTCATCCTTTTTTAATCAAAGAAATGTATTCCGGGAAATTATAAGGACAATTATCAAATGGTACATTGGTTTGGGAGTTAATGGAAAGGATTTAAAAAATGCCATCACACCATGTATAGTTGCTTAATAGTGGTTTCCAAGAGTACTATGACAAACTTAGAGACTGTGTTTGTCGAGACCTAGTGGGTCTCGACATATATGCCATTATTTAATGCCATATATACCCAGCGTGTATGCGATAGTGATGGAAACAAATGTGCCATATTTTTTTACCATCTCCAGAATAGACTAGATCAGATTTTATGTTTTTTTAAATATACCCAATACTTTCTTTGAACGAGGTTTTATGTGATAGGTCGACAGAAAAGGAATGAATTGAAAAGGTAGGCATTCTGAATGAAAAGTGAGAGGGGAAATTGACTCAACTCTCAGCTACTCCTTCTTCCACCTTATATCCCTATAGGCATAACTATCAGTACCCTTAGAATTTGAAATAAAAGCCATCATATTAGAAAATATCTATGGTTACTTCCAACTCTAAGTCATAAATCTAGAGATGAGCTTCGTTACCTACTTAACCACTACCAAGAAATAGCTGACAGGTAACTTTAAATTAGTAATGCTTGTGTATACCAAGCAAGGCTGAGTATAGAAATTTATTCAGCAGCACACATTTTCCTAGCCAGTATTGAAAGTAGCACAATTAGATACATAATTAGGAAACTTCATTTGCTAACCTGTTAACTGCCAGTTGTCTTGGGCTATGGTGGAAGCCAGCATCAAAATGTAAACAGCACCTTAGTTTTGGGAAGGAGAAGCTCAATTCATAGCCAGGCATGTGTTTTGGCTAAGTGGCTTTGTGCTTGGTTTAGCATAACACTTGGTAAAGGGGGGAAAACATGTAAGTATTGCTGTAGTAAAAATAATGCTGATAAAGATAGGATGTCTGAGACCATTGTGGGGGGAAAAAACTACATAGGACATTACTAAAGCCTGAATTTTCTTAGAGATGATAGTCTAGCCACCAAGCCCCATTTTGCCATTGAAAGATTTCTTAGGAATTCAACCATCATACTGCATCAGGACAGATAATATTATAACTCATTATAGCATAGTGATACTGATTTACTTTAGAGCAATTTACACATTAAAGCTATTTTTATCCCTCCTGTTCCTTTTTTTTACCTTGTTAAAATTTTATTTCATTATTTTTTATTTAATTTAATTTATTTATTGGCTGCATTGGGTCTTCGTTGCTGGGCGCCGGCTTTCTTTGGTTGCGGCGAGCGGGGGCTACTCTTCATTGTGGTGCGCAGGCTTCTCATTGCGGTAGCTTCTCTTGTGGAGCACAGGCTCTAGAGCGCAGGCTCAGTAGTTGTGGGACACGGGCTTAGTTGCTCCGTGGCATGTGGGATCTTGCTGGATCAGGGATCAAACCTGTATCCCCTGCATTGGCAGGTGGATTCTTAACCACTGCGCCACCAGGGAAGTCCCACATCCCTCCTGTTTTGAATAAAGCATGGAGGTATATTCTTAGTTGACTTGTTTTTCACATTTCATTATGTTTATCTACTTCAGCCATCATTCACTTAATGTTTTTATTGGGTATATACTACATAGAAGGTCTTATGCTGAGCACTGAGAGCGATAGAAAGATTAATCAGAAATAATTTGTACCTTCAAGAAGCTTACAGTGGTTATGGGAGAAAAGTCACTCTGAGAATATATGACTGTTACTAGATACATCCACTCCACTCCTTCCCCCCAACCCTCTTACTCCTCTTGTAGCTGTTGCCCCTAAAGTCATAGTAAAATGAAACATCAGTATAGGAAACGGTATAGAATTTATAAAGGCAGTAATTTTGTAGTATCACCAGCACATGGTATCTATTGTGCCACCGTAATCAGGTCATGTCCCTCTTGGTTCACGTCTGACTTGGAGAAAAGCTTTCACTGAGACTTTATAAACGAATAATAGGGCTCCTATTATTGCCCTGCATGACTGTTTACATGTCTCTGTACAATATCATGACACCTGCTAGGGAGGATCCTGATGCTACCATGTACAATTCTGGATGGTTTTCAGTTCCATACAGGCTTTGAAATGACCTCTCACCCATTCATCAGAAATTATAGCTCACTATGTTTACATATGGAAAACTGTGAAATATGTGTTTTCTTACCTTTCCAATTCTAGATTATTGTTCATGGAGGGCCTATAACTGACTCCAAGCAATGCTATATCCTCTCCTTAATGGGAGTATTATGATGTAATTAGCTGGGAAAATTGAAAGGATGAAAGAAACCATTCTGAAAGTATCTACCCATTGAAGTAAACTTGTTCAGTTTTGATAGAGGGAAAAAGTTAAAAGTTTTCTTACCTGAGTACAGGTCCCATTTTCTTATAATATTTGTCTTCCCTGTGATTCAGTCTGTTCTGTCTGTGATGATGGTGAAGGTGGTAATGATGATGATTCCTCATAGTGGATAACTATAATAGCAGGTAGAATGTAGTAAGTGCTAAAAGAGAATGGCAGATAAATCTTATGAGAGTTCAGAACAAGGTGCACATGACCTGGATTTTTTTTTTTTTTGCTGCCTCTCTATGCATTTTCAGACACATCCTCTGTGTGTGTGTGTGTGTGTGTGTGTGTGTGTGTGTGTGTGTGTGCGTGCGTGTGTGTGTAGGGAGGGGGATTCAACTCAACTCAATGGAGTTTTGTGTCATATTCCTATATACATTATGCTAATGACTGTTCATTAATACTTGCCTTCCTTTTTCTGATTATGGGTGCATTGATATTGATTCTTTTTGATATTTCTCACTGCGAAATAACAGTCACTGAATAACACACTGTAAGTCAAACTGGGAAAATATATTAGAAGTGTTCTGTGGATAACATGAAAGTGTTATGGGGAGACTTCTTAGATTTTGAAAGAGAATAAGGTCGTTTCTCTAATTCTCGAGGGAATGTAATCATTAAGACTGGGGAAGTAGATGTGTAAGTATCTATTTTTAAAGTTTCTAACACTATTTGTAAAACTTTTGAACTTTTAAATTTTAAATCATATAATCAAAAAATGCAGATATAAAGACCAAAATAAAATAGTTGTTTGAGCAGAACAATTGTGTGTAGAGAACTTTACTTCTCTGGATACAGTTTTCCTTAATTCATTCAGTCATATGTACACCAGTCAATTCATTCATCCATTCCTTAATATATACATAATCTATATATCTAACATAAACATATTGGTTGAACCATATTAAATGGCTGATATTGGACCATTTTGACCTAAAAATGGTAATTTCTAACTAATAGCTCTACTATTAAAGTGCTGAGTAAATGGAGTGAGAGGTACTGCACTGGCACCATATCATTCTACTTAATCAGCACATTAAGACCAAGATATGTGAAATGAAATGAAAGTTTTGGAAAATAGATGATGCTTTTGTAATATAAAATGTATACGCTTCCCTACTGAAATCAGAAAAGGGAAAAAGTTCTTTTCTGTAGCAGCCCTATTAATCCCATGTGATCTTTATACTATTAGTAATGGACTGGATTGTGAAGAAATAGACAACTAGAGAGTTAACTGGGGATATAAATTTTTCTATATTTAATCAAATTTACCTAACTCTAAATCAAATAAATTTGACTAAAATAAGGCAGACTCCTTTCCTACTGAGACAGTGTACTCTATTAAGTGCTGTGTCTGCCTGGACAACATGATGATTAATTTTGCAAATGCTACTTAGTATGCATTTCAACTGACAGGCTAATGGAAGGGGGGGATTGATGTAAAATATAATTTTTAACTTGAGAAGTAAAAACTGTTTCTACTTTTTTTTTTTTTTTTTGCGGTACGCAGGCCTCTCACTGCTGTGGCCTCTCCCGTTGCGGAGCACAGGCTCCGGACGCACAGGCTCAGCGGCCATGGCTCACAGGCCCAGCTGCTCTGCGGCATGTGGGATCCTCCCGGACTGGGGCACGAACCCGTGTCCACTGCATCGGCAGGCGGACTCTTAACCACTGAGCCACCAGGGAAGCCCCTGTTTCTACTTTAATCATCCATTTATAATACAGTTAAATAGCACATGTCTTAAATTGTATATGTAAGCTGTTAGAGTATCTAGGAATCTGAATCAAGGGAAGTACTAGTTTACCAGGCCATATTTGGCAGAAATATTACTGTACAGGAAAGTTATCTTAAAACACTGCTATTTTTATAACATTGTACACATGAAACTTACAATGTTATAAACCAATGTTACCTCAATAAAAAGAAATTTAAACAAATTTAAAAAAAACTATTTTCTAAAATGTAAGAGTTGGAGTAAAATAAGAATGAAATTCTTAGTTTATGTTTTAGAAAAATGTTACAGTATTTGCACTGTGAAAGAATTTTATCTATGATAATATACACTTAATGATTAAAATCTAAAGACTTCCTTTGGCCAGTCTTATAGATTGTGGATTCTGGTAAAGGAGCAGTATAACTGCTTTAAGAGCAATTAGAGCTCTTAACCTCTTCAAATCAGTATTGATATTTATTTTTAATAGTGAGGTTCAGCACCATTTGTAGAAAGAAGGAAAATCTCAAAACATATGCATTAGTTATTTTTTCCACGATTGCTAAAAGGAGATTTGTTGAAATTACTGTTAAAACCATTGGACAATGCAGGTGTGTAGTCAAAAGCAAGTCATGTTAAGCTGAATAAAAAAGCAACGTGACTTTTATTCATTGGAAAAAAGGGTAGGTATTTGTACCTTAGGTATGATTTTAAGCTACTCTTATTTTTTTTTTACTATTAATATCTTATTTATCTAAGAGTGAATTGTTAAAAGCTTAGGAACATATAAGAAATTTCCTGAAAAAGCATCACTACAGTACCATGGCCAGCTTTCTAAATGTGAGAATACTTTATTTTTCTGAGAATGTGAAGGATGCCAGAGGACATATAAATGAGAAAAACCATGAATGGAAACTGGTTTGCATCTCAAGATAGAATTCATTTGAATTTTTAAAATATTTTGAAGTTTCCATGGACGCTTACTGGTCTTTCATAGATGTATTTCTGTGAAAGTAGCCCAGTGTTTACATAGCCCAATATTAGGGTTTTTTTCGCCCCCTTTTACAAGGTTGTGTATGTGTGTATGCAAGTGTGTGCATGTGAACATAGGTGTGTAGCTTTGATTTTTGTAGCAACTGACATTTTATTTGGTTAGATGTCTATCTCTGAGCCCATCCCACCCGAATAAAAAAGTAATGTCACTGTTGAAACTCACAAAGAAAGCCTAAAATGTCATGTCCTTAGAGTGTCTTATCAGTCTGCTTTGCACACTTCTGACTTGTCTGAAGTTGTGCAAGAGTAGATACATTCAGTTGAAGACTGTATAATGAAAGTGTGTTATTGTTTCCATTGATATCATACTGGGTTTCTTGTCTAAAATAGTTATTATGGTGAGAGAGAGAGAGAGAGAGTGAGTTAGTTTTCTTACCATCCTCAAGTTATGTACCATTTGGGGTTGTTTTTCTGTAGTCTGTATAGTTCACACAGGATATATTTTACTGGACCCTTTTGGCTTATCAGTGACACTGACAGGAGTGATGGTTATTGTTTCAAGGTTTTGCTCCCTTCTTTCCTTGTCATCTATTCCCAAATATTCTCATCCAGTGATCACTGTGTGTCTTTTATCTCCTGAAAAGTTTCAAACAATGATAACTTTAAGCATGAAATCACAACTACAGGACAAAGCTGATAAATCATCTTTCTTCAGCATTAACCTTTGCCTTTGGAGTCAGGTACAGTGTAATAAACCTTATGCAATACTGTCTCTTTTCAGAAAGTAAAAGAAATAATAATTTTTAGGTTTGATCTCATTTATATAAATGCAAATGTTCCTCTTGGAGAAGTATTTGTACTTGGACGATTTCTCCTTTAGAGTTTCAGATAGATGGGTTGATAGACGCACATCTCAGCAGGGACATGTCATCATTTTTAGTTAAAGTTTACATTAATACTCTTGCCTTTAAAGATATTGACGTGGGGGGTGGGGTGGGATTTGGTTTTCCAAGTAGGTGTTTTGCAGTCTCTGGTGGTTAATTGAGCTTTCTCATTCCCTTGGTTACCTCTTGTCCTCATAGATGAAAGTTGAGTACTTTTTTTTATTGTTTACTGGAGGCAAAAGTTGATAACGTAGTTGTTTTTGGATAACTAACATGAAAATAACATGACATTGCTTTAGCTTCTAATTTTGCTTTTTATTTTCATTCTCTATATAGGAAGGAGTAGTTTGCAGAAGTTAGCACATTATAAAGTGATTGGTAAATATCTCTAGGGAAAACTTAATCATGACTCAATAAAGAAACATACTTTTCCAAACTCTTGATAATATTTCTAAAGCTACTCTTAAAGTCAGAGAAATGGAGGAAGTTTGTACAACATAGTCATTTGTTTATGTAGTGTGTAGGCATAATGATGGCCACCCAAAGATGTCTGTGTTCTAATCCCAGGAACCTGTTAATATGTAGTTGAGGGTTCTTAAGACCACCCTCAGGTTCAGTGATGTGCTAGGAGGGCTCACAGAATTCATAAAAGTTGTTAAACTAGTTACAGTTTATTAAGGCAAAAGGATAAATATTAAAATTAACAAAGGCAAAAGTTGTGTAAGACAGACTCCAGGAGAGACCAAGTGCCAGCTCCCAGTGGAGTCACATGCACAATATTTAACTTTCCCAGCAATGACGTGGGACAACCAACACAAAGTAGTGCCAACAGGAGTTTACCTGATTTTCTTGGTTTTCAGGGTTTATTGGGGTTGGTAATGTAGATATGGAGCAGTCTTGTGGCTAATCTTAGTTCTTAAGTCTCTAGCCTCTCCAGAAGTAAAATAGATCCAGTATTACCCAAGGATCACACTTTAAATCGCATTGTTAGCATAAATTATACTGTGGCCCAAGGCCTGAGGTAGACAAAGATAAATATGTCAGTTAGGATATTCCCAGGGCTTAGAGGTTATCTCCCAGAAATCAGTCAAGAGCCAGATGTTTCTTTGGAATGTGCAGAATTTGAACAACCCATGCCTGCTGATTGAATATTTTACTGCATAATAGCAAAGAGGACTTTATAGATAGGATTAAGTTAAGGACTTTGAAATGGAGAGGTTATCCTGGATTATCTGGATGGGGCCAATAAAATAACAAAGATTCCTAAAAGAATTAGAGAAGGATATGTGAGAATGAAGAGCAGAGTGACAGAGTGATATGATACAGATTGAGAGGTGCTATGCTGCTGGCTTTGAAGATGGAGAAAAGGGACCAAAAGCCAAAAGAAGGCAGGCAGCCTTTAGAAACGGGAAAAGGCAAGGAAATGGATTATCTTCTAGAGCCTCCAGAATGAACACAACCCTGGTGACACCTTGCTTTTAGCCCAGTGTCAGATTTCTGACCTTCAGAACTATAGGGAAGCCACTAAGTTCCTAATAATTTGTTATGTAAAAAAATATAAAAATAATACAATAGAATATAAGTATTGTATATATGAAAATAATGTATGCACATTTGACATGTGTTTATATACATATGTATATTTTGGGGTAATTTACAGCAAACTTTTAAAAATGCCTATCTTATTACTTACACATCTTACCTTGAAGGCAACACGCACTCAGACACACAGGTACACACACTTACATGCACACTTGTATGTAATACACCACGTTCAGATTTATCTTGCTCTAGTGACGGCTCACAAATTTCTGAGTAGAATACATTGGGTTTGACTTGAGATTATGAAATTCATGGTAAACATCATCAAGGCAGATGGATATCTAGGTTTTTCATTTCATTGATAAACATGTTTTGGTATACAAAGTGACAGTTGCTATTAAAATTTGGATTTCATACCTATTTCCAAGTAAATTGCACCTACAGTCTATTTGCAAGCTCCATGTTTTAGAAATTCAGCTTTGTATTTGCTGCATTTATTACATTCCTTTGCATTTTTCTTCTATCTACTTTGCTTAACAAGAAGACACTGAAGTTTTAAGTAGTTCTCTATGTGACTGAATTAATAACATAGTTCTTCAGTTGGTGACAAGAAGTCTCTTGGAATTATCTTGCACTCTTTTTTCTTATGCTAGTTACTTAGTAGATTGAGCAGTTCTTAAATCTTTTGATTAAAATTGCTGTAAACCTTAACTAACAGTGTTTCTGAACCGTAGTGCTTAACAAAGCCTGTATATTACAGAATCAGGAGACAGTGTGGCCCAGCAGTTGATCTCTGCTCAGATCACTCAGAGGGTAATTAGAGAAGGTCAACAATATATGTTGTGTATAATTTAGTTTTCTATACAAATACTATAACTGAAAGGGCTGAAAAGCATTAAGCATTTGCAACTAAAAACAGTATAGCATTTTATGAAATGGGTCCAGTCAAGCAGTACACTGAAAGCTTATATAGACAATTCCATTATTTATGAGTTCCATATTTTTGAATTTTTTAATTTGTTGAAATATATTTGTACACCTGGTTTCAATACGCATGGAACCTTCACCATCATTCACAGATATGCACAGGGTAGCAAAAAGTTTTAGTCACTGAGTTAAATATTCCCAGCTAGGGTCAAACAAGGGGACGCTGCCTCCTTGTGTCAGCTCTCATACTGTAAATGTGTCCTTTACGTGGACTATTCAGTGCCACTTTTGCCACATTTTTGTGCTTTTTGTGTTGATTTTGTTGTTTAAAATAGCCTCCCAGCATGGTGGCGAACTGCTGTCTAGTCTTCCTAAGCACAGGAAGGCTGTGATGTGGCTTACGGAAAAAATAGATGTGTTAGATAAGCTTTGTTCAGTCATGGGGTATAATGCTGTTGGCTGGGAATTCAGTGTTAATGAATCAGCTGTACATTAAATAAGGTGTCTGTAAACAGAAACACAGGTAAAATAAGATTATGTATTGATCAATTCAAAAAAAGTGTTGTGACCAGCGGCTTGTAGGAACCTAACGTTATATTTCCCCTCGGATATTCGCTACTTCGGTGTTTGCAGTGACTTTATAGAACATAAATACTGCGAATAACAAGAATTGACAGTATACGGTCGTCATCCTTCCTCCCAAGCCACTTGCCCACTGTAGGGTCTACAGTTCCAACAGTACTGAAAATCCACAGTGACATCCAAGTTTCCAGGTTCAATATTTAGCAGTATTTGGGTTTCTAAGAAGTTAGTGAAGTTACACATTAGTAAAACCCCCAAGTATACGTTATTTATACTTTTATTTTTCAGTCCAGTGTATAAAAATGGTACCACCAGTACCAGGAGTGTCATGAAGCTGAAGTGACACAATTCTGTGTTTCTCAAATAAATGTCACATAGGTTCTGTGAAGAATAAATCCTTCTTTTACTGGAAAAATTTGTTCTTTCTCATCTCATCTTCTCATCTTCTTATTTCTCATCCTCAGTGGCCTTTTTCCTTACTGATTTTCTTTGTTTTCCCTGTTGATTATTTTTCTTAGCCGTCTGTCTTGTATCTCATTCTTATTATCTTCTTTCTGTTTTTATTATGCTAGCCAAAAGAACGATAAAACTCCTGACCTCCAATTCCCTGCACCATTTGGCACATTGCAAATGTCTTTTTTTGTGTGTTTTTATCCTTTTATATCTTTGTCTTTTATACGTCCCTGTCTAAAACAGAGTCCTATGCATAGGAGTGGGTGCCCAATAACTAATGGCATTGATAAATTGCAGAACCATCTATCTCTTCCCAAAAAAGGCTTTGAAGACATTCCCTGTGTATTTCAAAGAACTGTGAACACACACGCAAAAAGATCAAAAATTCTGTCTCAAATACTCATATGTATCAGTACAATATTCGGTTTAAAAGCCAGACATGCAATCATTCTGTTTGCTATTTCAGTATGATAATTTTTATATAATTAAAATATATTATTTCCAAAGCTTTCTCCAATTTACCAACCTCTCATTTTATATGACCCTCTTTTATTACTGTGACTACAACCCTCCCAGGAATATCTGTGGGGAAACAGAAAGTCATCAATCTCTCTCTCTTTATATATATATATATATATATATATATATATATATATAAATAATATGTATGCGTCTATTAAGTATATATGTATGTATATATGAAACTATGTATATACATATGCATATATGTATGCATTAATAATACTAAGTGTATATATAGATATATGTGTTAAATGTGTAACTATATATAAATTGGTATATATATGTACATTTATAAAATTATAAAGGTTTATACAAAATCTATGTGACCCTTGCAGAATTTTGAGCAACAGGCTTCTTTCATTCATCTGTCTGCCACTCTTCAAAATTCTTTTCACTTTATTTTTTCACTTTATTTCACTTAATTTTTTTCTAGTGCATGAAGCAGCATAGAAGCCCCTTTCGTTACCATCAGTCTCTCCAAACCCCATGCCAGATTTGACAGTATTATGGTGATAAATACATTAGAATGTTTTTAGAACATTTTGAGATCATTGAATTAAAATATTATCTAAATTAAAATAATAAACCAAGACTTGAGATCTTTATTTTAGATTTGACTTTTTGTGGTTTACCAACTTGGAGGCAGAGAATGAAACAATAATCCATTTTTATAGAATTAGAGCATACATAGGAAGAAAGTCCATGGGAAATTTCTTAATTCACTGTGCCTGCTAAGAAAAAAATCGGGAAATGACTTAATTAAAATGAATAATTTAGGTGATAGTCTCTGTGTTGTAATCCAATTTTAAAGAAATAAGCTTCTCTGCGAAGAAGGAAAATATTTAATCACTGGTTCAATATTATTATAGACTTTATATGTTCTTTCAGAACATAATATTGGTAATTTTTTAGGCAGAATCTTTTTTTTTAACATCTTCATTGGAGTACAATTGATTTACAATGTTTTATTAGTTTCTGCTGTATAACAAAGTGAATCAGCTATACATATATGTATATCCCCATATCATCTCCCTCTTGCGTCTCCCTCCCGCTCTCCCTATCCCACCCCTTTAGGTGGTCACAAAGCACTGAGCTGATCTCCCTGTGCTATGCAGATGCTTCCCACTAGCTATCTGTTTTATATTTGGTAGTATATATATGTCCATGCCACTCTCTCACTTCGTCCCAGCTTACCCTTCCCCCCGCCCCGTGTCCTCAGGTCCATTCTCTATGTCTGCGTCTTTGCTCCTGTCCTGCCCCTAGGTTCTTCAGAACCATTTTTTTTTTTTAGATTCCATATATATGTGTTAGCATAAGGTATTTGTTTGTCTCTTTCTGACTTACTTCATTCTGTATGACAGACTCTAGGTCCATCCACCTCATTACAAATAACTCAATTTCATTTCTTTTTTTAAACATCTTTATTGGAGTATAATTGCTTTACAGTGGTGTGTTAGTTTCTGCTTTATAACAAAGTGAATTAGTTATACATATACATATATTCCCATATCTCTTCCCTCTTGCATCTCCCTCCCTCCCACCCTCCCTATCCCACCCCTCTAGGTGGTCACAAAGCACCGAGCTGATCTCCCTGTGCCATGCGGCTGCTTCACACAAGCTATCTATTTTACGTTTGGTAGTGTATATATGTCCATGCCACTCTCTCACTTTGTCATCACAGCTTACCCTTCCCCCTCCCCATATCCTCAGGTCCATTCTGTAGTAGGTCTGTGTCTTTATTCCTCTCTTACCCCTAGGTTCTTCATGACCTTTTTTTTTTTTTATGTTTTTTTTTTTAACATCTTTATTGGGGTATAATTGCTTTACAATGGTGTGTTAGTTTCTGCTTTATAACAAAGTGAATCAGTCATACATAAACATATGTTCCCATATGTCTTCCCTGTTGCGTCTCCCTCCCTCCCACCCTCCCTATCCCACCCCTCCAGGCTGTCACAAAGCACCGAGCCAATATCCCTGTGCCATGCGGTTGCTTTCCACTAGCTATCTACCTTACTACGTTTGTTAGTGTGTATATGCCCATGACTCTCTCTCGCCCTGTCACAGCTCACCCTTCCCCCTCCCCATAACCTCAAGTCCGTTCTCTAGGAGGTCTGCGTCTTTATTCCTGCTTTACCCCTAGGTTCTTCATGACATTTTTTTTCTTAAATTCCATATATATGTGTTAGCATACGGTATTTGTCTTTTTCTTTCTGACTTACTTCACTCTGTATGACAGACTCTAGGTCTATCCACCTCATTACAAATAGCTCAATTTCGTTTCTTTTTATGGCTGAGTAATATTCCATTGTATATATGTGCCACATCTTCTTTATCCATTCATCCGATGACGGGCACTTAGGTTGTTTCCATCTCTGGGCTATTGTAAATAGAGCTGCAATGAACATTTTGGTACATGACTCTTTTTGAATTTTGGTTTTCTCAGGGTATATGCCCAGTAGTGGGATTGCTGGGTCATATGGTAGTTCTATTTGTAGTTTTTTAAGGAACCTCCATACTGTTCTCCATAGTGGCTGAACCAATTCACATTCCCACCAGCAGTGCAAGAGTGTTCCCTTTTCTCCACACCCTCTCCAGCATTTATTGTGTGTAGATTTTTTGATGATGGCCATTCTGACTGGTGTGAGATGATATCTCATTGTAGTTTTGATTTGCATTTCTCTAATGATTAATGATGTTGAGCATTCTTTCATGTGTTTGTTGGCAGTCTGTATATCTTCTTTGGAGAAATGTCTATTTAGGTCTTCTGCCCATTTTTGGATTGGGTTGTTTGTTTTCTTGTTATTGAGCTGCATGAGCTGCTTGTAAATTTTGGAGATTAATCCTTTGTCGGTTGCTTCATTTGCAAATATTTTCTCCCATTCTGAGGGTTGTCTTTTGGTCCTGTTTATGGTTTCCTTTGCTGTGCAAAAGCTTTGAAGTTTCATTAGGTCCCATTTGTTTATTTTTGCTTTTATTTCCATTACTCTAGGAGGTGGGTCAGAAAGGATCTTGCTGTGATTTATGTCATAGAGTGTTCTGCCTATGTTTTCCTCTAAGAGTTTGATAGTTTCTGGCCTTACATTTAGGTCTTTAATCCATTTTGAGCTTATTTTTGTGTATGGTGTTAGGGAGTGATCTAATCTCATACTTTTACATGTACCTGTCCAGTTTTCCCAGCACCACTTATTGAAGAGGCTGTCCTTTCTCCATTGTACATTACTGCCACCTTTATCAAAGATAAGGTGTCCATATGTGCATGGGTTTATCTCTGGGCTTTCTATCCTGTTCCATTGATCTATCTTTCTGTTTTTGTGCGAGTACCATACCGTCTTGATAACTGTAGCTTTGTAGTATAGTCTGAAGTCAGGGAGCTTGATTCCTCCAGTTCCTTCTTTCGTTCTCAAGGTTGCTTAGGCTATTCGGGGTCTTTTGTGTTTCCATACAAATGGTGAAATTTTTTGTTCTAGTTCTGTGAAAAATGCCAGTGGTAGTTTGATAGGGATTGCATTGAATCTATAGATTGCTTTGGGTAGTAGAGTCATTTTCACAATGTTGATTCTTCCAATCCAAGAACATGGTATATCTCTCCATCTATTTGTATCATCTTTAATTTCTTTCATCAGTGTCTTATAATTTTCTGCATACAGGTCTTTTGTCTCCTTAGGTAGGTTTATTCCTAGATATTTTATTCTTTTTGTTGCAATGGTAAATGGGAGTGTTTTCTTGATTTCACTTTCAGATTTTTCATCATTAGTATATAGGAATGCCAGAGATTTCTGTGCATTAATTTTGTATCCTGCCACTTTACTGAATTCATTGATTAGCTGTAGGAGTTTTCTGGTAGCATCTTTAGGGTTCTCTATGTATAGGATCATGTCATCTGCAAACAGTGACAGCTTTACTTCCTCTTTTCCGATTTGGATTCCTTTTATTTCCTTTTCTTCTCTGATTGCTGTGGCTAAAACTTCCAAAACAATGTTGAATAATAGTGGTGAGAGTGGGCAACCTTGTCTTGTTCCTGATCTTAGTGGAAATGCTGTCAGTTTTTCACCATTGAGGATGATGTTTGCTGTGGGCTTGTCATATATGGCCTTTATTATGTTGAGGAAAGTTCCCTCTATGCCTACTTTCTGCAGGGTTTTTATCATAAATGGGTGTTGAATTTTGTCAAAAGCTTTCTCTGCATCTATTGAGATGATCATATGGTTTTTCTCCTTCAATTTGTTAATATGGTTTATCACATTGATAGATTTGCGTATATTGAAGAATCCTTGCATTCCTGGAATAAACCCCACTTGATCATGGTGTATGATCCTTTTAATGTGCTGTTGGATTCTGTTTGCTAGTATTTTGTTGAGGATTTTTGCATCTATGTTCATCAGTGATATTGGCCTGTAGTTTTCTTTCTTTGTGACATCCTTGTCTGGTTTTGGTATCAAGGTGATGGTGGCCTCGTAGAAGGAGTTTGGGAGTGTTCCTCCCTCTGCTATATTTTGGAAGAGTTTTAGAAGGATAGGTGTTAGCTCTTCTCTAAATGTTTGATAGAATTCGCCTGTAAAGCCATCTGGTCCTGGGCTTTTCTTTGTTGGAAGGTTTTTAATCACAGTTTCAATTTCAGTGCTTGTGATTGGTCTGTTCATATTTTCTATTTCTTCCTGATTCAGTCTTGGCAGGTTGTGCATTTCTAAGAATTTGTCCATTTCTTCCAGATTGTCCATTTTATTGGCATAGAGTTGCTTGTAGTAATCTCTCATGATCTCTTTTATCTCTGCAGTGTCAGTTGTTACCTCTCCTTTTTCATTTCTAATTCTATTGATTTGAGTCTTCTCCCTTTTTTTCTTGATGAGTCTGGCTAGTGGTTTATCTATTTTGTTTATCTTCTCAAAGAACCAGCTTTTAGTTTTATTGATCTTTGCTATCGTTTCCTTCATTTCTTTTTCATTTATTTCTGATCTGATTTTTATGATTTCTTTCCTTCTGCTAGCTTTGGGGTTTTTTTGTTGTTCTTTCTCTAATTGCTTGAGGTGCAAGGTTAGGTTGTTTATTCGAGATGTTTCCTGCTTCTTAAGGTGGGCTTGTATTGCTATAAACTTCCCCCTTAGAACTGCTTTTGCTGCATCCCACAGGTTTTGGGTCGTTGTGTCTCCATTGTCATTTGTTTCTAGGTATTTTTTGATTTCCTCTTTGATTTCTTCAGTGATATCTTCATTATTAAGTAGTGTATTGTTTAGCCTCCATGTGTTTGTATTTTTTACAGATCTTTTCCTGTAATTGATATCTAGTCTCATGGCGTTGTGGTCAGAAAAGATACTTGATACAATTTCAATTTTCTTAAATTTACCAAGGCTTGATTTGTGACCTAAGATATGATCTATCCTGGAGAATGTTCCATGAGCACTTGAGAAAAATGTGTATTCTGTTGTTTTTGGATGGAGTGTCCTATAAATATCAATTAAGTCCATCTTGTTTAATGTATCATTTAAAGCTTGTGTTTCCTTATTTATTTTCATTTTGGATGATCTGTCCATGGGTGAAAGTGGGGTGTTTAAGTCCCCTACTATGAATGTGTTACTGTCGATTTCCCCTTTTATGGCTGTTAGTATTTGCCTTATGTATTGAGGTGCTCCTATGTTGGGTGCATAAATATTTACAATTGTTATATCTTCTTCTTGGATCGATCCCTTGATCATTATGTAGTGTCCTTCTTTGTCTCTTTTAATAGTCCTTATTTTAAAGTCTATTTTGTCTGATATGAGAATTGCTACTCCAGCTTTCTTTTGGCTTCCATTTGCATGGAATATCTTTTTCCATCCCCTTACTTTCAGTCTGTATGTGTCTCTAGGTCTGAAGCGGGTCTCTTGTAGACAGCATATATAAGGGTCTTGTTTTTGTATCCATTCAGCTAATCTGTGTCTTTTGGTGGGAGCATTTAGTCCGTTTACATTTAAGGTAATTACCGATATGTATGTTCCTATTCCCATTTTCTAAATTGTTTTGGGTTCGTTATTATAGGTCTTTTCCTTCTCTTGTGTTTCTTGCCTAGAGAAGATCCTTTAGCATTTGTTGTAAAGCTGGTTTGGTGGTGCTGAACTCTCTCAGCTTTTGCTTGTCTGTAAAGGTTTTAATTTCTCCATCAAATCTGAATGAGATCCTTGCTGGGTAGAGTAGTCTTGGCTGCATGTTTTTCTCCTTCATCACTTTCAGTATGTCCTGCCACTCCCTTCTGGCTTGTAGGGTTTCTGCTGAGAGATCAGCTGTTAACCTTATGGGGATTCCCTTATGTGTTATTTGTTGTTTTTCCCTTGCTGCTTTTAATATGCTTTCTTTGTATTTAATTTTTGACAGTTTGATTAATATGTGTCTTGGCGTTTTTCTCCTTGTATTTATCTTGTATGGGACTCTCTGTGCTTCCTGGACTTGATTAACTATTTCCTTTCCCATGTTAGGGAAGTTTTCAACTATAATCTCTTCAAATATTTTCTCAGTCCCTTTCTTTTTCTCTTCTTCTTCTGGAACCCCTATAATTCGAATGTTGGTGCGTTTAATGTTGTCCCAGAGGTCTCTGAGACTGTCCTCAGTTCTTTTCATTCTTTTTTCTTTATTCTGCTCTGCAGTAGTTATTTCCACTATTTTATCTTCCAGGTCACTTATCCGTTCTTCTGCCTCAGTTATTCTGCTATTGATCCCATCTAGAGTAGTTTTAATTTCATTTATTGTGTTGTTCATCGTTGCTTGTTTCATCTTTAGTTCTTCTAGGTCCTTGTTAACTGATTCTTGCATTTTGTCCAATCTATTGTCCATTCTATCTCCAAGATTTCGGATCAACCTTACTATCATTATTCTGAATTCTCTTTCAGGTAGACTGCCTATTTCCTCTTCATTTGTTAGGTCTGGTGCATTTTTATCTTGCTCCTTTATCTGCTGTGTGTTTTTCTGTCTTCTCATTTTGCTTATCTTACTGTGTTTGGGGTCTCCTTTTTGCAGGCTGCAGGTTCGTAGTTCCTCCTGTTTTTGATGTCTGTCTCCAGTGGCTAAGGTTGGTTCAGTGGGTTGTGTAGGCTTCCTGGTGGAGGGGACTAGTGCCTGTGTTGTGGTGGATGAGGCTGGATCTTGTCTCTCTAGTGGGCAGGTTCACGTCTGGTGGTGTGTTTGGGGGTGTCTGTGGCCTTATTATGATTTTAGGCAGCCTCTCTGCTAATGGGTGAGGTTGTGTTCCTGTTTTGCTAGTTGTTTGGCATAGGTTTTCCAGCACTGTGGCTTGCTGGTCGTTGAGTGAAGCTGGGTGCTGGTGTTAAGATGGAGGTCTCTGGGAGATTTTCGCCGTTTGATATTATGTGGAGCTGGGAGGTCTCTTGTTGATCAGTGTCCTGAAGCTGGCTCTCCTACCTCAGAGGCAGAGCCCTGCCTCCTGGCTGGAGCACCAAAAGCTTTTCATCCACACGGCTCAGGATAAAAGGGAGAAAAAGTAGAGGGAATTAGTAGAAGTATGAGGAAAGAAAGAAGGAAAGGAGGGTAGGAAGGAAGGAAGAAAGAAAGAAAGAAGCAAAGAAGGAAAGAAGGCAAGAAGGAAAGAAAGGAGGGAGGGAGGGAGGGAGGAAGGAAGGAAGGAGGGAAAGAAGGAAAAAAGACAGAAAGAAAGAAGATACAGTAAAAATAAAATAAAGTATAATAAAGTTATTGAATTAAAAAATTCTTATTTAGAAAAAAAAAAAAGGGACGGAAAGAACCTTAGGACAAATGTTGGCAGCAAAGCTGTACAGACAAAATCTTACACAGAAGCATACACATACACCCTCACTAAAAGAGGTAAATGGGGAAAAATCCTAAATCTTGCTGTCAGAGACCACCTCCTCAATTTGGGATGATTCGTTGTCTAAAGGAGGGAAGGAAGGACGGAAAGAAAGAAAGAAAGAACGAAGGTAAAGTATAATATTGTTATTAAAATTAATTATTAAGAAAAAAAATTAAAAAAAAAAAACATGGACGGATAGAACCCTAGGACAAATGGTGGAAGCAAGACTATACAGACAAGATCTCACACAGAAGCATACACATACACATTCACAAAAAGAGGAAAGGGGAAAAAATCATAGATCTTGCTCCTAAAGTCCACTTCCTTAATTTGGGATGATTGGTTGTCTATTCAGGTATTCCATAGATGCAGGGTATATATCAAGTTGATTGTGGAGCTTTAATCCGTTGCTTCTGAGGCTGCTGGGAGAGATTTCCCTTTCTCTTCTTTGTTCTCACAGCTCCCAGGGCTAAGCTTTGCATTTGGCCCTGCCACTGCGTGTAGATCGCTGGAGGGCGTCTGTTTTTTGCTCAGACAGGATGGGGTTAAAAGAGCCGCTGATTGGGGGCTCTGGCGCACTCAGGCCGGCGGGGACGGAGGGGCACAGAGTGCGGGGCGGGCCTGCGGTGGCAAAGGCCGGCGTGACTTTGCACCAGCCTGAGGCGCGCTGTGCGCTGTCCCGGGGAAGTTGTCCCTGGATCCCGGGAACCTGGCAGTGGCGGGCTGCACAGGCTCCGCGGAAGAGGGGTGTGGAGAGTGACCTGTGCTCGCACACAGGCCCCTCGGTGGCGGCAGCAGCAGCCTTAACGTCTCCCGCCCGCCTCTGGGGTCCGCGCTTTTAGCCGCGGCTTGCGCCCGTCTCTGGATTCCGCGCTTTCAGCCGCGGCTCGCGCCCGTCTCTGGATTCCGCCCTTTCAGCTGCGGCTCGCGCCCGTCTCTGGATTCCGCGCTTTCAGCCGTGGCTCGCGCCCGTCTCTGGAGTTCCTTTAAGCAGCGTTCTTAAACCCCTCTCCTCACGCCCCAGGAAACAAAGAGGGAAGGAAAAGTCTCCTGCCTCTTCAGCAGGTGCAGCCTTTTTCCCCGGACTCCCTCCCGGCTAGCTGTGGTGCACTAACCCCTTCAGGCTATGTTCAAGCCGCCAACCCCAGTCCTCTCCCTGCGCTCCGGCCTCAGCTCGCAGCCCCGCCCGCCCCGGCGGGTGAGCAGACAAGCCTCTCGGGCTGGTGAGTGCCGGTCGGCACCGATCCTCTGTGCGGGAATCTCTCCGCTTTGCCCTCCGCACCCGTTGCTGTGCTCTCCTCCGCAGCTTCGAAGCTCCCCCCTCCGCCTCCCGCAGCCTCCGCCCGCGAAGGGGCTTCCTAGTGTGTGGAAACTTTTCCTCCTTCACAGCTCCCTCCCACTGGTGCAGGTGCCGTCCCTATTCTTTTGTCTCTGTTTTTTCTTTTGCCCTACCCATGTACGTGGGGAGTTTCTTGCCTTTTGGGAGGTCTGAGGTCTTCTGCCAGCCTTCAGTAGGTGTTCTGTAGGAGTTGTTCCACGTGTATATGTATTTCTGTTGTATCTGTGGGGAGGAAGGTGATCTCCGCGTCTTACTCTTCCGCCATCTTCCGCCTTCCCCCATGACCTTTTTTTTTCTCCTTAGATTCCATATATATGTGTTAGCATACAGTATTTGTCTTTCTCTTTCTGACTGACTTCACTCTGTATGACAGACTCTAGGTCAATCCACCTCACTACAAATAACTCAATTTCGTTTCTTTTTATGGCTGAGTAATATTCCATTGTATATATGTGCCACATCGGTTGCTTCCATGTCCGGGCTATTGTAAATAGAGCTGCAATGAACATTGCGGTACATGACTCTTTTTGAATTATGGTTTTCTCAGGGTATATGCCCAGTAGTGGGATTGCTGGGCCATATGGTAGTTCTCTTTGTAGTTTTTTAAGGAACCTCCATACTGTTCTCCATAGTGGCTGTATCAATTTATATTCCTACCAGCAGTGCAACAGTGTTCCCTTTTCTCTACACCCTCTCCAGCATTTATTGTTACTAGATTTTTTAATGACGGCCATTCTGACCGGTGTGAGATGGTATCTCATTGTAGTTTTGATTTGCATTTCTCTAGTGATTAATGATGTTAAGCATTCTTTCATGTGTTTGTTGGCAATCTGTATATCTTCTTTGGAGAAATGTCTATTTAAGTGTTCTGCACATTTTTGGATTGGGTTGTTTGTTTTTTTGTTATTGAGCTGCTTGTAAATTTTGGAGATAAATCCTTTGTCAGTTGCTTCATTTGCAAATATTTTCTCCCATTCTGAGGGTTGTCTTTTGGTCTTGTTATGGTTTCCTTTGCTGTGCAAAAGCTTTGAAGTTTCATTAGGTCCCATTTGTTTATTTTTGTTTTTATTTCCATTTCTCTAGGAGGTGGGTCAAAAAGGATCTTGCTGTGATTTATGTCATAGATTGTCTGCCTATGTTTTCCTCTAAATGTTTGATAGTTCCTAGCCTTACATTTAGATCTTTAATCCATTTTGAGCTTATTTTTGTGTATGGTGTTAGGGAGTGTTCTAATCCCACACTTTTACATGTACCTGTCCAGTTTTCCCACCACCACTTCTTGAAGAGGCTGTCTTTTCTCCACTGTATATTCTTGCCTCCTTTACCAAAGATAAGGTGACCATATGTGCATGGGTTTATCTCTGGGCTTTCTATCCTGTTCCATTGATCTATATTTCTGTTTTTGTGCCAGTACCATTACTGTCTTGATTAATGTAGCTTTGTAGTATAGTCTGAAGTCAGGGAGCCTGATTCCTCCAGCTCCATTTTTAGTTCTCAAGATTGCTTTGGCTATTTGGGGTCTTTTGTGTTTCCATACAAATTGTGAAATTTTTTGTTTTAGTTCTGTGAAAAATGCCAGTGGTAATTTGATAGGGATTGCATTGAATCTGTAGATTGCTTTGGATAGTAGAGTCATTTTCACAATGTTGATTCTTCCAGTCAAAGAACATGGTATATCTCTCCATCTACTTGTATCATCTTTAATTTCTTTCATCAGTGTCTTATACTTTTCTGCATACAGGTCTTTTGTCTCCTTAGGTAGATTTATTCCTAAATATTTTACACTTTTTGTTGGCAATGGTAAATGTGAGTGTTTACTTTATTTCATTTTCAGATTTTTCATCACTAATGTATAGGAATGCCAGAGATTTCTGTGCATTAATTTTGTATCCTGCTACTTTACCACATTCATTGATTTGCTCTAGTAGTTTTCTGGTAGCATCTTTAGGATTCTCTATGTATAGTATCATGTCATCTGCAAACAGTGACAGCTTTACTTCTTTTCCGATTTGGATTCCATTTATTTCCTTTTCTTCTCTGATTGCTGCGGCTAAAACTTCCAAAACAATGTTGAATAATAGTGGTGAGGGTGGGCAACCTTGTCTTGTTCCTGATCTTAGTGGAAATGCTTTCAGTTTTTCACCATTGAGGACGATGTTGGCTGTGGGTTTTTTAAATATGGCCTTTATTATTTTGAGGAAAGTTCCCTCTATGCCTACTTTCTGCAGGGTTTTTATCCTAATGAGTGTTGAATTTTGTTGAAAGCTTTCTCTGCATCTATTGAGATGATCATATGGTTTGTCTCCTTCAGTTTGTTAATATGGTGTATTACGTTGATTGATTTGCGTATATTGAAGAATCCTTGCATTCCTGGAATAAACCCCACTTGATCATGGTGTATGATCATTTTAATGTGCTGTTGGATTCTGTTTGCTAGTATTTTGTTGAGGATTTTTGCATCTATGTTCATTAGTGATATTGGCCTGTAGTTTTCTGTCTTTGTGACATCTTTGTCTGGTTTTGGTGTCAGGGTGATGGGGGCCGCGTAGAATGAGTTTGGGAGTATTCCTCCCTCTGCTATATTTTGGAAGAGTTTGAGAAGGATAGGTGTTAGCTCTTCTCTAAATGTTTGATAGAATTTGCCTGTGAAGCCATCAGGTCCTGGGCTTTTGTTTGTTGGAAGATTTTTAATCACAGTTTCAATTTCAGTGCTTGTGATTGGTCTGTTCATATTTTCTATTACTTCCTGGTTCAGTCTTGGCAGGTTGTGGATTTCTAAGAATTTGTCCATTTCTTCCAGATTGTCCATTTTATTGGCATAGAGTTGCTTGTAGGAATCTCTCATGATCCTTTGTAGTTCTGCAGTGTCAGTTGTTACTTCTCCTTTTTCATTTCTAATTCTATTGATTTGCGTCTTCTCCCTTTTTTTCTTGATAAGTCTGGCTAATGGTTTATCAATTTTGTTTATCTTCTCAAAGAACCAGCTTTTAGTTTTATTGATCTTTGCTATCATTTCCTTCATTTCTTTTTCATTTATTTCTGATCTGATCTTTATGATTTCTTTCCTTCTGCTAACTTTGGGGTCTCTTTTTTCTTCTTTCTCCTATTGCTTTAGGTGCAAGGTTAGGTTGTTTATTTAAGATGTTTCCTGTTTCTTAAGGTAGGATTGTATTGCTGTAAACTTCCCTCTTAGAACTGCTTTTGCTGCATCCCATAGGTTTTGGGTCGTCGTGTCTCCGTTGTCATTTGTTTCTAAGTATTTTTTTATTTCCTCTTTGATTTCTTCAGTGATCACTTCGTTATTAAGTAGTGTATTGTTTAGCCTCCATGTGTTTGTATATTTTACAGATCTTTTCCTGTAATTGATATCTAGTCTCATAGCGCTGTGGTCGGAAAGGATACTTGATACGATTTCAGTTTTCTTAAATTTACCAAGGCTTGATTTGTGACCCAGGATATGATCTATCCTGGAGAATGTTCCATGAGCACTTGAGAAAAATGTGTGTTTTGTTGCTTTTGGATGGAATGTCCTATAAATATCAATTAAGTCCATCTTGTTTAATGTATCATTTAAAGCTTGTGTTTCCTTTTTTATTTTCATTTTGGATGATCTGTCCATGGGTGAAAGTGGGGTGTTAAAGTCCCCTACTATGAATGTGTTACTGTCGATTTCCCCTTTTATGGCTGTTAGTATTTGCCTTATGTATTGAGGTGCTCCTATGTTGGGTGCATAAATATTTACAATTGTTATATTTTCTTCTTGGATTGATCCCTTGATTATTATGTAGTGTCCTTCTTTGTCTCTTGTAATAGTCTTTATTTTAAAGTCTATTTTGTCTGATATGAGAATTGCTACTCCAGCTTTCTTTTGATTTCCATTTGCATGGAATATCTTTTTCCGTCCCCTCACTTTCGGTCTGTATGTGTCCCTAGGTCTGAAGTGGGTCTCTTGTAGACAGCATATATATGGGTCTTGTTTTTGTATCTATTCAGCTGGTCTGTGTCTTTTGGTGGGAGCATTTAATCCATTTACATTTAAGATAATTATCAATATGTATGTTCCTATTCCCATTTTCTTAACTGTTTTGTGTTTGTTATTGTAGGTCTTTTCCTTCTCTTGTGTTTCTTGCCTAGAGAAGTTCCTTTAGCATTTGTTGTAAAGCTGGTTTGGTGGTGCTGAACTCTCTCAGCTTTTGCTTTTCTGTAAAGTTTTTAACTTCTCCATCAAATCTGAATGAGACCCTTGCTGGGTAGAGTAATCTTGGTTGTAGGTTTTTCTCCTTCATCACTTTAAATATGTCCTGCCAGTCCCTTCTGGCTTGCAGAGTTTCTGCTGAAAGATCAGCTGTTAACCTTATGGGAATTCCCTTTTGTGTTATTTGTTGTTTTTCCCTTGCTGCTTTTAATATGCTTTCTTTGTATTTAATTTTTGACAGTTTGATTAATATGTGTCTTGGCGTGTTTCTCCTTGGATTTATCCTGTATGGGACTGTGTGTTTCCTGGACTTGATTAACTATTTCCTTTCCCATATTAGGGAAGTTTTCAACTATAATCTCTTCAAATATTTTCTCCGTCCCTTTCTTTTTCTCTTCTTCTTCTGGAACCCCTATAATTCGAATTTTGGTGCATTTAATGTTGTCCCAGAGGTCTCTGAGACTGTCCTCAGTTCTTTTCATTCTGTTTTCTTTATTCTGCTCTGCAGTTGTTATTTCCACTATTTTACCTTCCAGGTCACTTATCCGTTCTTCTGCCTCAGTTATTCTGCTATTGATCCCTTCTAGAGCATTTTTAATTTCATTTATTGTGTTGTTCATCGTTGCTTGTTTCCTCTTTAGTTCTTCTAGGTCCTTGTTAAATGTTTCTTGCATTTTCTCTATTATATTTCCAAGATTTTGGATCATCTTTACTATCATTATTCTGAAATCTTTTTCAGGTAGACTGCCTATTTCCTCTTCATTTGTTAGGTCTGGTGGGTTTTTATCTTGCTCCTTCATCTTCTGTGAGTTTTTCTGTCTTCTCATTTTGCTTATCTTACTGTGTTTGGGGTCTCCTTTTAGCAGGCTGCAGATTCGTAGTTCCGGTTGTGTTTGGTGTCTGTCCCCAGTGGCTAAAGTTGGTTCAGTGGGTTGTGAAGGCTTCCTGGAGGAGGGGAGTAGTGTCTGTGTTCTGGTGGATGAGGCTGGATCTTGTCTTTCTGGTGGGTAGGTCCACGTCTGGTGGTGTGTTTTGGTGTGTCTGTGGCCTTATTACGATTTTAGGCAGTCTCTCTGCTGATGGGTGGGGTTGTGTTCCTGTCTTGCTAGTTGTTTGGCATAGGATGTCCAGCACTGTAGCTTGCTGGTCGTTGAGTGAAACTGGGTGTTTGTGTTGAGATGGAGATCTCTGGGAGATTTTCGCCGTTTGATATCACATGGAGCTGGGAGGTCTTTTGTGGACCAGTGTCCTGAAGTTGGCTCTCCCACCTCAGAGGCACAGCACTGACTCCTGGCTGCAGCACCAACAGCCTTTCATCCACACGGCTCAGAATAAAAGGGTGGAAAAGTAGAAAGAAAGAGGATAAAATAAAATAAAGTAAGATAAAATAAAATCAAGTTATTAAAATAAAAAATAATTATTAAGAAAAAAAATTAAGTAAAAAAAACGGGCGGACAGAACCCTAGGACAAATGATGAAAGCAAAGGTATACAGACAAAATCTCACACAGAAGCATACACATACACACTCACAAAAAGAGGAAAAGGGGAAAAAATAATATATCTTGCTCTCAAAGTCCACCTCCTCAATTTGGGATGATTCGTTTTCTATTCAGGTATTCCACCAATGCAGGGTACATCAAGTTGATTGTGGAGATTTATTCCGCTGCTCCTGAGGTTGCTGGGAGAGATTTCCCTTTCTCTTCTTTGTTCGCACAGCTCCTGGGGCTCAGCTTTGGATTTGGCCCTGCCTCTGCGTTTAGGTCGCCTGAGGGCATCTGTTCTTCGCTCAGACAGGACGGGGTTAAAGGAGCCGCTGATTCGGGGGCTCGGGCTCACTCAGGCTGGGGGGCGGGGGGGAGGGAGGGGCTTGGAGGGCGGGGGGGGGCAGGGAGGGGCTTGGAGGGCGGGGGGGGGGACGGAGGGGCTTGGAGGGCGGGGGGGGAGGGGCTTGGAGGGCGGGGCGAGCCTGCGGCGGAAGAGGCCCGTGTGACGTTGTACCAGCCTGAGGTGCGCCGTGTGTTCTCCCAGGTAAGTTGTCCCTGGATTACGGGACCCTGGCAGTGGTGGGCTGCACAGGCTCCGGGAGGGGAGGTGTGGAGAGTGAGCTGTGCTCACACACAGACTTTTTGGTGGCGGCAGCAGCAGCCTTAGTGTTTCTTGCCAGTCTCTGGGCTCCGCGCTAATAGCCGCGGCTCGGGCCTGTGTGTGGAGCTCCTTTAAGCAGCGCTCTTAATCCCCTCTCCTCGTGCACCAGGAAACAAAGAGGCAAGAAAAAGTCTCTTGTCTCTTCGGCAGGTCCAGACTTTTTCCCGGACTCCCTTCAAGCTCTGTTCACACCGCCAACTCCTCTCCCTGGGATCCTCTCCCTGGGATCCGGCTGAAGCCGGAGCCTCAGCTCCCAGCCCCGCCCTCCCCGGCGGGTAAGCAGACAAGCCTCTAGCTCTGGTGAGTGCTGGTCCGCACCCGTCCTTTGTGCCGGAATCTCTCCGCTTTGCCCTCCGCACCCCTGTTGCTGCGCTCTCCTCCGTGGCACTGAAGCTTTCCCCCTCTGCCACCCGCCGTCTCTGCCCGCGAAGGGGCTTCTAGTGTGTGAAAACCTTTCCTCCTTCACGGCTCCCTCCCACTGGTGCAGGTCCCGTCCGTATCCTTTTGTCTCTGTTTATTCTTTTTTCTTTTGCCCTACCCAGGTACGTGGGGGGTTTCTTGCCTTTTGGGAGGTCTGAGGTCTTCTGCCAGCGTTCAGTAGGTGTTCTGTAGGAGTTGTTCCACGTGTAGATGTATTTCTGATGTATCTGTGGGGAGGAAGGTGATCTCCGCATCTTACTCTTCCGCCATCTTCCCCCCTCTCCCCCGGATCCATTTTTAAATACAGCTGATACAGAGTAAATTATTTTTCTTTTGAAAATATCTTCTTAATAGTATTCACGTTTCCAAGAAAATCCAAGATGTTTTCTAATATAAGCTATTTGAAAGGAGGCTGATTTTCACTATTGTTATATTTTAACTCCTATATCTTTTGAGTAGAAAAAGATGCCTTACTTTTAGCTTTGTTTTGCTCAAGAATACACGTTAATTTTCATTATATTTTTCTCTAAATTTAAAGCATATTTTACTTTTAAATTCCAGTCATGGACAAGGCCATTATAGCTAATGAATGAATAAAACAGAACATAACACTAAATACTACCAAACTTTATTGTTGGTGGGAGTAGAAATGATGGGGGTGGAAGTTGAAGGATTCCTGTGTAGTTCTATATTATTTGTATTTTTACTATAATTATTTAGTCATTCCATACATGCATAATAAAAAAATATTCCTTTTTAACAAGTTGATCAAGTCTTGAGGTAAATATGCCTTTTCACAAAAGGCGGGAGTGATCTACCTAACGGCAGATTTTTTATAAACTATTGTACTTTGCACATCCTTATTATTTTTGAATAAAAAATTAAGTTCTGTTTCCTACCTATCACTTGTCCTGAAATAAAATGTGTATCATCTCTTTGCCAAAAAATGAATGTACATCTCTGTATCTCTATACATCATGTATAGATAGCTATAGATAGATCTATAGAGATATAGATATGATTATTTATACTTAAATACAGACAGATTTCCAGATTTTAAAATGCCTTTATTCTTCTCATCGAATGTTAAGGGATTTAAACCATATATTCATTTATCGGCATTGACTAGGGCATATAAAGAAAGGTTTAGATATGTAATATGTGTTGCTAATATTAACTAGAATCATTGTTTTGAAGTACAGATTTTAGTTCAATAACATAGCACATTATAGCAGAGCAAAGTTATTAACTTCAATTGATAAAGAATTATGAATATAATTATAATCCTGTTAATTATTTAAAGCCATGAATTATGCAAATACAGCAGGTATTATTAATCATGTGCAGGAACCAGAACAATTTCCCTAAAAGAACATATAAATATTTAAAAGTCTAACTTGGCTCTCTTATGTACTTTTACAGCTTTAGTGTTCCCTTATGAACAACGTTTGGATTCAGTTTTCCTTTATAAAATGAAAAATGCCCCAAATGCATCTTCTTCAAAGGCCAAATGAATGTCATTAGATTTCTCTTCTTGTCTATAAAATGTTTATTGACTGTGTGGTTCCAAGCATTTGTTTATATCAGAGACATCTCAGTTCTTTTAAGCTAATATTAGTCTGCACTGGCTGACGTCCTGCTCACAAATAGCACACTGTATGGATATCCCTGCTGTGAGACTAAGCTACATGTAATAGTCTTGTAGCATCTAATAAAGTATTAGAATTTCCAAAATTCACATATTGTGAACCTTTCCCCAGTACTAAGGAAGGACAGAGCCTTTAATGGCATAGTTATGACTAATTCCTATAAGTATACTCACCATTTATAGAAAGGACATAATGAATAAAATAGCAGGAAAAGCATTTCCAAATTGGAACTTTTGAAGATGCACAGTTGGTAAGAGCCTTGAATATCTACTTCTGTAAACAGATCATTGTAAATTTTCCTGCAAGAAATACTGACCTTTTCCTTTAAGGAGCAACATGTAGAAATATTTTAAAAGGATTCTATAAACAAGGACTCTGTTTGCATCAAAATATTAGAGTTTAATTCCTGTTTTTTTTTAAATCCAGTTTCATTTCATTTAAAATAGAACTTTTCATAACTGACTCCAGAAGTATTATTTAAAACCTCAAGACATTTCCAAGTATCAGAAGAGGTACATGTTTGTGACCTTGGAATGTGACTCTCACTTGGAAAATGTCAAGGTTGGGCGGAGAAGAGGGTAGGAGTTTGGGAAGTGGCAAAGGGGCATGTAGGAAAGCAGTGTAGGGGAGCATTGTGCTACTGAGGCTATTAAAGTCTTAGCCTTCAGAACAATGTCTGGATAGAGGGACTTTCAGAAACAGTGGTTCACTGAATGTTATAAGCTGCTGCTGTTTATGGCGTATTCACAGTAAATGACAGTAAACATCAACTGTTGGTTAGTGGAGGTATCAGAGACATGACTGTTTAAGCATACACTTTATCTATGTGTTTTCTAGTAAGATAGTAGCCAAACTTTATTCTGGATGGGATAACATTTAGACTTGGGTTTTGGTTGTGCCTCTAATTTTTAAAAATTTTACTGGAGTATAGTTGATTTACAATTTTGTGTTAGTTCAGGTGTACAGCAAAGTGATTCAGTTATACATATACATGCATTCATTCTTTTTCAGATTCTTTTCTCATATAGGTTATCACAGAATGCTGAGTAGAGTTCTCTTTGCTATACAGTAGGTCCTTGTTGGTTATCTATCTTATATATAGTAGTGTGTGTATGTTAATCCCAAGCTCCTGATTTATCTCTCCCTGCCACTTTACCCCTTTGGTAACCATAAGTTTGTTTTTGATATCTGTAAGTCTGTTTCTGTTTTGCAAATAAGTTCATTTGTATCACTTTTTTAGATTCCACATGTAAGTGATACCATATATTTGTCTGACTTACTTCACTTAGGATGATAATCTCTAGGTCCATCCATGTTGTTGCAAATGATTATTTCATTCTTTTTTTATGGCTGAGTAGTATTCCATTGTATAAATGTACCACATCTTCTTTATCCATTCATCTGTCGATGGACATTTAGGTTGCTTCCATGTCTTGGCTACTGTGAATAGTGCTGCTGTGAACACAGGGGTGCATGTATCTTTTCAAATTATAGTTTTGTCCAGTTATATGCCCAGGAGTGGGATTGCTGGATCATATGGTAGTTGTATTTGGCATCTGTCTAAAACATTACAGAGTTAGGAAAGGATGTTGGAGAAAGAACTGTTGAAGTAAATGGGATTCTTAAATTGTAAACGATTTTTGTTCTTGTCTTTCCTGAATTTTTGCTTGTGACTCTGCTTTCTGCCCTGACGCTAGGGGCTCTGCTCTCTGTGTTGCCTGCTGTCTGTTTGAACCGTAAGTACTTTCAATAGCTTTTCTGATCTTGTTCTTCTGAAGATTACCCATGATCTCAGTGTCAAAATCTTTTATCTTTCAATATTTTTCAAAATTAAAAAATAGGTATTATCTATGAGACATTATAACATTGGAATATTTATTATGTATATGTCTGTTAGGTGAAAGGTATAACTAGGATCAGCAGGTAGAAATTGAATTCTTTGCATGAAGGGGAACACATTGAGTTTTGCTGTAAGAAAGAACTTTCTAATCTGTAATATGTCTACAGTCGGAATGAGCGTGCTTTTTGCCTTCCTCAACCTTTTTTTTTTTTTTTTTTTTTTTTACCATGGCTGGATTTCTGGGCTCATCATGTAGAATCTCTCTGTTCCAGTTGACACTTGGCATTTATTTAATGGATGCTGTCATTTAAATATACTTTTAAAGCACTTTATACAAATTGTATCAGGTGATTTATATAATAATTTAGTGAGCTAAATATTAATCATAGTGTCCTCATTATTCAGTTAAGTAAAATGAGGCACAGAAGGGCTAAACACCTTGTCCAAAGTCACCAGGTAGTCAGTGGCACATTTAGGTTTAGGCAGTCTGGCACCGTAGTCTGTGCTATTAATATCTTCTCCATACTGCTTTTGCACTCAGTGTCACAGAGACAGAGTCCAGATCCCCATGGCTTAGAGCTAATAAAGAGTTTTCATTGTTCGTGCCATCTTACTTCTCTAGCCTCATTTTCAAACATCGCACCCCCACATTCCTTTAATCCCGGCACATGGCTCTGTTGCCTTCCATCTGAACGTGCCTGGAGTCTTCAGGTGTCTGCACCACTTGCCAACCCACCTCTATGTCCCCCGCACCTGCTGCGGCCCTGCTTCTAGCATTCTGTCTATGATGATCCCCCACTTATTTCTCAGTCAGACATCACTGCCTCTGTAAAAGTTGCTGAAATACTGGGCCCAATTAGCTACTCCTCATTTTAGCCAAAACTTCAAATTTTCAAACTATTATGACCACATGGCATATTAAATCACTTGTATTTCTTCCCCTTTTATAACCTAGAAACTCTGCAAAGTCTTGAACCACGTCTTTTTCATTTTTGGACCCTCAGACTTCGATAAGTAAATGCATTTAAAACTTGTCTAAATTAATGGAGCACAATAGTAGAAAGCAAGAGTTTCTTATCATGTTAAGAGTTGAAGCAGGAGCTAAATGAACGGTCATCACAGCTGTGGCAAAGGAGATTCCTGCATGGGGAGAAAGCTTAAGCTGGATCCTTGTCTCCATGGCCTTTTTAATTTTTTTTTAATTTTTATTTTTTGCAGCCAACTCTAAATAGACCTTTAATGACTGGGGTGTGGCTGGACCTAAACGTTGAATGGTTTAGGGCACTGAGGACTGAAGTCAAGCAATCAGTAGGCCGTCTGAGACTGCTGCTGGCGGTAGCCACCCCGGCGCCTGTAGCCCTCATTTTTGCGGTAGCCATCCTTCTGGTCTCGGAAGTAGCCACCATAGGTACCCTGCTTGTGATCAAACACCCTCTCATTGTTTTCAAACACCCTCTCATTGTTTTCCACCAGGCTGCCCAGCTTCTCAGCCAGCTGCAGTGCCAGGTTCTGCTGGGCAGTGGGCTCAGTGCGGTGCATCACCACTGTCTGTATCGGCTGGTCCAGGGAGGATCCATGGCCTTTTTTAGCTCTCTCATCCCAATTCTGTGTCATGCCTCATAGCTAAAAAGTGCCAGTCAGAAACGCCTATCCATTGTGTGTGGCTCAGACTAGTTAATTAACTAGAGCCTCGTTCTTAGAAAAAGTGTTTGTACTGTAGTCCAGAAAGAGTTCCTCTCTGTCTCTCTTCCTCACTAAATTCCCTTTCATATTTTTCAAGTCTACAGAAGCTACATTTGGGCACAGACTTCTGCAATTTGCCTCTGTACAAACATTCAAGCAGGATATAATTATCCCCCAGAGACATTGAATAGGTATATTCTTGTTAAGATTTAATTCTTTTCACCTTGGGAGAGAAACTAATGCTCCATAATGTCACTTAGGAGACTGAGATTTTCTCATTACATAGGGTTAAATGAAAAGAGAAAATGCTTGAATTTATACTTGTGAATTAGATGAGTATGCAAGTGAATTTGTGATCTTAGATTATTTTTTCTACTAACTGAGGTATAGATTTCTGATTGTTGGAGAGATGATTTTACTATTGATGTTTGGTGCCCTTTACGAACAGACCTAACATATAATATTTTATGTCATTTTTTAAATTATGTTATTCTGAAATTCATGCACAAATTCAAAGGACATTAGTATTTATAAAAATTACAGAAGAATTCACTGATTTAGTGAAAAAGTTAACACAGTTTTTAAAATGCATTGAAAAGACAGGGAACAAAGGACAGCAAATCAATTTAAAATGGTAACTATCCAGATACTACAAAAGCGTATTAGTTATCTTCGTGATCCACTGGTAATTCTTCTTATTCCATATGCTGATTCCCCAGAAGATGGTGCGAAACTAGGTGTCCTATTTGAAATTTGGCCTTATTTTATCATTTTCATCTTGCAAGTTGTTAAAGCCTTGATTCTTAGTTGAAATTCACTTGTGTCTTTGATTTATTTTGGCTTATTTACCACACAATTTAATGTAAAAATGTACAATACACTCATTATAGAAAAATTAAAAGGAGTAAAGAGAACAAAGAGCTCAGCAAAAATTATATATATGCCTAATAAATATGAACATATGTTCAAACAATTAGTAGAAGAGCTAAATCAGGTAGTTTTTTGGGGTCTTTTTTTTTTGCCTATCAAATTGGAAATGGTCAATAAAGCAGAGGAGTTAGTGAGGTGGACATGCCCTTTCTTGTTGGTGGGATTATAAATCAGTCTGATGGTTTTTGAAAGCAGTTTGGCAATATGCATAAAAAGCATATTTAATCCTTTGACCCAGCAATTTGTCTTCTGAGGCTCTTTCCTAAGGACATGATTAAATAATATGGACAAGATTGTTCTTTGCTGTGTTATTTTTCAATAGGAAAAAAAAAGAGAAACAGCCAGCAACTCAGTTGTTGGCACACAAGGGATCAGTTAAACAAATCATGATATATCAATGCAGTAGGACATTATGCAAGTATTAAAATGTTTTCAAGAAATTTAGTAAAGTGAATAACTATCGAGCATATAATACGAATCTAAAAATATAGGCCATATAGCCAGTATATTTAATTTTTAAAATCTACGTAGAGAAATTAATGTTAAAAGAAAAGTTTCTAAAATATTAACACAATCTCTGATGTGGTAAGATTATGATTAAGTATTAAGTTATAAAAGTTTTCTTATAATCAGAAAAAAAAAAACTTAAAGCTTAATTTTGTAAACTCCAAGTGGAATAAGATATGTGCTGTATATATATGGAATCTAAAAAAACGGTACTGATGAACCTAGTGGCAGGGTAGGAATAAAGAAGTAGACGTAGAGAATGGACTTGAGGACATGGAGAGGGGTAAGGGTAAGCTGGGACGAAGTGAGAGAGTGGCATGGACATATATACACTACCAAATGTAAAATTGATAGCTAGTGGGAAGCAGCCGCATAGCACAGGGAGATCAGCTCCGTGCTTTGTGACCACCTAGAGGGGTGGGATGCGGGGGGAGGGAGGAAGATGCAAGAGGGAAGAGATATGGGAACATATGTATATGTATAACTGATTCACTTTGTTATAAAGCAGGAACTAACACACCATTGTAAAGCAATTATGCTCCAATAAAGATGTAAAAATAAATAATAAAAAGATATGTGCTGTGCTTACAATTAAAAACAAAGATTTCACAAGATCATTGTGTCATTATGTTTGGTATATCTTCCTTACAAGAAAAATTATACCAAGAAATATATCTGGAAAGTGCTATTTAGAGAAGCACTTAATCCTACCTGATGAAAACTGACAGGGTCCACAAGTACAACTTCCAGCAGGTTCCTCCAAAACTGAGATGGAACACTGAAGGAGTACAGTTCCTAAGGCCTTACCTGGAAAGTGAGCTGCTACATGCTTTCCACGAGTAATACTACTGGTAGGAAAACTCATGCTTCTCCTTAAACCAGATGTGCCCGGTCCTGAGCCATACTGGGCTTCTGATGATAATGGCTATGTTACCCTCCTGCTTTTCTACTTCTAGCAAATTCTGTATTTGGTTTCACACAAATTCCCTAAGGAGAAGGAGCATATAGATACTATTTTATTGCACCTTGTTAGTTGGTCTCTGACTGCAAATAACACATTGTCTCTGAAACCGTAATAGTAATGCAACCAGTCCTACATCTTACAAATCTTTGATTTTGTACATGGTATCTGCAGTGCAGCTATTATGTTCAGCCTCCCCTGATTATAGAGGTTTGTGCTGTTAAATAGTAAATAATAGAGACAGTAATTACTGCCAAATCCTCCCTGAACCCAGATATCTCAGGTAATTTTAAATATTCTGTGTTCACATTTCGCCTGTTTTGAATTTCTCTTATTAGCGAACTGGGAAGGCTTTAGACACAGATGAACCAGAACTTTTTACTGGGTCATTTTGGCTTAGATGCTTGATAATTTCATGTGTTTACTCAAATTATATTTTCCTCATTAAAAACAAAAGACTCAACTTTTGCAAAGGATGGCTTCAAACTAGCAGAAGTATTCTAGGTATGGATGCTGTGTTTGATCAAAGCTTATGTGTGCTAATTTGCATGTGCTTTACAATAAATATAAAATACTAGATGGTTTCAGATCTAGTTTATGCATCAGGAAAAGCAAATTGTAAAGCTTTTATTCATCTGCAATGTACAGTCATTTTGAAATGGCTGTTTCCACTGGGAATATCTAGGTAGCATGCAAAACAGATATTTCTTCTGGCAAAGAAGTTTCTTGTTACGACATGACCACAACCAAGCCATTCTTCCTCTTTTGATTAGTATTCACTGTCTCTGTTTAGCTGTCTGCAGTTGGTGCAGTTTGGGAATTGAGTATAAGTAAAGGAAGACTCTCATACTGTAGGATTTGCACCGTTCTGCTTAAGTGTAACTATTATCACAGTTAAACAATTATCAGAAATATCAAGGTCAAGGGGAAACTGGAGAAAGCCAAAATCCAGAAAGAGACATTTGATATCTTTAAAATTTATTTAAAATATAAGTGTAAAAATGACATGGAAGAGTTAAGTGGAAGATACCAACTGTATGTGAAAAATGACAATGTCAGCTAATCCACTAATTGTCAAAATGGCTATGAAAACATGATCCAATTATTCATCTAAACTTTCTCACCTTTACCTCTTCCTGTTCTTTACCTGTCCACCGCAGCTGTACCTTTCTTTGATCTTTCATTTTGAGGCTCTTGCCCTTAACTTGGAGAATTACAGCAACTGCCTACCTCTTCTTATCTCACTAGGTCTTCCCTATAATCTAAGAGTCAAATTCATGGTCTCTTTGAAAAGCTACATCTCCCTATATTAATGTTTTTTGAAGAAGAAGCTACAGGGAAAAGGGATAGGAGATAATGTTTCCTAGAGCAGCTCTTGTAGGCCATGCATATATGTAAACATTAGTTCATTTAATTACTACAACAGTCTATTTATGGTAGATGGTATCAATCCCATATTCCTGAGGGAACTTAGGGCTAGTCAGATCCAAATTCTTCGGCAAAGTCCTACAGGTACCAAGAGAAAAAGGTTGGGTTTTTACCTAGAACTCGCTGTTTGTTGTTGGTCCTTTTTCTTTTCTTTCATTCTGGTTTTCGGTTATAGAGTCTCATTCTGGTTTTCGGTTATAGAGTAACATAATGATCATTTGCTGTCTGGAAAAAAATTGGAATTGAAGTTTATAGATTTCGCTTATAAATATTTAATTTGTTATTTAAATGGAGAAAAATATCTCAGAAGTTAAAGTTTTTTATTAATTAAAAGTTTGATACATATTATATATTCTCTGTACCTATTATGAAACACATTGTGTTGAATTGTAGCTATCTAATAAATAAGGTCAAGGTGGTGATCACTATGGCTGTTTGCAGCTCTTCTGTCTATCTCTCCATCCTGGTACATGGAAACATGACCCCACCCACTTAAATATAGGTCTGGCTATATGATATTTTTGATGAATGGAGTGTGAGTGACAGTAACCTGTATCACTTCTGGTCAGATGATCTAAGAACCATTGAATGCTTTACCATGTTCACTTTTCTCTCAGACCAAGCTGCCAACAACATTCAAGATGGTGGCTACTCTGTCCTCTTGAGTGACTGCAGTGCATGGCCATTCCATGCTGTGGTGGAAGGACTAAGTTACTGAGATTTGGGGATTCATTGTTATAAAACAATAGCCTAAAATTACTGATAAACTAAACATCAATGATTGTATTACAGCTGAATCAGCAAACATGTTAAGGAAATGTTTTTCAGGATCACATACTGTATCTGTGGCCCACATTTGGCTCATGTGATACCAAAATTTTTCATCTCCAAAGAAGTCAAATAGGGCTCTCCTGGTGGCGCAGTGGTTGAGAGTCTGCCTGCCGATGCAGGGGACACGGGTTCATGCCCCGGTCCGGGAAGATCCCACATGCCGCAGAGCGGCTGGGCCCGTGAGCCATGGCCGCTGAGACTGCACGTCCAGAGCCTGTGCTTTGCAACGGGAGAGGCCACAACAGTGAGAGGCCCGAGTACCACAAAAAAAAAAAAAAAAAAAAAAAAGTCAAATAAAAATTGATTTGAATTTTATTGATGGTTTTTGAAATTAAAGATGTCTAGCAATAAGGTTGTCTTCCTGGAAGGAAATTGTTTTCCCTAACAGAAGGTAGTCAAGTAAATTTTGAGTAAGAATTAAGATATGTAAAGCAAACACAGGTAAGTTCTGTGATCCATTCTATCTTAATGTTTTAGGTTAAAATGGAATATAACATCATCAGAGAAGCATTTCCCTGTTGCAGTATTAGAACTTAACAGTAGTGAACAAAAGTGGTAATCATTTTATCATTAGATGCTTATTGCTAATCATTTTGTAGCTTCTGTAATGGCATGATATTAATATTATTTAAAGATACTTTTTAAAAACTGTAATGAGACTTAAACATTTTATTTCAAAGTGTGAACAAAGATACACTACAAAACGTAAAATAGCTATCTAGTGGGAAACAGCCGCATAGCACAGGGAGATCAGCTCGGTGCTTTGTGACCACCTAGAGGGGTGAGATAGGGAGGGGGGAGGGAGGGAGACACAAGAGGGAAGAGATATGAGGATATATGTATATATATAACTGATTCACTTTGTTATAAAGCAGAAACTAACACACCATTGTAAAGCAATTATACTCCAATAAAGATGTTAAAAAAAAGATTAATATAACTGATTCATCCAAAAGAGGTCTATCTACAGTTAAAGTCTACTCCTTTTAAGTTTATATTGTCTTTTGTCTTATTTGAGGCATTTTTGGAAGAAAACAGAGATAATGAAGTAAACTAATATTTCCCTGTATATTCCCCAGTTGGTTATGTATTATGATTTTGGTTTATATATTGCAAGAAATAATAATTTTTAAATGTCCAGACTGCTTATGAAGTAGATGTTATTAACGTTCCCCACCTATGTACAAAGATGAAAACAAGCACAGAGATATTACCCATAACAGCAAGTAATTTCATCCCAGTAACTTCAGAGCTGTTACTCCTAACCATTACACTATTCAGTCACCCCTTCTAGTTAGAATTGGTAAAACTTTTTTTTTAAATATCAAGCTAAAGTGAATGCAAGCTTATGTAAGTTTAGATTAAATTATTTTCTCAATAATCGACTGATTTTTTTTACCAATAATTTAAAAATAAGAACTAAAAGTATTTGTATCTTCTTTTGATTTATAGTATATCTATCTATCTATCTATATATATGTTATATAAAAGCAAGTAATGGAATCTCTTCAGTTATTATGCATTTGAAAATCTCATTAGGTCTAACTTTATGATGTAGCTATTGCCTCTTTGTAAGGTACATTATATGTCAGATGAAGTGCTCAATCTGGAAGACTCTCAAAAAAAATAAATTATCTTCTAAAATGTAGGGATAATTGACAAATCAGAGCATCTGGTACCTTTTAAACTTCTCATACCCTATATTCTCCTATCATGATAAAGCTGGAATTCATAATATGTTTTAAAGACTTGTTTGTTTTTATCTTTATTTAACGTCATTCTACCATGTACCCCAGAAGATGTGGATAGTTCTGAAGAGGTTGTCATGCAATTTAACTGACACTTTTAAAAAAAAACTGCTACACTTTTTAAGATCTCTTTCTGTTCTATTTTCTGAATTTAAGAAGCTACCTTTTTTCCTTCAGTTTGCTTCATTTGGGCAGTGATTTCAAGTGGGAGACATTACTACAATGTATTAGTTAATATCCAGGCAAACATGGCTTTCAGCATATTGTTTCTTTTATCTTTTTTTCACTTACAAAAGCTTTCCTATTTTGTGATGATGTATTTACTTCATTAGCTATTGTGGTGGTTTACATGGGATAGCCTTGCTTTAATGTAATTTATATGCAATACCTTTCATAGAAGAAGGCATTACTAAAGGGAGAAGCTAATAAAATTATGAAAGAGAATAAGTGACATGGACAAAAGATAGTAGCAGAATGGGCATAGAATCTAAGTATTGTGTTTTTTGTGATGTTACTTAATTTCTCTGGGTCTGATATGTAAAATGGGGTAATGATGCTTAGCTATCAGAATTCATAGAGAATTTACCTAGGATAATGCAAATAAACCTTCTGGTATCATATTTTGTCACATAGTAGATTGTCAGATATTCATCCAATACATATTCATCCTTCATGGGCGTTGCTTGTCATATGGTTTATGGAATTCCATGTCCATTTGTGGAATTTGAATCTCGTAATGGTAGTGACTATTTTCTACTCATTGTTCTATTTAGCACAGAAAGTGGTAGGAAGTATACAGTAACTTAGTAAATGTTTTTCCAATAAATTGATTTCACAACAGCCCTGTGTAGACAGCTATATATGTGGGTCTGTTCATTGTATGTCACTACTGTTCTCACTGGTAATTCTCTGTGCTTGTTTCTAAATTGTTTTAAAATGAGACTTTATTTGTGCTTTGTTTATTATTATTACTCTTCTTTTTATTGTGGTAGGAATAGATAACATAAAAGGGTAGATTCCCTCAACAAAATTTTAAGGATACAGCACAGTATTGTTAACTATAAGCACAGTGTTTTATAGTAGATCTCTAGAACATATTCATCTCGCTTAACTGGAAATTTATACTCGTTGGACAGCATCTCCCTATTTCTCTCTCCCCTATCCCCTGGCAACCACCATTCTACTTTTTGGGTCTGTGAGTTCGGCTAGTTTAAATATCTCCTATAAGTATAATCATATACATATATGCCCTTCTGCAACTGGTTTATTTCACTTAGCATAATATCATCCATGTTTATTCATGTTGAGATACATATCAGTATTTCCTTCTTGTTGTGGCTGAATAAGATTCCATTGTATGTATATACCACGTTTTCTTTATTCTTATGGTGCTGGCAAATTTCCAGTTTTCATTTATCTTGCTGGTATAGCTAACTGAATTTATATATCTGTATCAATATTTACATTTATCTCTCCCTGTAAATCTATATCTATACTACCTATATCTATATCTCTATGTGTGTAGTGTACTTGTAAATTTTTAATGACAGGCTCACTAAAAAAAAAAGGCAAGCTCTGATTTTTAATGGTTGCTTATTTCTATAGTGTAAATACTTCAATCATATACAAATTCACACCATCAACGTGATATTGCTGAGTATGGAGTTGGAAAGATGTGTAGAGACGTACCATTATATAACCTTTTCACCATACAGATACAGAGATGTAAATAACCTCACAAGCATAAATAATAGTAAGATGCAGCAAAATCATTAGGAAGTGTTCAGTTTTTTTAATTTATTGAAGTTTCTTTAGTATAATTTATTTAATGGTAAGTTTATATCATTTAATTTTAACAAAGACCGTGTTTAATTGGAGGCTTGCAGAATTCCTTAAAGTTTAACACTCAGCTCTCACGAGGCAGTAGAAACTGGTGCTCCAGCACAGCACTTTAATTTCGAAGTCCCTGTTGCTTTCTCATTTTCAAAACCAAAAATTTTTTGGTGTTCTCTCTTTTTTTTTTTTTTTCTTTGCGGTACACGGGCCTCTCACTGTTGTGGCCTCTCCCGTTGCGGAGCACAGGCTCCAGACACGCAGGCTCAGCGGCCATGGCTCACGGGCCCAGCCGCTCCGCGGCATGTGGGATCTTCCTGGACCGGGTCACAAACCTGTGTCCCCTGCATCGGCAGGCGGACTCTCAACCACTGCGCCACCAGGGAAGCCCTGGTGTTCTCTTATGTCCTTTTAATTCTTGATGTTTGGTGAGTTTCTACAGTAAATATTCATACGTAGAAACTTACCAAACAATTCAAGAATTTGCCTTTTGTTTGTACACTTGAAATAGTATATCCTGCCTGAATGATTTCTATAATATATTACCAAGGGTCATAAGAGCTAATCTTCAAATCACAAATGCACTTTATTACCCTTTGTTTCTTTTTTATTTTAACAAGGCTGAAATATTTCGTTTCACCAAAGATAAACTATATGTTAAGTAAAAGACTATCAGCTGTGAAATACAAATTTTGAAACATTTTCTGAACATGTTTTTTTACTAGTGAACATTTCAATATTTAGTATTAAATACATACTTTTTCAAAATAAATATAAGAAAACAGGGCCTGTAAATGCAAAGTATACCTGTCAGGTTTTTTACCTGTAAATGGTACTTATAGGACTCAAAATGTTCAAGTTAAATTTAAGTTAATCCACAAAAATTTCTCCTCCCACACAAATATATGTCCCAGACCTACTTCTTCCTCTCTGCCCCTCATCATACACTCTGCCACTGCAGTCATGAAGGCTGTGGTGAAGAGCCTCACACTTTACAACTCTGTAGAAAAAGAAACCATGGTAAAATATAAACATGAATATCTTAGACCAAAGCACTTCTGGAATTGCGTGGTGTGAAGAGCTCCATGGACTCTCTTCCCAGTGAAACAACCATAACTATTGAAAACTGTAATGAAGTCTCTGAAAACTGAATTGAATGAAAGTCTCTGGAAATTGTCTTCACATCATACAGCAAATGGAGAAACATTTCTTTTTTTTTTTTTTTGCTGCGGTACGCGGGCCTCTCACTGCTGTGGCCTCTCCCGCTGCGGAGCACAGGCTCCAGACGCGCAGGCTCAGCGGCCATGGTTCACGGGCCCAGCCGCTCCGCGGCATATGGGATCTTCCCGGACAGGGGCACGAACCCGTGTCCCCTGCATGGGCAGGTGGACTCTCAACCACTGCGCCACCAGGGAAGCCCGAGAAACATTTCTTAAAGAAAATCCACTAAGTCTCACAATGAGAGTCTATGACGTTTGAGTCACAACCCACTCCCCTCTTTCCCTAGCTCAGTGTGACAAAAGCATTACTCTAGGTGGAAGTGGCCGTATGACCACCTGACCATAGCTTTAGAGATATAGCTGGTTCTGAATCACCTGATTCCTAGTAGAGATCCTTCCTCTTGTACGTGGAGGGAGAGCTGCCAAGATTATGAAAATGGGAAAGAAGAATCATCTTTTCAACAAATGGTAATAGACAACTAGAGATTCATATGCAATAAGAATGAAGTTGGACACTTACCTCACACCATATACAAAGTTTACCTCAAAATGGATCAAGAAAAGCCCGGGAACGAATCCAAGTGATTCTTCCCCCTAAAGCTTCCTGCCATGTGCTGTTTGAATAATTTCACTTTACTTCCCATGATGTGTTAACTGTCTACCAGTTGCATACTAAAATACAGTTGTCTCCCTGCCAGGATATGGAGTTATCGATGCAGACATTAATGAGAAAAGTTTTGGCAGGTAACTATCTTTAGGATACATACTTGATGTCAGCAATGCTGCGTATTATTGGTTTTGGGTGGAGGAAGGAAAATATGTTCATATTATATGTTTAGCCCAGAGGTAGAAGTCAGGAGAGGGCTTTAATGAATATCTTACAGAGACTGGGCGTCTGGGGCGTTTTCACAGTGAGAAAAGTATTACAGACTATTGTTTATCCATTCAACTATGAGTAAATGAAGAAGAGATTAGCAGTTTCATTCCACTCTTGTTGGAAGAATATGTAAATTCTTATAAATTTACTAGAGATTATGTGGACTGTATGTATTACATTTTAAAATGGGCTTACGTCTTAAATTTTCATAGATGTGTACATGAGTTACATCCTAAATATTACCTAATGAAAGTATACTTAATAAATTATGCTAGAATAATAGAATAGGAACTTGTACAGCCATCAAAATATTGAAGTCAAAATGTTGAAGAATTTTTATATAGAGAAGTAGAAAAGTGTCTATGACCAACTGAAGAATTTTGAAAATGAATTACACAACAGTGTTCATAGTATGTTGTTTAGGATAAGATGTATTGAGAGGAATGTAGGATAGAGATAGAGACGATCCATGTGAATATCTTTTGGCTCTGGTGTTCAAATAATTGAGTGTATCTCTATGATAAAATTATGAATATTTTTTTCTTTTTACTTTTCTGATGAAATTATTATTTTACAATAATCAAAAGCTTTTTAATTTGGAACAAAACAATTAGTTAACTCACAATGAACATTAGTATAACTAGAAGGTAATTTATAGGGATTAATGGGAAAACAATGGATGGCAAAGTAATGTATTGAAAATATACTACTTGTTTAAGAAACATTTTCATATTGAAAGGAGGTAACCTTTGTTTTGTTGAGATGCATTTTCCCTTTTCAAGGATAAGAGAGGCTTCAGTGTGTTTTAATCAAATTTAACCCTTTTGCACCTTTACAATATTTTGTGATCAAATTAACCAAGCAAACGCTTTAACCTATAGCAAAGTTTGTGGTGATTATAAATTCACTTGCAGATAAAAATTGACCATGCAGTAAAGACATGGCATGAATTTTTCTAGTTTATATTACATTGGGGTGGTGGTAAGCTGTTCTCTGGTTTATAAAACACGCATGTATTAAAAACCTGAGATGTAAAGGAGCCAAGTACATTTGAGCAACTAAAGGCAAGTATGATTAGAGTGTGGAACGATGAATGGATTTGTATGGGTCTTAGGGGGTAAACAGAGACTACTTCATGCAGCATCTTGTAGCTTGTGTTTATCGTTTTGGATTTTATACCAAGAAAAATAGGGAACCACTGATAAGTTTAGTCAAGTGAAGTGACATGATCATCTTTATCTTTTTGAGCTCATTATGACCCCCACGTGGAAAAGGGACTTGGTTGGGAATGGAAGATACTTGTTTGGGGTTTGGAGAGTCAACAGGCTGAGTGAGGATGCAAAGAGACCAGTTAAGAGATCGTAATAGTTGTCTAGTCATGAAAGTATTGTGATTTGGACTAGAATAGAGGCACTGGACATTGGTGAAAGAGAAGACTTTTTAGCTGTAGAATCTATATATGTTGAGGCTTCATTGAAACAACAGAGAGGGAAAGAGAGAAATCCCGTATGCCTTGAAGAATCTGGCAGCAGAGGTTTATTAAAGGGTAGTTCCATTTATTAAGGTAGGATACACCTGCAGAGAAGGAGGTTTGAAGTAGACTGTACTGAGTTTTAAAATTCTGGTGATATCAAATTTAAGGCGGAGTTATTCAGTAAGTAGTAGAAAATATTTGTCTAGAGTACATGGAGCTCATTTTAAAATTATTTCCTCTTAAATCATTATTCCTCCTGCAGAAAAGTGGCACTAACTCTAAGTCAGCCATTTTTGGTTTGGTTTTGGTTTTGGTTTTGGTTTTGGTTTTGTTTTTTCAAGAAATCATTCCTGAAATGATGATATCCAAAATCTATCATACCAGGAAACAGTGGCCTAATGCGAACTATTTTTTTTATTAACAACTGCCATAGAGAATAGCGTAGAAACTCTTTTGGGTGTGAAATAGAAAACTATCTGGCATGCTATATTTAGGGATACAGACCCTGACTGACTGTTCTCCAATGAAAGAGTGTTTGTTGACAGATAGGAAAATATCTGGTGTTATGAATTCATCTTAACTTATTCTTATATTGAAAAGCATGCTTTTTCTTGAGAAACCATCTCAGAAATCTCCTTACTGTTAACCAAATTAGAATAGTTTTATAATGTAAATTAGTATTGCAAGTGTTACAGAACATGTGTACAATTTAAAAGTGTATTGAATGTAAGCAGTGCCCTTTTGTGTGCAACTAAACTAGATACCTCCAAAAATATCTTATTCTGAGTTTTATCTGTCTTGAAAAAAATTACTAAAATTCCAAATGCTGCCATAATTTCTGCCCATTTATTGCAGCATGGCTTTTGCCTCTTCTATGAAAGAACATTTATACATTATTTTTAAAAATCATGTAATAAAAACAAATGTTTTTAAGGAAAAAATGAGAGTCTGGGACCCAGAAAATTTTATTTGCACTTGTAGTAGAAAGTTTTTCTTTTTCCTGCAGCAATTTCAACAATAAAGGCTTTTTAATAAAGAACTATATTTTGTTGTTGCAAGATAAAAATAATAACTTGGTTGGTCAAAGTAGAGAGAATCAAGCCTAAATGCTTGTTTGTTTAACCTTCAGTACACAAACTCGGAAACCTCACAGTCCCATCTTTCTCGTGAGTCTTTGGGTGCAATTTTGTTTACAGCTCAGGTCACATGTGCTTGTGTTTGAGCATATGTGACCTGAGCCCTTTGGGGCTCCAGGCACGATACAAGATAGTTGCCGTATACATAAGGATGAAACAATGCAACCAACAAACTACTGAAGTGCTTACAATCGTCTATGATCTAATGAACTTTCGGAAAAAGTGACATTTGTGCTGAGAAGTTCTGAACTATGAAAAATGGAGGAAAAAAAATTTTTAATTAAAAAATTTTTAAAAAATGGAGGAGAAGAAGGAGGAGGGTATTAACTACAGAGAAATACCATATACAAAGGCCCTCAGGCTTGAGCAAGTGGGTGAACTTGTAGAACTGAAAGAGGCCAGTATCTGTGGAGCTGGGAGAGTAGCCTGAGCCAAGTGCCATAAAATGAACTAGGAGAGTTTGACAGGGGACTTTGGAGTTGAGAAAGAGTGGTAACTTCATTCCCAGGTCAGTAGGAAGCCACTGAAGAATTTGAGAAGTTCTAATGATGAGATGTACGCTTTTAAGGGGACCACTCTGATGCTGTTTGCCATGAAAAGGACATAGAGAGGGCAAGAGGTCAGGAGGTGCAGAGTTTCAGGTCAGGTATAGATCGGCTGGAAGAACTTGTACTTACTGTGCAATCAGGTTAGATGAAGTTTCCAGTGAAGTTAGCCAAGGACTTGCAAAAGCTGTTAGATAATATCATAGGCAAGGACTGATGCACTATTCATCAATATAGAGTCCTGTGGCTCATCAGAGCCCTCAGTGGAGTAGATACCATTAACACGTAAGAGCCAAGGCAGCATCTGTCTCATTCTAGGAAGTACAGTCTGGTCCTTAAAGTCAGAACCAGCAAGGCCACATCATCCTCAGTGGCTGACAGGCATCTCATCATCTTTCTGGTAGTCTAGAATGCACATATATCCTTAGGAGGCCTTTTTACTTTTGCAAGTGGCTTGTGCAGCGTAATGGCAGTTATAGTGGGAAAAAAAATGTAGCCTCACATGAAGTATATTTTGCAGTGAGCACTGAGGATGTGAAGACAAATTATATGGTAGCAGGTTGGTTTGGAGAAAGTAAGAATCATAGAAGAATACGAGATAGTGAGTGGTGAGCCATTTACCTGATATTCTTAACTCAGAGGCATCCATTATTGAACAGTATGGAGGTTCCTCAAAAAACTAAAAATAGAACTACCATACGACCCAGCAATCCCACTGCTGCGGCATATACCCTGAGAAAACCATAATTCAAAAAGAGTGATGTACCAGAATGTTCATTGCAGCTCTGTTTACAATAGCCAGGACATGGAAGCAACTGATGTGGCACATATATACAATGGAATATTACTCAGCCATAAAAAGAAACAAAATTGAGTTATTTGCAGTGAGGTGGATGGACCTAGAATCTGTCATACAGAGTGAAATAAGTCAGAAAGAGAAAAACAGATACTATATGCTAACACATATATATGGAATCAAAAAAAAAAAATGGTTCTGAAGAACCTAGGGGCAGGGCAGGAATAAAGATGCAGACACAGAGGATGGACTTGAGGACATGGGGAGGGGGAAGGGTAAGCTGGTATGAAGTGAGAGAGTGGCATGGACATATATATGCTACCAAATGTAAAATGGATAGCTAGTGGGAAGCAGCCACATAGCACAGGGAGATCAGCTCGGTGTTTTGTGTCCAAAACACAAAAGAGGGGTGGGATAGGGAGGGTGGGAGGGAGATGCAAGAGGGAGGAGATATGGGAATATATGTTTATGTATAACTGGTTCACTTTATTATACAGCAGAAACTAACACACCATTGTAAAGCAATTATACTCCAATAAAGATGTTTAAAAAAAAAAAGCATCCATTACCTCGATTAACAACTAAGAATTGATTATGTTCACTGTAGAATTCGGCTTTTTTTTTTTGCACTGTCTTTGTGCTCTAAATTCTACTCACCCATTTTTAATTGTCCCTTACTTTTCAGAACTATATAATGCTTTACTTTTTATTGGTATTGAAGAAAAGGAGCTTCTTCTTAGGTAATTAATAGGAGTTGCGTAATATAGCTCCAAATCAGTTGTAAGGATATTCATTGCAGCAATGTTTTAATAGTGAAAATATCATAAATATCCTTAATACGTGTGATGAAGTACTATTGAGCTGCTAAAAATGATGCATCAGATTCATGGTTCTCAATTGAGCATGCTCTTGCCTCCCAGGGGACATTTGGCAATGTTTGGAGACTTTTTTTTTTTTGTAATGACTAGGGAGGGGGTATTCTACTGACATCTAGTGGGCAGGGATGCTGCTAAACATTCTACAATGTAAAGGACAGGCCCCTCCCCTGACAACAAAGAATTTTCCAGTTCAAAATGTCAGTTGTGCTGCTTTTGAGGAAGCTTACATTATGTCCGCACATAACAATGATAATATATTCTAAATACATAATGTCGAATGAAAAAGGAAAGGTTTAGAATGATAGGAAATATGGTAGTGTATTAGTTGTTTTAATGCTAGCTACTATAACAAACTAAACCCAAAATGTCAGTGATTTAACACAGTAGACATGTATTATTTGCTCATGTCATAGTCCATGGCAGTCCGTGTCATCGTTTGGCTCCCCTGTACATGGTGATGCAAGGCTCCAGACGACTTCTACCTTGTTGCTCCACCACCTCTTTGATCTCAGAATCCTCTGCATTCAGCCAGTGGATGGGGAAGAGAGAGTGGAAAAGACACATTAGCTTTTTAAAAATCCCAAACCCAGAACTGTTACCAATTACTTCCACTCATATTCTACTGGGAGAAACTAATCCCATAACCACACCTGGATGGGAGGAGGGCTATGAAATGTAGTTAAAGGCTGAACAACTTCTCTCTCAGCAATACTACCACAGTGTGAGTGGGGCTACGTGGATGTTTGTGGATAACTGGTTAGCTCAGTAAAGGACACCTAGCCATTAAGTAAATTTGTAAAGATCTCATAGACACACATGGACACACACTGTTTATGGATATAGAAATGCGTGTGAAAATAGAACAGTTGGGCTGAATTGATGAACAAAAAACTCATATATGGTAGCCACCTATGAAGAGCAGAACAGGAGAATAGGCCTAGTGATAAGGGAGCAAGACAATCTTCAAACGTATCTGTATTGCTTTCTCTTATGGTTAGATTACGAACACTGAATTAGAACAGATTATTAGTAATTAGGATTTCTTGTAGATGTGTACATATGTGCTTGTATAATTCTCTGGGCTTCTGTACCTAATTTTATCATTCTCAAAAGACATAATGAACAAATTGAGTAAATTGAACTTGTTTTATATCAGTTAATTTAGTTTTAAATTGATAAAATTACATATGACTTCTACATTTCGTGTATATATATATATATATATATATATATTTTTTTTTTTTGGTACGTGGGCCTCTCACTGTTGTGGCCTCTCCCGTTGCGGAGCACAGGCTCCGGACGCGCAGGCTCAGCGGCCATGGCTCACGGGCCCAGCCGCTCTGCGGCATGTGGGATCTTCCTGGACCGGGGCACGAACCTGTGACCCCTGCATCAGCAGGCAGACTCTCAACCACTGCGCCACCAAGGAAGCCCAAGATTTTTCTTGTTTCTTGAGGTAGAATTGTATTGCTCTAAACTTCCCTCTTAGACCTGCTTTTGCTGCACCCCATAGGTTTTGGATTGTTGTGTTTTTGTTGTCATTTGTCTCTAGGTACTTTTGGATTTCCTCTTTGATTTCCTCAGTGATCTCTTGGTTATTTAGTAATGTATTGTTTAGCCTCCATGTGTTTGTGTTTTTTACGTTTATTTTCCTTTAATTGATTTCTGATCTCATAGCATTGTGGTTGGAAAAGATGGTTGATATGATTTCATTTTTCTTAAATTTACCAAAGCTTGATTTGTGACCCAAGATGTGATCTATCCTGGAGAATGTTCCATGTGCACTTGAGGAGAAAGTGTAATCTGTTTTCTGATGGAATGTCCTATGAATTACAATTAAGTCCATCTTGTTTAATGTATCATTTAAAGCTTGTGTTTCCTTATTAATTTTCTGTCTGGATCATCTGTCCATTGGTGTAAGTGTGTAGAAGCTCTTATTGATATAAAAGTATAATTCAGAGGAATATTACAGTGTTCCGTCCTATACATTCCTTTTATAGAGTTATATAGGAAACACAATACTGACATGCTTTCAGGCTTCTGAAAAAATTATATCTACAGCATGATAATATGTTGTTGAAAATATCCTTGTTCCTTGTTTACTTCACTCTCTCAATTAGTATCATCTTATCTTTTCTTTCTGAAATGTACCCAATTTTCAAGCCATGTTGTGAATATTAATAATGTATCTTCCTTGCGAGAAATAGAAACCCAAATGAAATACAGTTCAGGGGCTTCCCTGGTGGCGCAGTGGTTGAGGGTCCGCCTGCCGATGCAGGGGACACGGGTTCATGCCCCGGTCCGGGAAGATCCCACATGCCGCGGAGCGGCTGGGCCCGTGAGCCATGGCCGCTAAGCCTGTGCGTCCGGAGCCTGTGCTCCGCAACGGGAGAGGCCACAACAGTGAGAGGCCCGCGTACCACAAAAAAAAAAAAAAAAAAAATACAGTTCAGTATTCAAGCTGTGTATGTGTGTGTGTATTGTGGTTTCTATCATAGTAGAATCTAAGGAAAATTGAACGATTAGGCTACAGCAATGGTGGAGACATGGGCCTTTCCCCTAGTTGTGAGCTATTGAGGATGACTAAGTACCCACGTTTTCATTTTATGAGTCTCGGGTAAAATACTCCAGGAAGAGCACATGTGTGTTCCAGTTTGAGTCACGTGTCAATAATCTTGGTCCCTTCAGCCTTGCCTGGGAGACAGTGTCACATGGTGTGAACATGGCACCAGGGAAGTATGCTTGTGGGTTTGTTTGAGGGAGAGGCTAACAGTTCTCAGAAAAGGGAGAAAGATTGTGGGCTGGGAAGGCCTTCCCAAATATCTCTCTTATTTGGTGTGTTCCACGTTCCACACTATTTTGACAGAATTCTGAGTTTTTTTCTTTGATCCTCTGATTTCCAAAGTCTACGGAAGTGAAAATGTGTTTTAAAGGCTTCACATACATTTTTTTCTTTCACTTGTGATGTAACTGAATTAGGAATGTATCAGTACTTAGTGTTAAAACATGAAATCTATCTTTTGTCTCTCCCCAACATTATAACACACAAAAAGTAAGGAGTAATTTAAACTCTTTGAAAACTCTGGTTTTAATAAAGAGATAAGAAGAAAAATGAGTGGTCCATTATGTTACATCATTAAAGGTTTTGTATGTGGCTTCCTTTTTAAAGAATATACTTTGTAAGTTAATAAAGAAGGCAATTGACAATATATCTGTGGAAACTGTAGATATAATAAAATAAAATTAAAGCAGCCCAGTTATAAAGAACATCTATTAATAGCTTAGCCAACTCTCCTTTTTAGGTCCTTTTGCAAGCCAAAAATCCTGTTGTTATTTATCACTTACTAGGAACCAAAAAGAGTCCCAAATGTTGCTTTGAAGAGCAGGATGTGATGAAGTGCTTTTTTAAAGGCCTTATTAAACACTTCAGTGAAATAGGAAGTCATTTACTCAGCATCGTTAATACCCCTCACTGAATTTAAACTATGTTTCTCAAAGGAAAAAACTGCTCATCTCTCATAATTTTACTTTTACTTACCCTTTTTTCTTGTCAAATACAAATACATTTAACAATAATCTATTGGGAACTTCTATGTGCTATGCTCTGTGTTAGGCATTAAGGCAAAAAAAAAGAGAGGAAAAAAAGGATGATCAGGGAAGTTTTGGCTTTTGAGTTTTTTACACAGTGACATGAAACAGAAAACCAGAATTTATATAAAAGGGTCTGTGATTTAGTGTCTGGGGAGAATGGCTAAAAAAAATTGAGCCTGAATTGAAGAAGGTATTAATAGTAAATAAAAATATTGCAGCATAATTACAAAAGTGTGTAAGCCATAATAGAAAGCTTTGAATAAAATACCGAACACAAAAAATAGAAGTGGTTCAGCAAAAATTACTTTGTATTCAATTATGCTAAAACTTAAAAAAATATTTTTGTCCTACATTTGATTGGTAGGAATTTGGAAAATAAAACCTCCTAAAGTTCATGAGTTATTTGCTATATATTTTAATTTCCTTTAGTAAGAACATTCTAATTATTGAAAAAATTGTTGTATGTTTTTGTTTTGTTTTTTTTGCTGTACGCGGGCCTCTCACTGTGTGGCCTCTTCCATTGCGGAGCACAGGCTCCGGACGCGCAGGCTCAGTGGCCATGGTTCACAGGCCTAGCCGCTCCGCGGCATGTGGGATCTTCCCAGACCAGGGCACGAACCCGTGTCCCCTGCATCGGCAGGCGGACTCTCAACCACTGCGCCACCAGGGAAGCCTGATTGTTGTATGTTTATATTCAAACCAAATGTACCTGAATGAAGGTTTGAGTTCCTCTTTAATAGGCAGGTTTGACTTTGACTAAAACACTTATACAAACTATTAGACACTGTGGTAGCTGCATATTGTACTACCTAACTTGTTCAAACTAGACATGTTTATGATTAATAAATGTGTAAACACACACATATATGCCATAGACTAGTTAACAATTTCAGGCCGGTGGGGATGTTTTGTTTGCATAGTTTTAACAGTTGTTTTCATAAAATTAAATAGAGGAAAATGAATCTACATATTCACGTTTCAAGTTTCACGTATTTCGGTGAACTGCGATGTTTTTATTGCTGGCTTTATTTTTGTTTAGGTTACTAACGCAAATGCTAAATATATACTGAAAAAAACATACCAAATGCATTTGTTCTACTCATCACATGGTATACTTGATGCTTTATTTGTTGTTAACTTCAAAGGCTGCCATTTACTTATAACTGGAGCAGTCAACAGCTACCTTGCATACAGCATAGTATAATTGAATGCAGATTTGGGTCTTGTAACATCTTTTTTTTTTAAGGTTGTGTGTATTTTAAATATACTGTTAACTGAATAACCCATTAAAACATATTCAAACAAGATTGAGACTTTCAGTTCAGACAAGATGGCATAGACTCATTTTTCCCTGGCCTTCCCAGCTAAATACAACAATAAACGCTAGAGATAACACAAGAATCAATCAAAAGAAATCTGTGAAAGGTGGTCAGAAGAAAGCAAACTGATTTGAGATGCCAGGACTGGAGGAAGACGAACAGCAGCAAGTTCTCCTATGTACTTCTATCCAACAAAAGAAGGTGACCCATGTTTAGCACATCTGAAACCCCCAACTGGTAGCAGAAAGCAGCCCAGGTGGGCTCATTGCTCCCCTGGATTGAATAGGAGTTCCTCTGACTATACTAGATAAGCCAGGTACAACTGCGAAAGTATATTGAACAGGAGCCGTACTAGCGATAAGCAGCCGGGGGAAGGGCTTCTCTTTCCCCTAGACTTAATACTACCATCCTCTGCTAAAAGATATGGACACAGCTCGCCTCACCAGTTAGAGGAACCTTGCTATAACAAGTGACCTGATCTGGGAAAGCTTTGTGCCTATAGGCCTGAGACACACTGCAAGAAATACTTAGGTGGCTACATAGCACCAAGTCAAGGGATCCCATCACAAGTGGCCTGGTCCAGGAAACCTGTATGTTCCTATGGGCTGAGGCTGCCCTTTCGCACACAGGGATACTGGGGTAGCCCCAAGATACTGGTAGCGCAATGCCTCCACAACAAGTGCTCAGCCAGGAACAATTATCCTGCCCATGGAAATCTATAGGCCTGAGACTCCCTTTTCCCACAGGGGGAAATCAGCATGGGTTGGCAGAAATGACAAGAAAGACACAGCCACAACAAGCAACCAGGCTCAGAAAGCTTCTTTGTCCCTTTGGGCCTGGAACTTCGCTCCCATACCCAGAGATACCTGGGCAACCATGGGGCACTTGTAGGCCTATCTACCACAAGAGGTATTTGGCCAAGGAAGTCTTTCTGACCTGGTGACCCTGAGATTCCTGTCTCCTACTTAGAGACATTGCAGCAGCTGGAGTGATTCACCAGTATAGTGATTCTGCCACAAGAAGCATCGCAGCCTGGGAAACCCTTTTTCTTCCTGAGCCTGAGACACCCCTACTCCACCTAGAGGCACTAGGTGCCTTAGCCTGGGGAAGTCCTTCTGCCCCCTCAGGCAGTACCATTAGGGACCACTGGGAACCTCAATGTCACCATTTAACCAAGCAGGTCAAAATAGCACCACAAAGCTTCTGAATATAGAACTGTCCTTGGAACCATAGCCCATAAAAGTAGACTGGGACTTGTGTACCAAAACTACATTAGGTGAATGCCTGCTGAAATAAAAGGTTATAATAGGATCCACACTCTCCATACATAATAAACAAAATGCCCAGGGCACCATCAGAACTCACTTATCACACTTAGAATCAAGAATACAACTAGAATGATGAAAGACATCTACCGATGTCATTACTGAGATGAATTAGATGTTGAAATCATTTGACAAGGAATTTAAAGCAGGAGTCATAAAACTCCTTAAACATTCAAATACAACTTCTCTCAAAACAAATGAAAGAATAAAATCTCTGCAAATATTTGTTATAAAAACGAATGTATAAAACTGAAAAATTCAGTAGCCACAATAAGAAAAGAAAACTTGCTATACGGATTCAGTAGTAGAGTAGAGATAACAGGGAATAAAATCAGTGGACTTGAAGACATATCAGTAAAATTTACCTACTCTGAACAACAGAGAGAATATAGAATAATAATAATACCAATAAAGAACAGAGCTTCAGGAACCTTTGGGACAATAGCAAAAGATCCATCACTTGCATCATGGGAATCCCAGAAGGAGAGGAGAAAGTGAGTGGGACTGAAAGAATTTTACCAAAAATAACGGCTGAAAATTTCTCAAATTTGGTAAAAGACACAAACCTATATAATAATCAAGCTGAGTAAACCCAAAACAGAATATGCCCAAATTCATTTTCATAATTATAGTTACGAAACCTAAAGACAAAGACAAAATCGTAAAAGCAGCCAGAGAAATGACACATTACATATAGTGAAACATCAATTTGAATGACAGTGATTTATCTTTTGAAACATGGAGGCCAGAAGAAAATGGAACATTTTTCAGGTGCTCAAAAGGTCTGGCAAAACTGCTTCAGGAATGCAGGGCAAATAAAGTTATTCTCAAATGAAGGAAAACTAAAAGGATTTGTCACTAGCAAAACTACTCTTAAAGATTGCTTAAAGCAAGTTCTTCAAACACAAAGGAAATGATAAAAGAAAAAAATCTTTAAGTATGAGGGGAAGGAGGAACAACAGAAAAGGCATAAATATGGGTAGATAAAATAGATTATTATTCTCCTCATGAGTTTTATAAATAATATTTGATGATTGAAATTCAAATTATAACAGAATATAGTAAACAAGAAAATGACTTTTTAAAATGGGGAAGTTAAAGCTAAATGGAAGTATGGATTTAATACTTCACTCAGAGGTAATAATGTTAGCACAAGTTAAGTGGGATATTGTAGTACTCAGTGTAGCTACTTAGAAATATATTCAAAGTAAAAGACTCAAAAGCACTATAAAGAAAACACAGTGGTATCTTAAAAAAATATTCAGGTAAGCAATAGGAAGGCAAGAAAAGAGAAAGAGGAAAGAACTAGAAGAAACAAACAGAAAATAAATAATAAAATGCCAGACTTGAGATTTAATGTTCCAATAATATATTTAAATATAAATGGTCTAAATATAACAAAAAACAAAAATTGACAGAATAGAGAAAATGATCCAACTGTATACCGTTAAGAAGAAACTGTTTTGAAATTCAATGACATAGGTAGATTTAAAGTAAAGGGATGGAAAATATATACTATGCAAACATTAATTTTAAAGAGCAGGAGTGTTTATATTAATATCAGATAAAGTATAGTTCAGAGAAAAGAAAATTACTACAGACAAAAAGGAACATTACATACTTATAAAGGAATCAATCCAACAGAAAGACATACTGATCCTAAATGTGTATTCATCGAACATAGAGCCTCAAAATACATGAGACAAAAGAAGTTAGAGCTGAAAATAGAAATAGATAAATCCTCAATTATAGTTGAGGATTGCAACACCCCGCTGTCAGCAAGAGATGGATATACTTGACAGAAATTTAGAAGGATATAGATAATCGGAATGACACAATAACCAAACAGGATCTAATTGACTTATTAGAAATCCTCTATGCAACAGTCAAGTACAGATTGTTTTTCAAGCATTCATGGAGCATTCACCAAACTGGACCATATACTGGATCATAAAAGAAAGTTCAGTAAATTTTTAAAAATTAAAATCATATGGGATATGTTTTCTGAACATCATGGGGTCAAAGTAGAAAGGGGTAAAAGAAAGAAAATAAAAAAATCTCTAAACATGGTAAGGTTAAATAATGTGTCTCTAAATAATCCATGAGTAAAAGATTTCATAAGGGAAACTGAAAAGACAGAACTGAGTGAAAATAAAAATAAAATGTCAAAAAATGTAAGGTACAGCTAAAGCAATGCTAAGGAAACTTGGAGCAGTAATTTCTTAAGTTTCAAAGGAAGACATATCTCAAAACAATAATATAAGTTCTTAAACTAGTGGTAACCAGTGCGGGGAGGGAAGTGGGGAGGGGCAAGATAGGGGTAGGGAATTAAGAGGTACAAACTACTCTGTATAAAATAAGGTACATGATACACTGAACAGCTCAGGGACTATAGCCAATATTTTTTTAACTATAAATGGAATATAACCTTTAAAATTGTGAATCACTGTGTTGTACACCTGAAACATATAGTTTTGTACATCAACTATACCTCAGTTAAGAAAGAAGATAATAAAGGAGATAAAGTATTTTTAATTGATATGTTTTATATAAAGGATTTTTTAAATGTTGAGCAATTTACTGAAAAAAAATTCTCTTGTGATGTCTTGAAAATATATATATATATATAAGTTCTTATTTCAAGAAACTAGAAAAAACAAATTAAACCCAAAATAAGGAAAAGGAACAAAATGATAAACGTTAGTGCAGAAATTAGTGCATTGCAAATACCGACCCAGTATAGAAAAATCAGTGAAACGAAAAGCTAATTTTTCAAAGAAATCATTAAAATTGATATACCTCTAGGAAGACTGGCAAAAATAAAAACACACAAATTACCAATGGAAGGAATTAAATAGGGGTTATCACTACACATTTTGCAACTATGAAAGAGATGATAAGGAAATACTATCAACAGCTTTGTATTCATAAATGTGACAACTTCAAAAATGGAACAATTCATCAAAAACCACAAACTACCAAAATTCAACAGAAATGAAATAAATCATCTGAATAGTCCAATTACTGTTGAAGAATTCAAATTCATAATTTAAAAGCTCTTGAAAAATATCGAGGTCAAGAGGGTTTCATTGGACAATTCTACCAAACACTAAAGAACTACCACCTATTTTGTACAATGTTTTCCAGAAAAGAGAAGAGGAAGAATACTTCCAAACTCATTTTATGAGGCTGGTATTACCTTGATACCCAAACCAAATAAGTCAGTACCTCAAAAAATAAAATCACAGGCCAATATCTTTCATGAACTTAGGCACAAGAGCCCTCCATGATATAATTGCAAATGTAATCCTACAGTGTAAGAAAGGATTATACAGCATGACCAAGTACCATTTATTTGGGGCATATACAACTGCTTCAGTGTCTCAAAATTAGTGTAATCCACCATATATATACACAGTCTACACAAGAAAAAATACGTGATGATATCAGTTGACACAAATGTGACAAAATTCAATATCCATTCATAGTAAAACTCTTATTACACTAGGAACAGGGGGGAAATTCCTCAACCACATGAAGGGCTTTTACCAAAAATCTATAGCTAACATGGTACTTAATAGGATAAGACTGAATGCTTTGCCTCCGAAGTCAGGAAGAAGCCTAGTGTCTCTGGTCTCACTACTCTCATTCAACATTGTACTGGAAGTTTAGCAACTGCAATAAGGGAAAGAAAACTAAAAGGTATACATTTTGGAAAAGAGCAAAAGAAATGATGTACTGTATAAACATTCTAAGGATTATACCAAAAAAACCCTCCTATAACAGGTTTAGTAAGGTTTTACAGTACAAGATAAACATGCAGAAATCAATTGCATTTCTATACAGTGACAATGAACAAGTTGAAACCAAGGTATAAAAGTGTAATACCATTTACAATTTCTCCAAAGAAAATGAAATACTCATGTATAAAACTAACAAAACGTGCAGAATCTGTATGATGAAAGTTACTAAGTGCTATTGAAATAAATCAAGAAGAAATAAATATATGGAGAGACATCATGTTCATGCATTACAAGACCCAATATAGTAAAGATGTCAATTTCCCCTAAATTGATGTATATTTATTATTTAATTCTTATCAGAAATCTCAGCAATGTTTTTATATGCACACCCAAGCTTATTCTAAAACTTACATGGAATGATATAGGACCTAGAATAGTGAAAACAATTTTGTAAAAGAAGAATAGATTGGAGGAATCACTAATGTTTAGGCTTATTATGTACCAATAGTAATGCTACTGGTACATAATGCTACTGGTGGTGGACAGACGTATAAGTCAGTAAAATAGAATAGGGAACTCAGAAATATATCCACACAAATATGCCAAATTTATTTATTTTTTTTACAAAGGAGTAATCCAGTGAAGGAGAAGAGAGTCTTTTCAATAAATGGTATCATAGCAGTTGGGTATCCACAGGCCAAAAACAAAACAAAGCAAAATACAAACAGACAAAAAACGTACCTCAACCTAAACCTCAGAGGCTGAAATGTAAAATATAAAGCTATAAAACGTACAGAAAAAAAAAAAGAAAATACTGAGATTAGGGCTAAGCGAAGTGCTTTTAGTCTTGACACCAAGGCATGATCAATAAAGGGAAAATTTGTTAAATTGGATCTCATTAAATTTAAAAACTTTTACTCAGCAAAACACTCTGTTAAGAAGATGAAATGCAAGCTATAGACTAGGAGAAAATATGTGCAAACCACTTATCTGACCAAGGAGTGGTGTTTAGAATATATAAAGTACTCTCTAAACATTAAAAAAATAAAAAGTAATCCAATAAGAAAATGAACAAGAGACAGGCCCAAACATTTCACTAGGTAACAATATATTGCTGGTACATAAGTGCACGGAGAGATGTTCAGTAGCCATTATAGAAATGAAAATTAAAACCACAGTGAGGTGTCATTACATACCTGTAAAATGATTACAATAAGAAAATAGATAAAAATACTGACGAGGAAGCAGAAAAACTGGATAACTCATACATTGCTGCTGGGAATATAAAATAGTATAGCCATCCTGGAAAATAGGCAGTTCATTTTAAACCAAAAATGGACTTACCATATAACTCAGCAGTTGCATCCTTCGTCACCCCAAAGAAATGAAAACTTGTTTTCATGTAGAAGCTTGTACACAAATATTCATAGCAGCCTTATTCATAATAGCCAAACACAGGAAACTATCCACATATCCTTCCATATATGATTGGCTGAAAAGAAAACAACTGTGGTACATCTGTACCATGAAACCCTACCCAGCAATAAAAACGAATGGATGATTGATACATGCAAAAACTTGGATAGTATTCATGGAATTTATGCTGAATGAAAAATGCGGATCTCGATTGGTTGCATAGTGAATGTTTCCTTTTATATAAGATTGGTGAAGTAACATAATTATAGACATGGGAAAAGGATTAGTGATTGTCAGCTATAGAGATGAGCGTAGGTGGTAGGTGTGGCTATAAATGGGTAACACAAGGTAACCTTATGGTGAAGGTACATTTTACTGTCTTGATTGTGATTTTGCTAACGTGTAGTAACGTGATAAAATTGAATATAGCTATACATATACACACACAAATGAGTTGCATGCATAAATGTAAAAACAGGAATTTCCTGAAATGCTCTATATGCATATAGATGCATGCATGCACGTATAGCATATATATTTATGAAGTGCATGCCATATGCTTTTCCACTGATATATGATTATTTTAATATATTCCCAAGTTTGTAGGAGGCTAACACTTAGTCTGTCTTGCTCATTCTCATAGTTACTTCTCGTCCTGTTTTATTTACCGTCAGAATGTTTTTCATTTCGTTCAATGTTTGTTCAACTTCCACAACCCAGCACAGCCCCACTTTTCTTTGAAAAATACTTTCTAAATGCTAAAATGCCAACATTGATCTCTCCTCTTTCTGGCCGCCTTTAGCATCAATTGCAAGTACCATAGGTGTTGACACTTAATTATACTATGTCTCAGTTTGTCCCAGAAAGGATTTTTGGTGGTATATGGATATACATTATTTTATTTTATATTTATTTTTTAAAATTTAATTTAATTAATTTTTTTTTTACAGCAGGTTCTCATTAGTTATCCATTTTATACATATTAGTGTGTATATGTCAATTCCAGTCTCCCAGTTGTTCACACCATCACCACCACCACCCCCCAGCCAGTTTACCCCCTTGGTATCCATACATTTGTTCTCTACATCTGTGTCTCTATTTCTGCCCTGCAAACCAGTTCATCTGTACCATTTTTCTAGGTTCCACATATATGCGTTGATATACGATATTTGTTTTTCTCTTTCTGGCTTACTACATTATTTTAAATATATAAATAATGGCTGACATTTAATAAATCCAGAATTGTGCTTAATACTAATTCACTTATTCCTTGCATCAACCTCACACTTAGTCCATTTTTCCAATGAGAAGGGCTGAAGTTCATAGAGCTTAAGTAAAGTACCCAGATGACTCAACTAGTCACTGGTAGAGCTGGGGTTTAAACCCAGGCTGTCTGCTTTCAAAGCTGAACTCTTCACCAGTATGCATTGCTAATTTTAGATGTTTCATATGAGCAAATGTCATTTTACAAATGTTTATTTTTGAATGCATGTAAGAATAACATTTACTAGGCTGTCCAATATATGGATTTAGTCCTACCATGTAACTTACACAACTCCATTCACCATGAATTTTATATTCAGGGAGGGATGGCAAACTGCTTTGCTTAGAAAACAAAAACAAATGAAAGAAAAGCCTGCTCCAGTTCCACTGTGTAGGAAAGCACAAACCTGTGGTGAGTCAGAGCTGTAAAAGGAGGCACTTGAGTTCATTCAGTGAATTCATTGCCCAGGGCAGGGGCCAGCCCACTGCTCAAAACTCAGCCCCAGTATTGGCTTCTTTGCTATTAAGGCAACATTCTTAGGATAATGGTAAGAAGAGTTTTAACAAAATTCCAAAGCCCTCAAATCTTCCTGGAGTTGACAGATGTACTGATAAAACACATGCCAGTCTGGATGGAACCTCAGTTATGGGCTCTTCAGTTATACCAGATTACATTAGTGGTCTTTGAAACACAGTTTGTACTAAGTAAACCCCAAATTTTGACTACTAGTACTAAAAATATTTTAAAGGTATAATTCAGTATTGATATAATAGTTGACGAGTCATTTCTTTTGAAAACCTCAGAAGGTTTTCAAACCTCGAGAAATCACAGAGCCTCATCTCTGCTACTGAATTTCTACAGGCAATTCTCTAATTTGGACCCCCCGATGGCAAGGTTTTCTCAACCTTATCCTGTAAATTCATAACAAACTATCCTTGCTAAAAACCTATTTTTCTGACCTCTTCTTTTGTTCATAAATTTCACATGCATGTTATCTAGTTCAGTCTCTGATGCTTCAGGCTACCTTGGATCCCACCTCATCTCTCACTACTCCAGCAAGATGAGCTTTCAAAATATTTTCAGTTTAGTCCTTTTAAAGCTATCAAGTGAAAATTAGTGCTGATTTGGTGGTAGTTAATATCAGCATGACATATACAGTATAATAGTAAGGATATGTCATTAAGAAACGTGAATAGAGAGTTCTCTAGGATGTACTGACTACCTGTGTGACCTTGAGCTAATCAGATACATTCTGAGCTTCCACTGTTTTCATTAATGGCTAGATTGTATTAGATGGTTTCTAACATACTCTTTAACATCATCGACAAAAACTTCAGTAATCTGATTGCTTATCTAACTTGTGTTTGTTTTGTATTCTCTTAAGTATACTTGAATATGTGAATCCGTATATGATTACTGAATTACCATAATGCAATTCATCTTCTGGCACTGGTGTTAAGATTGAGAATTTTTGATATTGATGGACAGAGCTGTGGCATTGTGAGGCAGTATTTCTCACTATATTGCTTTTGTTGAAGTTAGTGAGTAGTGTAATCCTGAAAGCAAAATAAAATGTGGAGCCAAACAAATTGCCTCTCATATTTATAGAGGGCAGGCATGCATATTACTTCATATTATGCAGAACTGAAGTTGTACTGCTGTAGTGTTTTGATGATTCAACAGTTAGGGTGCATCGTTGATCAGAGAGCTGTTGTTGACAGAACATACCACAATATAACATATGCTAATTGCATATGCTTTCATATGGGCTCTTAAAAATATCGGAACGTGGAAATTTTAGGATCCACTGAGTATCAGAAGTTCACAATTCTGGGTGACAGAAAGGGATATAATTTGATATTTAAACTCAAGAAATGGATTAGATGAGTTAGAGATGCAGCAGTATTTGCAAGGTCTGTATGACCTTTACATAGCATGATCTACTGAAACCTGTTTTTCCAAATGTTTATATGTACATGCCTTGACATTTAAACTGAAAACAATGGAGTATGAATCCTCTCATTAAGAAGGTACCACTGACTGATTCTTGAAGCAATATTGTACTTTTTCTTGCATCATAAATGCCTCTTTTTTAAACACCTATTGCTACTTATGAAATGCATCATTCTGAGATTGTAACCAAGGTTAGAAATATCATATTTAACTTTAATTTAGACAAGTATAAAACATGTCAGAACAGGGTCTTTTTTTTTTTTTTTTGCGGTACGTGGGCCTCTCACTGTTGCGGCCTCTCCGGTTGCGGAGCACAGGCTCCGGACACGCAGGCTCAGCGGCCATGGCTCATGGGCCCTGCCGCTCCGCGGCATGTGGGATCTTCTCAGACCAGGGCACGAACCCGTGTTCCCTGCATCGGCAGGCGGACTCTCAACCACTGCGCCACCAGGGAAGACCGCCAGGGTCATTTTTTGATGTTCCCTTGTTGTTCAGAGCTCTGCTGTGAGTTAGGCCTGGGCTGAGGTGGTAATTGCAACCAGTTACGTTTACCGCTTATTAACATCTCTGGGTCATGCTTAAAGGCTGGAGATACTGATACAGTAGTTTAGAATGTGCAATCAATCAGTCTTTCACAGAATGTTTAGAGAGTGTCAGATAACATGTTCTGTGTTAGGAATACACTGGTGAAGGAGAGAATTTTTACCCTCGTGGTGATTAAAATCCATTGGTTTTTAATTATTTCCAGATTTCTCAATTTTCAAAGGGCCTGCTGCAAGAAAGCAAAACTTGCCTCCAATCTTTCTCTTTCCCTGATTTTTGCATTCCTAAAATCCAATACCCACCTTGCCTGGGAATTTTACCTTTATACTCACCCTTAGTTTAACTCTGACATTAATTACTACCTCATATTCCTGATTAAGATAAATCTGAGTTGCCTTTGTCACCAATGTTTGCATTAGGTTCAGCTAATTAATTTGGTAAAAGTATCTGTGATAAAGAAACCCTCAGTTAGTGTCATAAAAAGATCACATCTAATTGTCTCAATTATATTTTTCTTGCTTTATACGTTATTTCTTCATTTCATTTTGTCTCATAGACATGATCTGACCCATTACGGTCTCGACTCTTCCCTGGACCAATGTGGAGATAACTAGATCATGCATGGCTCTACTTCTCATTACAGTTTGTGTCATTTGCTTCTGTTGGTTCTCATTTTAATGTCATTATCATAAGTTGGGATCCCACTATAAGGCAAAAATTTCAGTCACCTCCCTCCCGATATATGTAGTTTCAAACTTGACTCTTGAGAAAGACTACCTGAGAAACTCCCCATAAACTGATGACTTCAACTTTATGGGCCACGTAATGTAAATAAACCATTCACTATTCTGTCTACTCTATTTTTCTTTTGTTCCTTTTCATCCTTTAAAATATGGTTGAGTTACTAACTTTCCCCTGCATTAATTTTAGCCAAAAAATAACTCTGATCATTTCCTCCCTGTACATGAATTCCCCTATTAATTTTGCCCAGTGCAACATCTTTCCCAGCTTTCTCCAACCCCAATAAATTCTTGCTTATCTGCATTTAGATCACAAATGTTCTTTACCACTCTCCTGGTCAATATTTATTTTCTGACTTACATCGTTGAATTATTTTATCATGTTTTCATACTTAATGTTTCATCAAATGGAATGAAATCTTTAGAGCAGGGATTATAAAATAGATAGACAAGGAGATAGATAATTGCTCACAGTATTTAGCATAGTGCTTGACACATGTAAGGTGTTTGATGAATAATTAGGTTTTTCAGTCTAGGTAAAAAAAGAATCATTATTAAAAAAGAAACATATATAATATTTGTATACTATGAAAATATTGGAACTATAACTTACCAATATTAGTAATGCATTCAATACAATGCTATACATTTATTTCATATTCAATAAATATTCACTAATAGTAATTGCTGTTTTCTAGGTCTTTAAGATAATTAAGATTGGGATTAAAATATTGCCACAAATGGCACCTTTTTATAATATTTTGGAATATCAGAGTAATAAATCTTAGTTTGGGTGGCCAAAGTCCTTGTTGTTTTAACCACAGCTCTGGAAAATTTGAATAATTAATTTCTAAAAATAATAAGGATAAATACAGTCAAGATTCTATTCATGTATGTTTCATGGCTATATATAATTTATATAATAAAAGAATACAGTGGTCTCATATTGATCCTTTCTCTTCAAGCTAATAGTTTATTCAGCTGCTCCTACTGAAATTGCTTTTGTTTATATATCATTTCCTTATATTTTGCTTGTATTTTCTCTCTTTTTCTGCAGACAAATAATGACCATATTATTAGATACTCTGGGAATATATTAAAATGTTTTCTAGTTGAGGACAAGTGTAATGGGGTGCCTTCTGCTGCTGTTCAGTTTCTTCGCATGTGCCAAAACTAAGACCTTTCCTTTTAAATCTCACCATTGTCTGGGAGACAATGTGCTTACCCTCTGTTGTGAGGGAGTTGATTGTAATTGCTCCAAGGTATTGCAGAAGGACCCACCTGGGACAATTCAGATGAGTCTGGGCAAAGAATTTGTGTACAGTGGGCACCTCCTGTCCTCAGCCCTGGTAATTCTCCACTGCTGTGCCTGTGGATAGCGTGGTGTGGCTGTCATTCTTTATTCTCTTCCCTGTTCTGTTGCCACAGGATAAACTCTGAGCCTTACTTTAGTCAGATATACCATTTTGTGTCTTAAAAGTCAGTTTGAGAGGCACTTCCCTGGCGGTCCGCTGGTTAAGACTCCATACTTCAAAAGCAGGGAGTGTGGGTTCGATCCCTGTCAGGGAATTAAAATCCCCTGTGCTGTGTGGCAAAAAAAAAAAAAAAAAAAGTCTGTTTGAGAAATTTTTGAAAAACTGACCATTTGCTGTTTCTTGATATTTTCAACCCTTGTCCAATAATCTATCTTGAGTACCTGTTAATGATGTCTGGGGGAAAAAAAAAGCCAGGAAGGGGGAAAAAGCAAATCAAAAAATAACATAAACATTATCTTACTAGAGACATCAACCAAATATAGTATTGAACAAGGCAGGCTACAGAAATTAACACCCCATTAAATCACCTATAGCTATATCCATTTTGGAGATTATTATAAAGCTATAATAAATAAAATTATATGGAGACAGCTTATTTACACATGTATATAAAACAAACTGTCAGTAGCCCAAAGGTATATGTCCTGAGACGTTTGCAAACCTCCGAATTTACAAATACCACTAAACCATATAATTCCACTCATAAAATGCAGTAAAGTATAACTGAACAATTACAGAGACCCCATCAGACCCTTAATGATTGTATAAACTCAAGTCGTTTATAAAGCTATTAAAATAAACTCTACCATGAACACACACACACACACACAGAGCACTGTATCACCCCCATATAATTCTTAACTCTGAACTCACCTGAACTGAAAACTCTAAGGAGTAAATGATGATGACAGTGGCTGTGTAATACGTGCCCAGCATGTTTTCTCTGCAATAGACCCCTTTTTTTGTGTATTTAACAGCTTGTTTCTTTTTACTCCTTTTCACTTGTTGAACTATTTCTTCTCAAGTAGAAATGCTGAAAGAACAATCTGGTCTTCCATGCTTCCTGCTACAGAAATACAAATGCTTCTTGAAGTTTTTTGTTCAACTAATGCTCAGTTATGGTTGGTCCCCTGGCTGAGGTAGCACCTCTCTCACCTGTCACTGGATGAAGACAGATACCCAAGACCTGTTTTTTCCTCCTAATATCTGCATCCATCAAGATTCATGTATTTGTTGCCTATGTCTTATTTCAAGATAACCACCTTTCAACTTTTGCTAAACCTCCACCACCTACTTGATGAGGTATTGAACATTGTAATTAGTAAAACAGTTCTGTAGTTATTTAGTTTTCTATAGGGAACATAATGCAGTTCAATCACTTCAAGAAACAAAACGTTGCACTTTTTAAAAATTTTATTGTAGAATAGTTGATTTACAATGTTGTGTTAGTTTCAGGTGTACAGCACAGTGATTCAGTTATAAATATACATATATTCATTCTTTTTCAGATTCTTTGCCCATATAAGGTATTGGGTAGAGTTCCCTGTGCTATACAGTAGGTCTTTATTGGTTATTTATTTTATATATAGTAGTGTGTATATGTTAATCAAAAACTCCTAATTTATCCCTCCCCTCACCTTTCCCCTTTGGTAACCATAAGTTTGTTTTCAATATCTGTGAGTCTGTTTCTGTTTTTGCAAATAAGGTCATTTGTATCATTTTTAATTATATTCCACAAATGAGTGATATCATATGATATTTGTCTTTCGCTCTCTGGCTTACTTCCCTTAACATGATAATCTCTAGATCCATCCATGTTGTTGCAAATGGTATTATTTCATTCTTTTTTTTATGGCTGAGTAATATTTCATTGTATATATGTACCACATCGTCTTTATCCGTTTCTCTGTTGACGGACATTTAGATTACTTTCATGTCCTGGCTGTTGTAAATAGTGCTGCAATGATCATTGGGGTGCATGTATCTTTTTGAAGTATGGTTTTCTCTGGATATATGCCCAGGAGAGGGATTGCTGGATCATATGGTAGCTTCATTTTTAGTCTTTTAAGGAACCTCCATACTGTTCTCCATAGTGGCTGCACCAGTTTACATTTCCACCAGTGTGTGTAGGAGGGTTCCCTTTTCTCCACACCCTCTCCAGCATTTATTGTTTGTCAATATTTGATGATGGCCTTTCTGACTGGTGTGAGGTGATACCTCATTGTAGCTTTGATTTGCATTTCTCTGATAATTAGTGATTTTGAGCATCTTTTCATGTGTTTTTTGGCCATCTGTATGTCTTCTTTGGAGAAATGTCTATTTTGATCTTCTGCCCATTTTTTGATTGGGTTGTTTGTTTTTTTGACATAGAGCTGCATGAGCTGTTTGTACATTTTGGAGATTAATCCTTTGTCAGTTGATTCGTTTGCAAATATTTTCTCCCATTCTGAATGTTGTTTATGGTTTCCTTTGCTGTGCAAAAGCTTTTAAGTACCCCAGACTTCCACTTTGCTGGTTCAAGAGTCATCTCCATTGTAAAATATTTTGTCTACCTTTCTGTTGCCAGCATTATTAGCTCTCTTTGGGGTAACAGAGGTTGGAGAGATGACAGGGAGATGAATGGTGGTGTATGTTTCACAAAGGAGGAAAGTTTGCTTCAAGTTAGGGGAATCACTGCCTACACAAAGATAAGGGGTGGTCTAGGCTGCTTTGAAAAGAGAATGCTGGAGGGCTCACCTTGGATCATGTACTAGCATAAGTGACTTATATGTGCCTCAGTAAAATATCAGTATTCTACATATAATGGAGTTTTGATTTTTCTCAGTAATAGTCAGACTCATCGGTGTTAAATCCATAATGCCGAGGATATTCCACTCTGAAGAAAAAAAAAGGTGACTAAATAATTCAGTTGCTTATAAAGCACTAATATTTAGTACTAAAAAGACATGTCAATACCACGTGTATTTATTTTATGTTAACTAAAAGCTATGTTGATGATTAAGCTTGTAATAAGTTCAGGAGTTTTAACTAAGAAGCCCATCAGTATGGAATCTTAGGGCTAGAAATTTTTTTTATTAAATATCCTAGAAGGTATGATATAAAAATTAAGAAATTTATCTTTATGTGTTTTGTTGGACCCATATTGGTATTCTTAGTTTATTTCATATCATGAATTTATATTTGGCAAAACTGATTCTTGAAATGAGATACTGGAATTTAATATAGCTCTACTGGTGTTGTGGAACCCTTCTTTAACAGTAACTTACTGGATCCTCTTTTGCTAAAGTTACCTGAGATTTCAACTAAAATGCAAAATGCAGAAATAAAATACATCAGCGTAAATTGTCAGCATTTTTATATAGCTAAGCCCACAAGGGGCCTATCGAACAATATATGTCGGTTTTATATTCAATTGTAATAAAAAAATAAAAAGTAACAGTTTGCCAGCTTCTAATGAGTATTGTAATTTGTTTATCTACAATGGCATGTTTTGAGTTTTGAAGCATGCTTAGAAATCCTTCAGGGTTCCCAGTATGAGCCCCGAGGTGGATTGAATTTATGTGCACCTGTGATAGTGGCGATCTAGACCAAATTCAGACAAACAGTAGGCACACTCAGTATAGACTTATCCATTCTAAGGTAGATTCTCTGGGGAAAACAGAAATTACCTATACTTAGCCTAGAGGCATCCTAAGCCTCAGATGCCAATGGTAAATTAAGTAGACAATCAACTAGATACACCATCCTGGTTGTCACACTGAGAATGTGTTGTCCACACCGAGCATCATTTCCTTCACATTTTCTGCATAATTTTTCCTTATTCCCTGATTGCGCTTCTTACTTTTCTAGGCCTTTGTGGCCACATCCCCTGTGTTTCCATAATTCAGGCATGAGTTTTAATAGAATGCATTATGAGAATTTTTTTCAAAGTAATTATAATTACTTTTCAGAATTAGAATGCCAGGCCCATACTGGCATAGTCCAGACTCTCTCTCACAACCTACTATGGTCATAAAGAAAATGTAGCCTCCTTTCCTTCGGTGCTAATGTATTTGAAAATTGATTACTTTGTGGATATTCTCCAATCCATACACATAAAGAAGTTTCCTTTATCTTTACTCCTTTTACAATGAAGAGAAGTGTTCTCCATCTGAAGAATAGTGGAGACCCCCTCAACTTCATTTCTGACTTCTTCGATTTTACTTTGCTCTCAGGATATTTTACTATTTGTTGATTTAACACCCTAACTCTAGAGTAACCTAGGACCTGCCCTAGCCCTGAATGTTGTGTGTGATTACAGTTATGTCCTGGTCAAAATTTTGGGGTACAACGTTACCATAGGCAGTAAAAAGTAAAGTAAAAGATAAATAAATAAGGAAATAAAAATGAACTAGATTATTTTGCTGATGAACAACTGCTTAGACTGCAGGGCTTAAGGGCTCATCCTTCCTAACTCATGACTTGCTACCCTGAGGTAAATTTCCCTAGCATCATCTTCATCACCTAGTCCCTTAAAAGGTACTTGAAACTTCCTGTCAGAATTTCATTTCTTGTTTTCAGAGTTACTCTCTAGCAGGGATGGGACCTTATCCATGCACTTAACAATGCATTTCTATCAGGAAAAAAAAGAACTGTACATTTGGAAATTTGTTCTAGCAGAATAAGTTTCAGCATTTATATGTAAGCCAAAAAAAGATTGTAAAATGTTTATGCTTCCTTCACAAACTGTGCTAAGGGTTGATGATGTTTTTGTCACCTAGTAGAGGCAAAGTGCTAGCATAGAAGACTGTCCAGTGTCTTTTAATAGATTTTTTTTTTGGCTGGTAGATTAGACTTGAGAGAAGATTTTAAGTGCAAGATTATTTTTATACACTGTTTTCATCTCAAATATTTGTGTAAGTTGTTAAATAAAAAGAGGACATTTAAAATAGTTTTAAATTATAGGCACTTTATGAATCAGTTTGCTTTTCTTTTTGGTAAATCTTTCTTTTCCACAGGTACATATCCATATCATTCTTACTATTTTGGGGGCATAAATTAAGTTTAACTTCGTAAACAACTTCTTGTAAGGTTTTGTTACTATTTTTTTTTTTTTTAGAAAGAGTTCTGATATTCTATCACTTGGTTTCATATTTATCTTTTTATAGATGTTTGACTAGTAATATGTAATAATAGTACTATCAGTGGTGCCCTTAAGTCTAACAATTTGCATAAAGGGCTAAAGAAGTATATATAAATTAAAATCTAATTAACAACAAAGGAAATGAATAAACCCATAGTAAGCAAGGCTTCATAGCTCGAAACCAATTAGCTCAAAATCCATAGCTCAGATAATAAAAGGAAGCATTTTTCTATAGAATGAAAAGATAGTTTTCTAACTAGGGTAAGGTCACTTGTGAATCTGAAGTGATTCATGTTGATAAGGCACTGAAATTGAAAGGCAAGTCTTCAGCATTGCCTTTAACAAAGATAGGCAGTACATACTAAATATTCAAGATCTATATGAGGAATGAATAAAGAATTTTCAAATGGACATGGCAAACACATGGATTAGTTCTTAAGGACAGGGTCATGTCCATTCATTTTCTGATTTAAAGAGAGCTATTTTTACTTATCATGTTGATTATTATTGAATATGTCAAACAAAAAATGATTGTGGATAATATAACATTTTGCCAAATGGTGCATGCATCCCCTATTTTACATATCCTTATCAACTAGATATTGACATGTTTAAATTTTTCCCAAGCTGATAAGTGTGAATTTTTATCTCATATTAATTTCCATTTCCATGATAATAGATCTTTATTCATGGTCCCTTTTATTTGTTCTTCTATGAATTATCTGTTCATGCCTTTTGCCATTATTTTGACTGAGCTGTGAGTCTAGTTCTTATTTTCTCCTATATATTCTTTTAAAATGTTAAAGTTTTACTCCTCCACGTTTAGTTCTCTTAATAAACCTGGAAATCATCTTTAAGTTATTTTTTTTAAAATAGAGTGTTTTAGAACAAGTAAACAACTATCCACCATTTAAAAATGTCTGTCTTTTCCCTACTCATCTGTACTGCTACCTCTATTATGTATCAAGATTAATATATGGACATGTATTTCTGGGCATTCTTTTCTGTTATTTCCTTCATTTGCCAATTCCTGTGCCAACACCATACATCTCAATTACTGTAGATTTATAATTAGCATTGACATGTGGTAAGGCAAAGCACCCTACCTTGTTTTTTAAAATTTTCTTAGATAATCCTAACCCTCTGTTTGCATGTGAATTTTAGGTAAAATTTATAAAAGCCTCATTTAAAAACTGTTGGTATATTTATTGGGATTATATTGAACTTAATTTGGGAGAAATGACAACTTAGCTTGATTTTTTAAATTTTTAATTGTGCCTTATTATATTGGTTGTTCTTAACTTTAATAAAAATACTTCTAAAGCTTTAGGTTCACTTTTCATCTTGCTGAAATATATCCTTCAGTAATTCAGTGAACATGCAGAGGTAATAATCTTTCTTGGTCTTTGTCTGAAAATGTTCTGAGTAATAGTTTTAGTTAAAATTCTAGGTCAGCACATTTTTTCATGTTATTCTTTTCATGTTATTATTTCATATGCTTATTTTCAGTCACAAAGTTAGATTAGATCTTTTGAAGAGTCTGACAGTCATTCCCTTAGACATAACCTGCATTTTCCTAATATGTCTTCAGGTGTGTTACTTTATCGTGATGTTCTACAGTTTCACTATAGGGCATCTGGGTGTAAATTTATCTTTTTCCTGCTTGGTACTCACAGTGCACTTTGAACTGAGTACTCTTGTCTATCCTCAGTTCTGTAAGATTATCAGCTATTGTTTTTAAATCTTTCTTCTCTGTAATTCCACCCATTCACTTCTATAGGAACTCTTGTTTTTTAATTGAATTTTACTGTCTAATTTTGTTGTTGAAAACACTCAGCATATTCATTTTAATTTTTTTACAGACACTTCTGTGAGAATGATTTTATCTAGACTGAGTCCTTGGAATCATTGTGGTGGTGGTAGTGGTGAATTTCTGCCTTTTTTAGGTTTTTATTTAAGTGACAGGTTTCTGGATCCTTTTAATTGAAGAGATTTGCTTTTATTGTCATGGTTTTTGTTATGTCTTTTCTTCTCTTTGTTCCTCCCTTTATTCCTCCCTAACTTTGATGTTGTCCCCATATGTCTCCTGGAATCGCAATCTAGATGGAGATAGCATCTTGGGGTTCCTCTGTTGTGGTGGTGATTAGAGATACTGAGGGCTGTACTCAATCCTTTATCTTTGGGGTTGTTTTCTGCGATCATGGTGGGTTTTTTTCTTCTCATATCACTAGTTTAATAGTTTTCTATAAAGTTAGAGGCTCAGGCATCAGGTCAGCAGAATTTTCAAAAACTTAGTCCTTTCAAGAATGATCACTGGGTAGGCCTTCATTTTAACCTGTGACTTCAAGCAGTGATCTTAACTCTGGTTCCTTCCTTACATGTAGACTCTTAGTGAAGGAGTGGAAATGCAGTGACACTATGTGTCTGGGGAAGAGAGCCTATTAGGACCTGTAGCTACTTTGTCTGATCCACAGAGATGCCAAGCTTGAGTCTAAGCCCTGCTGTGTTATTATGCTTTTTTTCCTCTTTTTATATTTTCTTCATCAGTGCTGTGTATTTTAAATAGGTAATATGTATCAGGCATGAAATTGTCATGCCATCTCAACTGTAGAGGTTTAATGTTTTATATTTAATCTCCTGGTATTCATTAACTTCACAGAGTCAATTAAAATTAAAATCCACGTTCATATACTGCTCATATATTAATAGAAGATACACCAGATCATTATGTTTTAGGGGACAGTATATGCATATTATTGTGACACACTAAAATTAACACAAAGGCTTCTCTTTTGTCTGTGTCTTCTATATCAAAGAGTATCCAAATTTAAAAGTGTAATGATTTTGCAGGAATTTGAGCTAATATACATAAATCTGGCTTAAATGATTCTCCTCTGTGCTTCCCAAACACCAGTAGTTCCCCTAATGAACCTGCTTTTAACTGCTGTTTTTTTGTATTTGCATCACCCTCTAGAATATAGGCTCTAGAGACCTAGGACTGATGTCATATGTGTGTGATTTGTTGTTGTTACTGTTGTAATTTTCCATCATACTCCTCTCAGCTAGCATGATACCTAGCAATTAGGCCAACAAATGCTAATTGAAGAAATGAGCATTGAGGGGACATGCAGGCATAGATAACAATTTCTGTACTGCAGTGCCTTGCAGGCTATCATCAACAAAGTAGGCTGGCAATAAGTTTTCTGTTTTTTTTTAAATAAATAAGTATATAAGGTGATAAGCACAGAAAAACAGAATGGATGCTGTAAGAATATATAACAGTAAACTAATCCTTTTTCACTTTTGAGACAATTTCATATTAAGCTGATACAAAACATTTTCTTTTCAGTAAGTCATTTTATGAATTTCCTAATAATATTGATATAAGTACAACAGAAAATATGCATATAGTCTTTTACATTTTCAAACCATAATGATTATTTCTTAAAGAGATACCAACCTGATGTAGAACTTATTATTTTTCTCTTGTTATTTTCCTGCTTTTAATTATTTGATGGTCTTATGAAAAGATACAACTTGAATATTTTTAGTACAGCAATGCTGTTGTCTATGTTATTGAAAAGTAAGTGGATGAAAGAGTGTGAAAATTTATTTCTATTCAGTCTTTGGGTTTCTGAGTGTTTCTTAAAGACTAAGAAAACTACCACTTTAGAAAAGGAAAATTATTATTGCTTTAAAAAGTATTTTTCTAATACATACCTATTAGGATGGTCAAAACCAAAATACTAACAGCACTGAATACTGGCGAGGATGTGGAACAACAAGAGCTCTCACTCATTGTTGGTGGGAATGCAGAATGGTGCAGCTACTTTGGAAGATAGTTTGGTGGTTTCTTAATAAACAAAACATACTCTTACCATATGATCCAGCAGTTACACTCCGTGGTATTTACCGAAATGAGTTGAAAACATGTCCACAAAAAAAGCTGCACATGGGGCTTCCCTGGTGCCGCAGTGGTTGAGAGTCCGCCTGCCGATGCAGGGGACACGGGTTCGTGCCCGGGTCCGGGAAGATCCCACATGCCACGGAGCGGCTGGGCGCGTGAGCCACGGCCGCTGAGCATGCGTGTCCGGAGCCTGTGCTCCGCAACGGGAGAGGCCACAGCAGTGAGAGGCCTGCGTACTGAAAAAAAAAAAAAAAAAAAAAAAGCTGCACATGAATGTTTATAACAGTTTTGTTCACAATTGCCAAAACTTGGAAGAAACCAACTTGTCCTTCAGTACGGTAGTGGATCAGTAAACTGTGGTACATCCAGGCAATGGGACTATTATTCAGCACTAAAAAGAAATGAGCTATCAAGCCTGGAAAAGACATGGAGTAAACGTAAATGCATATTGCTAAGTGAAAGAAGCCAATCTGAAAAGACTACATACTGTTATGATTCCAACCACATGGCATTCTAGAAAAGGCAAAGCTGTGGAAACAATCAAAGGGTCAGTGATTTCCAGGGGTTGGAGGCAGAAAGTGGTAAATAGGCGGAACACATTGGATTTTTAAGGCAGTTAATGACTCAGTTTGATAGTATAGTGGTGGATACCTATCATTATACTTGTGTCAAAATCCATAGAATATATAACACCAAGACTGAACCCTAATGTGAACAATGGACTGTGGGTGATGCTGTATCAATATAGGTTCGTTAACTGTAACACATGTACCACTCTCATGTAGAAATCTGATGTGCATATTGGGGAACAGAGGATGTATAGGCAATCTCTGTACATTCCTCTCAATTTTGCTGTGAACCTAAAACTCCTCTAGAAAATAAAGTCTATTTAAAAAAATATTTATTAGGACAAGACATGTTGTTTTAAGGACACTTTTAAAACATGCTCAGTATAGTACCATATGCTCTGGAGTGTATAATAATTCCTTTGAAAGTGCTTATCATCAAACATGTATATTTAAATGACTCATTCATATAATAGTAGATATTTTATTTTCCCCTTCTGCATATATTTAATATAATTAATTCAACCTGGTATTATTCTGGCTGCTATTCAAAGCCTCATGCGTGTTTTTATTTAATTTGTCACTTGTTCCTTTTACAACATCTTGGCTATTTAATAAGCAGTTACAAAAGTCAAGAGAGCCTTGCCCCAACGTGAGTCTTAATTGAATATGTACTACATAATAGAATTAATTCAGAACAAACCACCAATGGCGGATGATCCTTCAGTTACGAGCAAAGCCGCGGAGGGAGAGACTGTGTAAAGATGTTAAAATGATGGCAGCAAAGGACCTTGGAGTATCATACGATATCATTGTATAAGGGCTTTAAGGACACCCCAGGCTAAAGTAGAAAAAGATGTCTCTAGGGCCAAATGCTGTCATTTATTTGCCAGTCATTTCACCTTAAGAGCAATGAAAATTTTTAGATAAATGTTTCTATCATCTTCCCTCAAGTCTTTTAGGAAATCTTGGAAATTCTGTCTCTAAGAAGAATAAGGAATGTAATGATAACCTTGGAAAATTATATCAAAATACTCAGTATGTTATTTCTTTTGTGTTTGATGAAAACTATTACTAGCAGCAGATCTTTTGTTGTTGTTGGTATAATTGACAGTTTTCTGTGCAGGTAGTTCTCAGGTGACTAGGTGAAAACACTTAAAAACATTTACAATATGCTTCCGAACTGGAACGCTTTAGTGTAGTTATATCTGTGAAATGAATGACATTCAGTAAAACATTATAGCAGATCTTTTAGGGAGATTTGACAGGATGACAGTACAGTTACTCACAGTTCAGACTACCACAATTCAGAATGTAATGAGCCATAATGCTATTATTTTTCACTTTAGAATTTTAATGTTGTGTTTTGTACAGTTTTTAAAATATCATGCATAAAACATTGGGCTGAAACAATAGCAAGTTGTATATTCATGTCATTAGGAGCCAACACTCTAATAACTGTAGAAGACAATGGAAAATTTTCCTCAGACTCTTGTGGAAACTGGTAACAAGAATAACTGCTGTGGGAATGATCCCATTTCTGAAAGGCATTCTGGCCAGAGCTGTAGATACTATAGTTTGATCTTTTGTGCTGGTGGGAATCTCTATAGATGCAGCTAGAGTGAGTAGGACATTTGAGGCTATGGCATCTTTAGTGATAGGGTGATTTCTTTTTTATTCATCCTCAATGCCCACCAGAAAAAAAATGCATTCCTCTGATAGTGAATTGACCACTAACTAAATGTGAAGGAAGGCAAGAGACTTAGAAGAATAAAAAGGATGACTGTGGGCTTCCCTGGTGGCGCAGTGGTTGAGAGTCCACCTGCCGATGCAGTGGACACAGGTTCGTGCCCCGGTCCAGGAAGATCCCACATGCCGCGGAGCGGCTGGGCCTGTGAGCCATGGCTGCTGAGCCTGTGCGTCCGGAGCCTGTGCTCCGCAATGGGAGAGGCCACAACAGTGAGAGGCACACGTACCGCAAAAAAAAAAAAAAAAAAAGGATGACTGTGCAAAATGGGATATCCTACAGGAGCATTTAAAAAGAACAGGGCTCTCTAATACCTTAGATTTGCTTCTATTATGGTATGACATAATTTCATCATCATGATTACTAACAGATGGAGTGATATATTTTATTTCCGAATATTAATACAAAACAGCAAAGTGTAAGAGTCGAATGAGAACGATGCTGCGTAGCCTATTTAATAGTGTTTATGTGGCACTAGACAAGTATGGCTAAATTAATCTCTTAGAATGAACCATCATTGAAAGAACAGTTCTGTCAAGTAATGCCATTTACTCTCCTTATTAACATACAGAGCCATTCTGTTGGATCGCCTAGCATGGTGAGCTTATTAGGAAAATCACATTGGTTTAAGCAGAGAACTCCTCTGACCTTTCTAAATGAAAATGGCATGATGCTAAAAATAATTGGTAGAAGGACCATCTCTACACACAGAATGGCTTTTTGCAATCAACTACCATATTGAGAAGAAACTTTTATTTTTTTATGTTAGGAATACACAAGGTTTTCTGTTTTCTAATTAAAGGGAATGAAGGTGATGTAGGTAGTATTTATATTCAATGCAAATAGCACCCTCTTTCCTGCAGTGGGTATTTCTCAGAAATGGATACCTTTTTCCACGTTGGTCTTCAGAAACCCCTTGATAACACCAAAAGAGCAACTATGCCTTTTTGAAAATAGGAAAATTGCAAGTAAGTTATATTTAAAATCTCTGAATTTTTTCACGTATTATAAGATGGTGACTAGGGATGTGCTCAAGATGTGTTACTCAGTTATGTATTTATGAAGGGGCTAAAGACATCTGGATATAGCTTTTCATTAATGCCAAAGAAGGAAGTCTTTTATAAGAAGTAATAGGAAAAATTAATGGTGGCATGCATAGTCACAATATCTTAATACTGTATGTTTTATTTTAAAATGAAACATTTCCTTTACCATTTAATAATTAAAATCTAAAGTGAATAATTTTGAGGATGTACACAATAATCATTTTTTTCCCCAAATGTATTTCTCCAACCACGTGTTGGTTTAAGAATTCAGTAAACGGTTGTATCTGAAACCTAAAATTAAAATATGAATATAGTTTTTCTTCAGAGATTTGTGACAATATACATTCTCAGCTGAAAAGTAAGTTTCTATTTTAAATCAGAATTAATGTGTAGTTTATGACTGTTTTAAAATATGTGTTAAACCTCTTCTCATCCTAGCACAGAATGAAATGATTTTAAAGCATTTTTATTGATCATATAAGCTTGCAGTCATACTTTTCTAGGGAAAAATATTTAGAGAAATATAACCATACTTGAGGCTTGAATAGTGTTACCATCAAACTCAAGGATAATTTCCTCTTTTTGTGTGCCTGTTGATAACTAATTTTTAAACATTAAGTACTATACATTATAATACATTACACTATGACTTCTCTATGTTTTGCCCTTCAGTTGTACCTAGTATATTTGTTTGTATTTTGAACTAGACCAAAAATATCTGGAAGGAAATTTGTTGCTGTATGCACATCATGCAGCATGCTGGCTTGTGTATGCAGATGGAAAATAATTAGACAATTGAGAACACATGATAACATTTTATTTTTTTACATAAATGTGTAAAATGACTTTTCCTTGATTATGGATATAAATATTATGAAATGTAACTGAGTTTGTGAGACTGTCAATAAACCAAAGTGTCTGTGAAATCTAAACTCTCACTCAGACATACGATTAAACTGTCAATAGTAAAAGGACAAAACTAGAATCCTACTTAAGTTGTGAAATTTTTCTTCGTTGGTATGTATAATCACCAAGAAATTAGTCTTTAGCTAATACCCATTTAACACAGGCAGACACAGGATAATTTTAAACCTCATATACAAGTCCTAAACGAGTGAGGAGTGCACAATAGGAAAGAATTAATCTGTGATGGCCTGTCTAGAGTATGAAAGCTTTGAAGTCTTTTGAATCCAAACTGCTAGGCAAAGATCTACTGAACAGGAAAGGGAGTATTAGCAGGTTAAAATGCTATCTAACGTATTGTTATTTTACAGAGGTCTCTGCCACTAGAAGCTTTGCATCATGCCCTTATAGGAAGGCAGATATATATGGACTAGCTTGTAGAATAAGTCCAACCATTTTAATGGTAGCTCAGATAATAAAATTCACTAATAGGTGTTGTGGTATTTTATCAATTCTTTTTTAGTGTAGCGTTACATAAAATCAAGGATGTAAATGGAATTAATTGGTTAAAGAAATAATTCTTCAGGTAGGCCATAGAAAAAGAGAATTTTAGAGTTGGAATTCATTTGAGAGATCATTCAGTCCTGTTTACAGGTTAGAAAACTGGGGAGCCAGAGAAGTTAAGTAACCTGCCTAAAGCTTTGAAGTTTATTAGAGCATAAAAAACAGATATATATCCTGCTTTATTGGTCTTCCTATCATATTCTTCCCATTTTTGTTTTGAAGATAATCAAGTGGTGTTTGTTATGCAGTTAAAAGTTTAAGAAAGTGTTTATATAAATCCGATTTATATCATCACACTTGACTAATATTAAAATATTTTTACCAACAAATATTCATGGAGTGCCTTTCGTAGGAAATATGAGTGGTGATATCTTTTATAAAAATTATTTGTATTGAAGTTGTGTTACTTTCAGGTGTACAGCAAAGTGATTCAGTTATACATACACATATATTTATTTTTTCAGATTCTTTTCCCTTATAGGTTATTACAAAATACTGAGTATGTTTTCATGTGCTATACAGTAGGTCCTTGTTGGTTATCTGTTTTATATATAGTAGTATGAATATGTTAATCCCAAACTCCTAATTTATCCCTCCCCCCTTTCCCCTTTAGTAACCATAAATTTCTTGTCTATGTCTGTGTGTATGTTTCTGTTTTGTACATAAGTTCATTTGTATCATTTTCTTTTTTAGATTCCACATATGACTGATATCATATGATATTTGTCCTTCTCTCTCTGGCTTACTTTCCTTAATATGATAATTTCTAGGTCCATCCATGTTGCTGCAAATAGCATTATTTCACCCTTCTTTATGGCTGCGTAATATTCCATTGTTAAATGTACCAGACCTTCTTTATCCATTCCTCTGTCGATGGACATTTAGGTTGCTTCCATGTTTTGGCTATTGTAAATGGTGCTACTATGAACATTGGGGTGCATGTAGTTTTTCAAAGTATGGTTTTCTCTTGATGTATGCCCAGGGGGATTGCTGGATCATATGGTAGCTCTGTTTTTAGTTTTTAAGGAACCTCCATACTGTTCTCCATAGTGACTGTACCAGTTTACATTTCCACCAGCAGTATAGGAGGGATCCATTTTCTCCACACCCTCTCCAGCATTTACTGTGTGTAGACCTTTTGATGATGGCTATTCTGACTGATATCTCATTGTACTTTTGACTTGCATTTCTCTAATAATTAGTGATATTGAACATTTTTTCATGTGTGTTTTGGCCATCTGTATGTCTTATTTGGAGAAATGTCTATTTAGATCTTCTGCCCATTTTTTAACTGGGTTGTTTGTTTTTTTTTTTTTTTTTTTTGATATCGAGCTTTATGAGCTGTTTTTATATTTTGGAGATTAATCCTTTGTTGGTCGCATCATTTGAAAATATTTTCTCCCATTCTGTAGGTTGTCTTTTTGGTTTGTTTATGGTTTCCTTTGCTACGCAAAAGCTTTTAAGTTTAATTAGGTCCCATTTGCTTATTTTTCTTTTGATTTCCATTACTTTAGGAGACAGATCCAAAAAATATCGCTGCAATTTATGTCAAAGAGTGTTCTGCCTATGTTTTCCTCTAGGAGTTTTATAGTATATGGTCTTATATTTAGATCTTTAATCCATTTGGAGTTTATTTTTATGTACGGTGTTAGGAAATGTTCTGATTTCATTCTTTTACATGTATCTGTCCAGTTTTCCCAGCACCACTTATTGAAGAGACTGTCTATTCTCCATTGTATATTCTTGACTCCTTTATCAAAGATAAGGTGACAATATGTGCGTGGGTTTATTTCTAGGCTTTCTATCCAGTCCATTGATCTATGTGTCTGTTTCTGTGCCAGTACCATACTCTTTTGATTACTGTAGCTTTGTAGTATAGTCTGAAGCCAGGGAGCCTGATTCCTCCAGCTCTGTTTTTCTTTCTCAAGATCTCTTTGGCTATTTGGGGTCCTTTGTGTTTCCATACAAATTAAAAAAAAAATTTGTTCCAGTTCTGTGAAAAAATGCCATTGGTAATTTGATAGGGATTGCATTGAATATGTAGGTTGCCTTTGGTAGCATAGTTATTTTGACAATATTGGTTCTTCCAATCCAAAACAGAGTTTATCTTTCCATCTTTTTGTGTCATCTTCGATTTCTTTCATCACCATCTTACAGTTTTCGGAGTACAGGTCTTTTGCCGCCTTAGGCAGGTTTATTCCTATGTATTTTATCCTTTGTGATATGATGGTAGATGGGATTGTTCCCTTAATTTCTCTTTCTGATCTTTCATTGTTAGTGTATAGAAATGCAACAGATTTCTGTGTATTAAATTTGTATCCTGTGACTTTACTGAAATAATTGATGATTCCTAGTAGTTTTCTGGTAGTGTCTTTAGGACTTTCTGTATATAGTATGATGTCATATGTAAACATTGACAGTTTCACTTCTTCTTTTCCAATTTGGATTCCTTTTATTTTTTTTTTTTTTCTTCTCTGATTGCTGTGGCTAGGACTTCCAAAGCTCTGTTGAAAAAAATTGGTGAGGGTGGACATCGTTGTCTTGTTCCTGATCTTAGAGGAAATGATTTCAGCTTTTCACTGTTGAGTATGATGTTAGCTGTGGGTTTGTCATATATGGCCTTTATTTTGTTGGGATATGTTCCCTGTATGCCCGCTTTCTGGAGAGTTTTTATCATAAATGGATGTTGAATTGTATCAAAAGCTTTTTCTGCATCTATTGAGATGATCATATGGTTTTTATTCTCCAATTTGCTAGTGTGGTGTATGACATTAATTGATTTGTAGATATTGAAAAATCGTTGCATCTCTGGGATAAATCCCACTTGATCATGGTGTATAATCCTTTTAATGTATTGTTGGATTCAGTTTGCTAGTATTCTGTTGAGGATTTTTGTGTCTGTGTTCAACAATGATATTGGCCTACAATTTTCTTTTTTTGTAGTATCTTTGTCTGGCTTTGGTATAAGGGTGATGGTGGCCTCATAGAATGAGTTCAGAAGTGTTCCTTCCTCTGCAACTTTTTGGAATAGTTTCAGAGGGATAGGTGTTAACTCTTCTCTAAATGTTTAAATGTTTGGTAGTATTCAACTGTGAAGCCATCTGGTCCTGGACTTTTGTTGTTGGGAGTTTTCAAATCACAAGTTCAATTTCAGTACTTGTAATTGGTCTGTTGATATTTTCTATTCCTGGTTCAGTATTAGGAGATTGTACCTTTATAAGAATTTGTCCATTTCTTCTAGGTTGTCCAATTTACTGGCATGCAGCTGCTTGTAGTAGTCTCTTATGATCATTTGTATTTTTGTGGTGTTGGTTGTAACTGATTTTTCATTCATAATTTTATTGATTTGGGCCCTCACCCTTTTTTTCTTGGTGAGTGTGGCTAAAGGTTTATCAATTCTGTTTATCTTTCAAAGAATCAGGTTTTAGTTTCATTGATCTTTTCTATTGTTTTCTTAGTCTCTATTTCATTTATTTTTGCTCTGATCTTTATGATTTCTTTCCTTCTACTAACTCTGGGTTTTGTTTGTTCTTCTTTCTCTTAGTTGCTTTAGGTGTAAAGTCAGATTGTTTATTTGAGATTCTTGTTTCCTGAGGTAAGCTTGTATTGCTATAAACTTTCCTCATAGAACTGCTTTTGCTGCATCTTATAAGGTTTGGATTGCCATGTTTTGTTTTCATTTGTCTCCAGGTATTTTTTGATTTCCCCTTTGATTTCTTCAGTGACCCAGTGGTTGTTTGGTAGCATATTGTTTAGCCTCCACACATTTGTGGGTTTTTTGCATTTTTTTCTTATAGTTGATTTCTAATCTCGTAGCATTGTGGTTGGAAAAGATGCTATATGATTTCAATTTTCTTAAATTTACCATGGCTTGCTTTGTTACCCAGCATGTGATCTATCCTAGAGAATATTCCATGTGAGTGGCAATCTCTTTTATCAACATTATTCTGGAATAAGAAGTGCTTTCTCCAGTGGTTTAGAAATGTAATGCTCATTTAACTAAAATTATTTAATAATTATTTCTCTATTGATTTTGTTCAGTATAGTAGTGGTATTTATTTGGAATTAACCCTGGGTGTTTATTTAGGTTTGTTGATTTTAATGACTGGGCCAGTGACATTTGCCCAGTGTTATAAGATTAAATTTTTCGTGATAGTTGCTAAATGTCTGCTCATGATCGAGAGTGTTGCACAAGAAGTTTCTTTGAATATTGTGCCAGAGAGATCACTTCCAGTGCAGTCTCTCTTGCTCATGCATGAATATATAGGGTCTTTCAAAATTAACAACCTGTCCACACCTTAAAATAACACAAATATATAGAAGGATAACATGTAAGAGTAATAAAATGGTATGATTGAAAAAATTTATAATATCCTTTCTTATAAGTCAGTCTACTCCTTAAATAATCATTCAAGTAGCTTTTAGGTTATTAAAGAAATTCTTGACTTGTAAAAATTATAAACATATCATCAATGGATGGTTTTTTTTTTTGAGTGAAATAAAAATCTTGATCTAAAACTGAATTTGTTCCCCAGTCTTGTACACATTTTGGATTTTTTCTAACCAAGTACTAATAACTGATACTATGTTATCTATTTATCAGAGCATCCAATCTAAATATTTCTATTTTAGTATGGTGTTGACTATTTTTTCTCTAATTTATTCTTCCTGTGAAGCATTACATAAAATAGTGAACCTTAAAATTGTTGTATATTAAAACTGATTTCAAATGATTTGCATCACCTCCCCACTAAAACAAGAATAGTATGATCAAAATCTATATCAAAATATAGGGAAATATAGGGTAAAAAGACTAAAGGAGGAGTAAAATGCCCTTGCATAAGACATATGGAAAAACGTGATAACTATCTTGGCATATGTCTAATATATCCCAGTGCTCCAATTTTAAGGATAATTATAAACGCTAGAATTTGTTGAGGCAATTTTCTTAATTTGATATATCAATCTCTTTTGTAATCCATGATTTTTTATTATAATTTTAAGAGCAAATATTTCAAATTCACTTTAAAAGCATCTAAGTTGTAACAAAATAAATAAATAAATGTACTGAAAAAAACAGTGTCCGTTCTGGACAAACTAACCCATGTGACAGGAAGTAAAGCAAATGTATACGTAATTAATCATTAGAAGTATTACTGAAATTAGGCTTAAAACTGGTCAAGATTACTGGGAATATATTCTCAGATACTTAAATGCAAAATTTTAAAAATATTTTATTTTTTGATGAAATTTTCTTCTTACTATTTACAAAATAATTTTTACTCATATAGAAATGAGTAAAAGTATTTTTTAATTTAATGGATAGTTTCTCATTTATTTTATCAGATGTATTAAGAGTTTGGTTTGAAAACTATCTTAAAATATTAATCAAGAGCCATTGCTATTTAATGATGGGATTCTCTGGTTGTCTCTGTGAATAAATTATAATGAAATTTAAAAAATTAATAAATAAGGTAAAAAAATAAATAAATAAGGACCACAGGGTCCTGCTTGGTTTCAGTAGCTTGCCTGTCATTGTTTTAGGCATATCAAGATGACTCCATTCTGGCCAATTACTAGAATAAAAGACACAGAAACAACATGACTGGCCTGGGACAATCGTGTTGTCTTCTTTGGGGTTGGCCCATTCCCTGAGCACAATGCTCCTTCATATATGAACAAAATTGGAGTTATGTTAACATAGAAGATAAGGAAGCTGGATGAGCAGATATAAGGATTATTTTTAATTTAAATTGTGTAATGTTAGACACAGATTAGAAATAAGTAGGGTTTGTAATTCTGTATGTTAAATTAGACAAGTTTCTCAATTTTTGTGAGTATTCTTAATCTTACATTTTGATTTAATCTATATTTATTTGTTTTTATTTTTGTTATCTGGACAAATAAATTAGAGAGGACTCACAAGCAAAATATAGTAATATAAAATTCCAAAGTATTGGTCCAACTAATAGAAAGAAAAACTAAGCACTTTGTTTCCAAACATTTATGCAAATCTTGACCTTTACCATTGCTAATTAATCAGCCAAATATGTGTTTGAAATGGTTTAGCCCTGCACATAATATACAACTTTTATTCTTAAGGTTATCTATGCATCTCTTGTCTGGTGCTATTTTGTATATCTAAGGTAGGGAATTTTTCTGCACTATTTCAAGTTAAAATTTATTTTTTTCTTCACAACTACTTTGCTATACACACATAAAGAAGAAATAAAATTTAGAATATGTAATGGATTTTTGTGATTACATTTTTATCTGAAATGTTTTTCTTGTGAATAGTTTTCATTTCTCCACTGTTTAACACACTTGATATTTGGAGGGAAATGTCCACATGTGTAGATGGAGAGTTTAAAAAGCTTTCATTTCAGTTTTCCAAAACTTATACTGAATAAAAATAGACAACACACATTTATATGTATATTTATATATTTGTGTATGTCTTCTACCACATATATACACACATACATACAAATGTAAATTATGAATAGTTTAACTCCTGTATGGAGTATTATACAGGTGTGAATAATATTCCACATAGTGTATGTAAGGCACATGCCTTAGCAAACTTAGAAGCTGTAACTTTATGACGTTTTAGAGTTCTACCAGTGATGAATTCCCAGATGGATTTAGAACAAGGTAAAATCAATGTTGCATTGTTTCAGTTGCAGAAACTTAACTTGTACTCTTTTTGAATTGCTTTTTTTTCTTTCAAAAAAAAAGTACATTCAGTTTTGGGTTTTGATCTTCCCACTGTCAACATTGACCATATTTTCAACATTTGTTGTATTCTTCATGGATTACAAAATATGCTAGATGTTAAGACTTTTTTCTGGAAAACTTCAAATCACCCAAACTCATAAAAATTTGGAAAATTATACATATTACATCTATGATACATAGTACTTTCTGTACTATGGAAATTTTCAGAAATGAAAATTTCCAGAAATGGAAATTCTAGCACTTGCATACAATTCTGGTAATATTCTTAGCTGATTTGGCTGCCCAGCCCTCCAGTATTATGGCCATACTTGGAATTCATCATGAAATATTCATCACATCAAAAGTAAGGAGGGGGGCTTCCCTGGTGGCACAGTGGTTGGGAGTCCGCCTGCTGATGCAGGGGATGCGGGTTCGTGCCCCGGTCCAGGGGGATCCCACATGCCACAGAGCGGCTGGGCCCGTGGGCCACGGCCGCTGGGCCTGCACGTCCGGAGCCTGTGCTCCGCATCGGGAGAGGCCGCAGCAGTGAGAGGCCCTAATACCGCAAAAAAAAAAAAAAAAAAAGTAAGGAGGACAGGGAATTCCCTGGCGGCCCAGTGGTTAGGACTCGGCGCTTTCAGTGCTGTGACCTGCGTTCAATCCCTAGTCAGGGAATTATTATCCCGTAAGCTCTGCAGCCAAAAAAAAAGTTAAAAGAACAAAAATGAGGAGGACAAAGAGAGAAAACTAATATGACAATGTAGAACGGATCTGTTTCACCTGCTAAATTTTCCTTTTATCTTTTCAATGAATAATGAAAAAAGAGAGTTTTATTGATCAACAAATAAGATAAATACAACACATGCAGTTTTATTAATTTAAAAGTTATTGAATATTCAGAGCATTTTCACTCACTTTCTAATTCATTACTTGCTATTTTGCAAGGATTAATTTTTAGTCATTGATTTTTTTGTTCTTCTCACTTTCCAAAGCCCCAAAAAATAACCATGTACATTTAGCTTAAGTATCAATAAAATGTATAATAAGCTAGTGTTATTGAAATACATTAGTTAAAAACTATGATGAAGGAACAAAAAAATCTATATTCTTAAACCACATTTCAGGAAAAATAACATATTGTAGTAAAAGTCAAGCTAGTTTCCCTTATCATAAATATTTTTCATGAATTAAAGTTAAGAATGGGAAAAATGTTACATATTTGAAAGCAAAATGTACAAAAAATGTGCTTTTTTGTGTATGATGGCAGGAAGAATAGATCAAAAGTTGTGTTTACCCCCATTTATAGTGATGCATTTGGAAAAGTTTTTTTATCTCATAAGCACACGTTGATAATTTGTTTTGAAAGCATTTTTTGCATGGCTTCAAGACACTAGAGCTTGCCAATATACTTTCATTGTAAAGCACATTATAAAATGAAGCTTCTTTTGGCTTCTATCAGGCCACAATAAAATAGACTAAAATGTGGTATATCCTTCCATTTCTTTTTATTTCTAAAGTATTAGGTAAGATCAGTAGTGCTCAAGAAGCTATGTTCCTGTAAACAGGACAGATACTAATTTCTTCTTTATTAGTCTTTGGAGGAGGTAAATTCTGAGACATTACCTACTCAGTCATAAAACTACTAATCCACCAGTCAAACAGTTTTTTTCCCCAATTGACCATTTCAGGGAAAAAACAAACCAAGGTTAAAGTATCATTTTATTCTAAATAACCACCTTGTAAACTCAGAGAATAAATAGATTGAGCTGAACTCAGAGTCTTAAGAAAATATTTATTTTTCTCTTTAGCCATTATTTACTTTAACTATGTTTGACCAAACTAACCTAACTCCATGCTTATGTAATTCTAAGCAAATTGGCATCTGTGTGTTGAATACTTATTTCAGATTTTATGCTTATCATATTGCTGTCAGCATGCTTTAAAATTATACAACAACAAAACTTTGACTTTGCTGACTTTCTCACCCACTAATGTGATTACTTTATATAATTAAAAAATCGACTATCCATACCAGTGCTTAGCCAAGGAATGGCAATTTTTTTTTAAAGCTATAATTTAAGAAAAATAATTTGACTACATTCTGGAATCTCTTTTTTTATTTTAAACCCGGGTATGTATCTAGTCAGTGCTATTAAAAGTTAACAGATCATTATAAAATCTTTTCAAAAGTAATAAAGGAGGGCCTCCCTGGTGGCGCAGTGGTTGAGAGTCCGCCTGCCCATTCAGGGGACACGAGTTCGTGCCCCGGTCCGGGAAGATCCCACATGCCGCGGAGCGGCTGGGCCCGTGAGCCATGGCTGCTGAGCCTGTGCGTTTGGAGCCTGTGCTCCGCAACGAGAGAGGCCACAACAGTAAGACGCCCTCGTACCGCAAAAAAAAAAAAAAAAAAAAAAAGTAATAAAGGAATAAATGAAGAGGTTTTCACACTTTTTCCTCGTGAAATGTTCACGTTGCTTCATAGTTATTTCTGTGTCTTGCTACAACTGGAAAATAGTTGTATACATAAGTGCTTCTCAGACTTTAATGTGAATCCAAATTACCTCAGATTTCTGTTAAATTTCAGATTCTGATTCAGTAGCTTTGGGGTGTGCCTGAGATTTAGTGTTTTTTTAGCAAGAATCTTTATGATAGTGATGCTGTTTCTCAGTGAATAGCAAGGGTGTTTTGAGAAAGAGTCTTCTCAGTATTGATGGAAGCCTTCACTTAAACCTAGATACATTTAATTACCTTAGTAATTGTTATCCAGTCCTTTACTCAGCAGATTTTTTAAGCGTTATCTGGTAATACTCTTAAAGCTTATGATAGTACAAAGTATGGGGTTTAGAGTTTAACATAACAGGATTCAAAAATCTCACTTCTGACTTTGAACTGGCTGATTTCTTAACTCGCTGAATATCAGGTGTTTTTTTAATCAGCCAAATACAAATGATACTACCTACATAATACTAGGATGATGCTTTATTAAACCACAAGAGGAATCTAAGGTATGCAGTGATCACCATGCAATTTAAAGTACCAGATTCCTTCTGTACATCCCATGGTTCCTCTGTGTGTGTGTGTGTGTGTGTGTGTGTGTGTGTGTGTGTGTGTGTATTTATATACAGTTTTCTGATTTAGAGCATCTTTACTGCGAGAGCATACATGTGAGCTAGAACAAAGCAAGAAAAGGTGGTCTCTGGTGTCAAATGTATGGGTTCAAAAGAGTACAGACCTCAAAATGAGTTCATCAGTGCCCTTATTTTGTTAACAGCTTTGTTGAGGTATAATTGATATACAAAAAGGTACACATAATGTGTATAATTTGATGGGTTTGAACATCGATGCTCTTTTAAATTCTGTATTTCAAATACCTGGTATGGCTTTGGGGAAAAATTGTAATTCAGATCCCTTTCCAAGTGACACACCATAGTGCCTTGCAAATGATAGACATAAGAAGGAATGAATTTGTTCCCACTGAAAGTTTTGTCATGGGACAACTTTCATGTTATAGGAATGGAAATTCATTTGGAGCTGGCTGGCAGATTAATTGGAAATCAATTCAAGAACTATGAATCCCTTTTGGTAACTATTATGTTTAGTTTAAAAGAACTCTGTAGGGAGATTGTAGATACCATGCTGTGCTTTTGCGTGAGTATATACATGTGTGTATGTGGATGCATGAGATTCACATGCTGATTTATGCTTTATTACTGAATTTTTAAATAGAGGAATTAAATAATTTTAACTGACAAGTACAAAATATATCAAGATAAAGCGACACATATATGCGCTTTTGTACAAACCATGGCATGTATCACAAAATATTTTAAAATGAGAAGAGTGAGACATTCTTCTTATTTTTAAATACCCTTGCCCACTTTGTACCCAAAGCAATGTACCAAAATCCCCAGGTCAGTGAAGTGTTTTGTTTATTCCTGTATTTGGTTGTTATTGCTCAGTGATAGGAAAATCCTATGTCCCAAAGTTTTTCGTGTAGCAAAAGGAAGAAAAACAACTGTACATTTTATAGAATTTGGAAATTCTTAGATTGGACTGATCTGAAAGTAATAAATCATTTCTTATTGTACAACTGTTTCCCTCAAATATTAGGTAATGCTGCTAAAATCATGTATCCTCACTTTGAAGTATTCTGGTGTTCTTTTCACTCTGTGCATGAACAGGTTGAGAGACATTTAATCACTGCTTCTTGTATCAAACTTGCTTCTTTCTGTCACAGATAGATGGGGAATGAGTTGATGAAATAGGCATATTTAATCCATAAGACACATTGAATAATATCACAAATGTAACTGGAAGGATAATAACTTACCATCCTGGGAGTTTTTCTGAGGACAGAAAAATGGTAAATTGCCACTCAGCCTCCATTGTTAGAGATTGCAGGAGGTTACCCTGTCTTGGAGTTTGATGAAGCCTCTAAAATCAAAGAAACTTTTGCCAGCTTTTTGGTGGTAAAAGAATTGTCATCCTTCTGGTAGGTGGCTCTGTAAAGGGCCCTATATTTATGCCTCTGAAGTGCCCCCCAGGGCATAGCCTGAAGGAAAGAAGAAAGGAAACACTGGTCCTTGCTTTGCATAATAACATAAGTTGGCAGGACGAAGTAGGCAGGTTTTGTGCAACTTCGGAAAATGTTTCTCTTCCTCAGTATGAATTAGACTGGAGTGTCCTTAGTCATGAATGGGGACCATGGGAGATGTGGGGATCCAGGAGGAACAGATCATATCCTAAGGGTACAGCTCTTACACCAGGCTGCCTAGGTTTGAATTTACCTTTTGCTAGCTGTGTCTTTAAGCAACTTCTATGAGCTAGGTATGGTTATTATCCCCAATTTAATAGCTAAGGAAAGTGAGGCTTAGAAAGGTTACTGCTCTAAAATATCACACACACACACACACACACACACACACACACACACACACACACACACACACACACACACACACACACCCTATTGGATGGCAGAGGTCGGCAGCATGATCTTAACCATTGCTTTCCCGTACAATTTATCAAGACTATAGGATTTATGTTTCTTCCCAAAAGCTCTCTCTAAACCAATGTTGGCTTTAAAATCTGATGATAGCTTAGAAGTTAGAAAGTCCATACGGCGCTTAGATTGTGCCCACATTCCAATTCCAGTCCACCTCCTCGCACCCAGGGACCTCTGAGGGCCAGTAGAGAACTATGGCAAGAAGCTAGGGTGTAGGCCTCTCACCTGCACTTGAGTCCCACCTGTGACACAAGCTTGAGTAGTTTGAGAAAGTTTTTTTTTAAATAAAACATTTAATTGAGCTAATTATAAAATTAAGAGCAGTTATAAAAAAAAAAAACACAGACCAGATACTCTATAACATTTACCGTTACCCCCAATGGTAATATCTTGCAAAGTATAGTATAATATCACAACCAGAATATTGGCATTGATACAATGAACTCATTTCAGATTTCCCAATTTTTCCTAGTACTCATTTCTGTGTGTGTGTTTAGTTCAGTACAATTTCAACATATGTAGGATAGCGCATCCACCATTACAGCCAAAATTTAGATCACTTGCATGACCACAGGATCCCTCCTGGTGTCTTTTGATAACCTCCACTTCCCCGCTGCCACCCTCTCTTATCCCTTACCCGTGACAGCAATTTTCATGTCTCTTAATTTTGTCACTTCAAAAAGATTATACAAATGGAATAATATAGAAGTTAATACTTTGGAACTGGCTTTTTCACTCAGCATAATTCCCTTGAGATCCATCTAAGTTGTTGCATGTGGCAAATAGTTTACTTTTTATTGCAAATGTATATTACTGATTCATTTATTGTGATGGATGTCCCACAGTTTAGTAAACCATTCCCCGATGGGGAGACATTTTGGTTTCTAGCGGTTTGGAGCTATGACCAATAAAGCTGTTACAGAGAATCATGTGCAGGCTTTTGTGTGGACATAAGTTTTCATTTCTCTGGAATAATTGTCTACATGAGTGATGTGCAAGTATTTCCCCCCATTCTGTGTCTTGTATTTCACTTTCTTAACAGGTCCCTTTGCACGGCCAAACTTTTAAAAATTTTGATGAAGTCCGATTTATCCATTTTTCTGTTTATGGATTGTGCTTTATGTGTCAAGTATAAAAAGTCTTTGCTTAAGTCACAAATACTATTTCCTACATACATTTCTAAAAGATTTATAGTTTTATACTTTGGGTCAATTTTGTGTAAAGTGTGAGAGCTAAGTTAATTTTTTTAACTATAGTAGATGTTCATTTGCACCAGCACCTTTCTTGAAAAGACCTATTCCACCATTTAATTGCTTTTACAACTATTTTGAACATCAGTTGGACATGTTTGTGTAGGTGTATTTCTCAGTTCTCTGTTCTGTTGCCTCAGTCTATAACTCTATACCTCTGCCATGTCCACAGTGTCTTGATTACTGTAGTTACATAGTTAGTCTTAACATTGGGTGGTATGATTCATCTCCCTTTATTCTTGTTTGTCAAGATTGTTTTAGCTATTATAGGGCTATGTCTTTCCATAGAAATTTTAGAATAAGCTTGTCTGTGTCTACAAAAAAAAACTTGTTATTTTGGTAGAAATTGCATCAAACCTATATGTCAGTTTGGAGAGAATCGACATCTTTACCATGCTGAGTATTCCAATCCATTAACACACTTACAAGATCTTTTTTTGATTTCTTTCATCATTTTGTGCCTTTTAACAGTGCTTCACATTGGGATTAGATTGTGTTTTCATATTTCTAATACACCTATAATGTATTGTCTATTATGTTATTATGTGTTATAGACAATATTATGTACATGATTACAAAAAGAAAGGGAAAATAAGAAAAGGTCCAAATCTGCAGTTTTGAAAGGGAAGCACTTCTTAAAAAATTTAAATGACTATAACTAAATATACACCATCTGTGTATGATGTTGAAATAATTTTAAATGATAATGTTATAATTGTTTATAGAGGAATTGATAGAGACCTATAATTTTTCATGAATGCAGAACATCTTTTTAAAGTCATGCATTAGTGCATTTTTTAATTACTCTTCTTTTGCCTGCAGTTTTATGATACATGTTGTAAAATGAAGACTGGTCCTTGCTTATATTCCTATATTGACCAATAATCCCTGTATCACGAAACAGATGACAAATTAATTAGCAAGTACCCAGTGAGCTAAATTTAAAAATAAATAAGGAAAGATTTCTTAAGTAATTGAAAACTCTAAGGGCATTATTTTACGTAAATTGGGATGGGTCTGTGTCATTTTCCCCATGTATTCAATTATTTAGCATCATTTAAAACATTAAGATTTATACAGCTTCACAGGTAATAAACTGGGTAAAAGCAGGTTTGATAGCTAAGATATTTATATAAAGTTCTGAACTTTACTGAGATGAGAAAAAAATTGGGGGCCATTTCTACCTCCCCTCCCCACACTGGTTCATATCTGTTGAAATATTACACCTTCTATAGAGGCATATACTTCTCAAGTTTTGTTTTTAAAGCATCTCTCTAGTTAAGCACAATGGGAAAATGTGCAAGCTTATGGGCTAGTGTAGGGGCACAGAGGCCAGAAAAAAATAAGACAGTTTGGAATCAAACAACTTGATAACTTCATGCATATTTCGCAGCGCTGTAATAAGGTCTTTCAGTTACCATGTTCTTGCAGAGCGGAGGGTGTATGGGTGTAGAGTGACTTATTCATACAGGCACAAACACTCAGATACACAATTTTAGGCCTTTTATCACTGAGTAGAGTACATTGTAAGCAAGTGAATCGTTATATGATTCCTGTGCTAAATGACAAGACATTCATTGCTTTAACCCTTACTTCTGGAGTGAAAACTCCATATGCAATTCAGTATAGAGGGGCTAAACTTTAATCTTAAGTTCTAATGAGTATTTTATACTCAAACCACCAGATACAGCTATGAAAAATCTAGAGATTGTTTATATACACAGAAGCATACTGTATTAAAGTAACTATGAATCCCATTCATTTTCATTTTATACTTTATTACTTCAAAGGGAGACGCTATTGATTTTTCTGATCTCCCTGTATCAGCCATGACTCTGGAAAGAAATAGAATCTGACACAGATGGTTCAATAAAACACAATAAAGGGACTATTTTGAGAGGTGTGGGCAGGTTTAAAGGACACAAAAAGGGTTATCATGGTACAGACTACCAGCAGTAGCACATTATTATATGTCCCCCTTTCCAAGTCTGAAGTGTCAAATGAAGGAAGTCGCATTTTCTAAATTCAGTAAGAGATAGGGCAGTGGAAGAGTGGGTTTCTGACAGGGAAGTTAGGGATGTAACCTGCCACTGTGGGAAATAAGGACCAAATAAGGTGGAGGGGGATAAGAAAATAATGCCTCAGACCCTCTCTCTCCCTGCCTGTGGTCTGATGTCTGTGCCTGCCATTGGCCAAGACCACCAGAGACAAGTCATCCAGCGAGCTAAAAATATGTCATTTGTGAGGATCAGCCTTGCAGGCACTCAGCAGAAAAGAGAAGGGCAAAAAATGGGTTGGACCAGGCCAGTGAGAAAAGAGTGGAGTGAAATATTTAAATTGTTGACAGAAAGAAAACTCTACCAACCTAGAATTCTGTGTCAGTAAATTATCTTTCAGAAGTGAAGGACGAATAAATACTTTATCACACAAACAAGCATTGAGGGAATTTGTTGCCAGTAGGCCTGCCTTACAAGAAATGTCAAAAGAAGTACTTCAGAGAGAAAGAAAATCATGTAGGTCAGAAACGTGGATCTACATAAAGAAAAGAAGAGCATTAGAGAAGGAAGGAATGAAAGTAAAATCAAATCTTTTATTTTTCTTATTCCTAATGATATAATAGTTATCTCTTTGTCCAAAATAATATTAGCAACAATGTAGTGGGTGACCAGAGCTTATGGATAAGGTAAACAAATGACAGCAACATTATAAGTTTCGAGAAGGAAGAACAGTGAATATTCTGTTACTAGGTACCTATACTACCTGTGGGGAAAAATGGATTGGACTGGGGAACAGAGAAAATGCCTCAATTCCCTACTAGAATCGCCATCAAAACCATCCCTTAACTAGTTCAAGTTCAGCTTCACTTGAGTTAAACCATATATTATTTCATTTTACTCTCTTTCCAATAACTGAAGAAAATAGGGAAAAAATAGGGACTATAAGGTAGAAGTGAGAGCCTAACAGTTTATTTTTTCTCATGGATTAAACTGTTGCTTCTAACTTGTCTCAATCCACAGATTTAATATTTTTTCGGCAGACCCCCATTTCAAGAACCAACCTTATTATCAGACTTTCCTGTTTTCAAATTGAGGATTTATTGACGTGATCCTTCCCCAAATTCCTTTTTTTTTTAATTTAAAAAATAGGGATTTATACCTATCTTTAGTCTTACTCTCTTCTCCAGTTTTCTAAAGGTATTACCACAGAATCTTGAAATCCTAAAAATGTACTTCATGTACTAATGTGAAGAGAAGCATGTGGCTTTGAAGACAAATTAATTAATAATGAAAAAGGTATACGCACATGTATACCTGCGCACATATATTAAACGTGGTTCGGTAACTCAACAGACTTTTCAATACCCTAAATAAAGCTACGAAATAAAGCTAACCGTGAAACTTCACAATAAAACTTTCAGTCCTCTAAAAATGATTAAGGAAATATGAGTGCTTTAGTTTTTTGAGGCATCAATTGGATCCAACATATTATAGGAATATTTAAGCAATAATGTTTAATATAATAAGGGCTGTAGACTATTTTCAAGTAACCAGACTTCAGAATTTTTAATCACTTTTAAAAAATTGAATGGACTTTTGGAAGTAAAACCTGTATAAACCATTTTTTAAAATCCTCCTCTAAATCCAGTCCATTTTTGAAACCTCGTTTAGAGTCAAAAACAATACTTTCTCTAGTTTCCATAAAGGCTTCCACTTTCAGGCTTCAGTGAGTAAGTATATTCTTATGAGGCTCAGGAAAAATATTGAGCCATATTATAAATGGTCATCACTTGTGAGGGTTTTTTTGAATTTATTTTTAAAGCGTTCTTTAGTGAGACCTTCAAAATAGAATGCCACTCAAGTAAAGACCTGTCTCTTTCACTCTATCACTCTCTCAAAGCTTATTAGAGAGAATAGCATGCGTAGCTTCATCTGCTACACAGGTCCTCTCTAACCTTCTCTCCAGCTTTGTCAGGAAACTAATGAAGTCTAAGTGTCAGAACCCCTCCATTTCATAGAACTCTTCAAAGACACCAGTAAAGCTTTCAGGTAGCCAGGTGCTTGAAACATTGGCAAAACAAAGAAGGTCCTCAAATTTTAAGCCCCAAATTTTTGGATCACTGTCATCTCTTGTTTCTTAGGATGGCCCACTTAACCTTAAAACTTTTTTAAACAAGAATTAGGAAAGGATTTTGATTTGAGCCTATAGGTTCATTGAAGCTGCAATTTAAATGTCATCCACACAGATTTATATTATTTTCATCACTCTTTCACATTAATAACTTCGTCTAGGCTTTCAATAAATACATACGTGAAATGTTTTTTGAATATTAAGTAACGACAAAGTGTCATTTAGAGCCTGTTTTTCCAGTATTCTAAATATTTAGTTAAAAGATACCCAGAATTCTTATTTGCAGATTTAAAGTCTTCTTGAACTAGAGAATTGTAGCTCTTAAATATGTTCTTTTTCATAACCCAATCACAGTAGCCTTTAAAACAAAGAGGAGCAAGTGCAAAGATAGTTGTAAACATGACATTGCTGCCATTTATTCTTCAGTGTGTTTTACCCCTGTATTGGTTTATGTGCATATATATCAATGTCCTGTATCAGGAATCTGAAAATGTTGGCCCATGGGCCAAACCCAGGCTGCCATCTTTTTTTAATTATTTACAAAATTTTTTTTAGATAATTGTACATTTACTTGCAGCTTAAAAAAAAAAAAGAAAAGAAAGAAACACCCAATAGATCTTGTTTGTCATTTTACCGAGTCCCTCTCAGTGATAACATATTGCAAAACTGTAGTACAATATCACAACCAGGATATTGACAGAACAATCAAGGTACAGAATATATCTCCATCACAACAAGGAACCCCCATGTTACCTTTTTTTTGGCCAGATCCCCTTCCCTCCTGCCCCCAACTACTTCCTAACCCCTGGAAGCCACTAGTCTGATATCCATCTGGATAATTTTGTCATCTCTAGAATGTTATATACATGGATTTATACAATATGTAACCATTTAGGATTGGCTTTTTCGCTCAGCAAGATTATCTGGAGAGTCTTCCAGGTTATTGTATATCATTGGTTGTTCTTTTTATTTCTGAGTAGTATTCCATTGGATAGATGTACCACAGTTTGTTTAGCCTTTCACCTGTTGAAGGATATCTCAGTGAGTTGTTTCCAGGTTCTGTGCACTACAAATACATCTGCAAAGAACGCTCATGTACAAGTTTTTGTGTGAATAAGAATTTTCATTTCTCTGGAATTAATGCCCTGGAGTGAAATTCCTGGATTGTATGACATTTGCATGTTTAGTGTTTTTACAAAGCTGTCAAGCTATTTTCCACAGTACCATTTTCTAATAAGTTTTTGGAGTTTTTGTTATTGTTGTTTGTTCTTTACTTTTGAGTTTTATGAGTTTTTTTATGGATTGTAGATACTAATCATTGGTTGGATATGTGGCTTTCAGATATTTTTTTCCTTAGCTTCTCTTTTTATCTCCTTAAGAGCAAACATTAAAATTTTTGTTGAAGTCTAACTTATCAGTTTTTCCGTTTTTGGGCCGATGCTTTTAAGTGTAAAATCCAAAAACTCTTCCTAGCCTTAGATCCTAAGATTTTTTCTATGTATTTTTTCTAAAATACTTAGAGTTTTATGTTTTACAACTAAATTCATCATCCATTAGTAGCTGCTTTTGTATAAGGTGTGAGACTTAAGTGTTCTAGTGTTCTAGCACTGTTTGTTGAAAAGTCTATCTTTACTCAGCTGAATTGTTTTCAGATCTTTGTCTAAATCAGTTGGCCATATTTGTGTGGTTCTTTATTCTGTTCCATTGATCTGTGTGTCTATCCTGCCACCAGTACCACACTATCTTAATTATTATAGCTGTATATGTTAAGTCTTAAAATCTGATAGGCTTGTTCTTCCTACTTTATTCTTCTTTTTCAACATTATTTTAATTATTCTAGTTCCATTGCCTTTCCATGTAAAGTTGTCTATATCATCAACAACAAGAAACTTTGCTAGGATTTTAATTTGAATTATGTTAAATCTGTACATCAATTTGAGTAAAATTGACATTACTATGCTGAGTCTCCCAATCCATGTACACAGTATGTTTCTCCATTTATTTAGATGTTCTTTGATTTATTTCTACAGCATTTTGTTATTGTCAAGGACATGTTTTGTTAGATGAACAGCTACTCTGATTTTTGCTGAGATAGAAAAGAGTAGTATATTTTTAATTTCAGTGTCCACAATGAACCTAGGGGTTCATTGCTAGTACGTAGAAATACAATTGATTTTTGTTTGTTTATTCTTGTATCCTGATACCTTGATAAACTCACTTATTAGTTCTAGGAGATTTTTTTTTTGTAGATTGCTTGCAATTTTCATTTTCATCCCATCTGCATGTAAACGACAGTTTAATGTCTTTTTTCCTATTTGTATGGACTCATTTCCTTGCCTTGCCTCATTGCACTGGTTAGAACTTGAAGCATTGTGTTCAATAAGATGGGTGAGAGTGGTTCACAGTACTAGGGAAAAAGCATTTAATACTTAAACTAAGTACAAACTTAGCCGAAGGGTTCATATAAGTGTTGATAAATAAGTTGAGGAAGTTCCCCTATGTTTCTGTTTTTCAGAGTTTATTTCAGGTATCGGTATTGAAGTTAGTCAAATGATTGTAGTGCATCCATTGATAAGATCATGTGATTTTTTTCTTTAACATGTTAACACAGTGGATTACAATAATGATTTTTGAATATCAAACCAGCTGTACACCCCTGGAACAAACACTACATGATTTTATATATTTGCTGAATTTTAGGTGCTGGTATTTTGTTAAGTAATTTTGCTTTGATATTCATAAGCAATATTGGTCTGTAGTTTGTTATTTTTGTTGTTGGTTTTTCATGCTATCTTTTTCTGATTTGGGTATCAGGCTATTGCTGGACTCATTAAATGTATTAGAATTGTTGTGTTCTCTTCCATTTTCTGGAAGAGATTGTGTAGAATTGGTGTTAATCCTTCTTTCAAAGTTTGGTAAAATTTTCCAGTGAAACCATCTGGACATGAAGATTTATTTTTCTGAGGTTTTAAAATTATGAACTCCATTTCATTATTAGTAATAGGACAATTCAAATTATCTATTTCCTATTGGGTGACTTGCAGTAGTTTGTGTTTTGTGAGGAATTGGTCCATTTCATCCAAATTGTCGAATATTTGTGTGAATAATTACCTATAGTATTCCCTTATTATCTTTTTTATGTCTATCAAGTCTGTAATGAGATCCCCTGTTTCATTCTTAACATTGGTAACCTGTGTGTCCTCGGGGTGTTTTTTTTGGGGGGGGGTCACTCTTGTTAGCACTTTGTTAATTATATTGATCTTTTTGAAGAATGAGCCCTTTGTTTCATTGATTTTCTCTATTTTTCTGTTGCCAATTTCACTGATTTCTGATCTTTATTATTTCCTTCTTTCTGCTACTTTTAGGTTTATGTTGCTCTTCAATTTCTAGATTCTTGGAGTGAGAGCTTAGATTATTGATTTGAAATTTTCTCTCTTTTCTAATGTATACAATTGAAAATGACTTTTTAAATGCATTGTTTTATTTAACATACATGACAATCTTTTATGGTAGGCAGTAAATCTGGTGTTATCTTTAAAATCTGCTCCCTCTCTTAGGTACCTCTCTCAGACAGGTGTCATCAAACTTATTTGAGTTCCTTAATTAACAAGTAGATTAAAATGTAAAATTTTCTTGTAATACACTTCAAGCATAATCCCCTTGAAGGCAGGGACCAGGAGTTATTACCTTATATCCTTAATGTTGAAAATCTGGCTCTAACAAATGTTTTTTTTTTCTTCCTTTGGCTGCTTTTGGGTCTTCGTTGCTGCACACTGGCTTTCTCTAGTTACGGCGAGCGGGGGCTACTCTTCGTTGCAGTGCACAGGCTTCTCGTTGCGGTGGCTTCTCTTTTTAAGGAGCATGGGCTCTAGGCACGCGGGCTTCAGTAGTTGCAGCACACGGGCTCAGTACTTGCGGCACACGGGCCCTAGAGCACGTAGACTTCAGTAGTTGCAGCATGTGGGCTCAGTAGTTGTGGCACTTGGGCTCTAGGGTGCATGGGCTTCAGTAGTTGTGGCTTGTGGGCTTAGTTGCTCCATGGCATGTGGGATCTTCCCGGACCAGGGATCGAACCTGTGTCCCCCGCATTGGCAGGCAGATTCTTAAGCACTGTGCCACCAGGGAAGTCCCTAATAAATGTCTGAAAAATAAATGCATATCTATTCTGCAGCTCAATGCCATTGCTTTAAATGAGTATTTGATACTATGGTCATTCCACAGCGACAAGATTCAGAATATCTTCTAACATATACTTGAAAACAGATTTGGTTTGCCACCCTCAAAGAATTCAGTATTTATTTTGAGTATTATAATTATCTGCAATGCACATTCCTCTCTTCTTCCCTTGTACCTTTTTCCTTTTTTTTTTCCAAGTGATATCATTGAGCTCCTATTGTACTCAATACACTTCTGAGAACTGATATCAACATAAATAGAAACCAGTCCTTAACATTCAAGAAGTTGACAGTTGAGTAGGAAGGTGCATTCATATCATTAGACCCAGCTACAAATGGGGCTAAGGGGAAGCTCACAGTATCTTCATAGAGGAAGTAAACTTAAAGAAAGCCCAGAAGGATAAGGCAGCATACAATACAAAGATAAAGGATCAAAGATAAGGAAATTGCAAGCAGAGGCAATGGTATATACATCGCAAAATGATAGGCACCAGGAATGAAACAGTTCATAACTCCTGTTCTGATGGAGTTTGCATTCCAGCAGGTAATTCACACATTCAACATATATCCAGCTTATTTATTATACATGCAGCAAAGTAGCGAAGCACCATGCAAGGAGAACGTTTATGGTGAACTTCTGAAGTAATTTGAGATGCATTGGTAGAAAAGTACATGAGATCACTTTAGTGGAATTCAGAGAGGTGTAATGCAGAGTTGAAAAATGAAGGCAAGGGCTAGTTTTCAAAGGGTCAATTCATCCCTTATCATATTTTCCACTAGGGTATCATATTAGTACTGAGTATCCTTCCAAGACTTACAAGGTGGGCTGAGCCCATGTGTTGATCATTCTTTACTTGTATCAGTGGACCCACTCCACTTTATGACGTTCTCTGCCCTACTCTTTGCCCTGGGAAGCTTAGCTCTTCATCATCAAAGCCTCTTGCACTCTATCAGCCAATTGTGTGACACCAGGATATCAGAGGGCACGTGGAAAAAGATTTTAAGGTATTTGGTTTTCCTTTTCCATGTGCCTCACTAAAGTCCTGCTGGTGACTGACTGTGTGTCTCTACTACTATTCTGACAACATTATTCCCTCACTTTGACCCATCAGAACTGGAGGTGGAAGGAACTTCCCGCTTTTACTATCACCTGGATGACTCACCATCCTTTATTTGTTCTCATCATCCTGCTTATACCTCTCTCCACGGCTATTTCAACAAATTGTTTTCTGCTCATGCTTTTGTTTCTACCTGTTTCATGCCAGGACCTTGACTAATATAGTATAAGAGATGCAACCATGAAATCTTCATACTGATCCTCAGCTCGCTGACATCAATGTGTTTAATTTCTTTGTACTCATAATAACTTTCTTTTATTCAGAAATCTTAAAACACCTTCATTAGTTCCTACACATTTACCTCCTAAAATGATTGAGAATCAATATATGAGTTAGGCATGCATTATTTTTACAACACAGATAACTTAGTTTTACATGTATTTAATAAGTAAGTAAATGTCTTCTGTCTTGACTCTATAGAAAGCACTGCTATATAGTACCAAGTTCTAAAATCAAATCATTTTGCAAGTGTCATACAGTTCATCGTCTATGGAAATATCAGTTAAGATATGCTTTGAGTTTTGCAAGTTGTAGCTCTTTTTTGTCCAATGGAAAAAAACTTTGAATATTTAAAAATGAATCCACAAGCCTCCAGATATCCATTTACTATTTTAATGGAAATTAAAATAATGTCAAGGCAGTATAATTTGCAGACACACACACAGAGAAATAATCTCAGGTATCAACATAGGTTGAATGGGGAACCTGGACTTCCAACCCTACCTAGTAGTAGCAAGGGAGCAACCCTCTTCCCATCTTCCAACAAAGCATTGCCAGGAAAGGCTAGCTAAAACTGAAGGTTTAAATAAGGTCTAGAGTCTGACAACATAATACCCTAAATGTCCAGGCTTCCATTTAAAATCATTCATCAAACCAAGGGGAAAAAAAACTCAACTTGAATGAAAAAAGACAATCAACAGTCACCTACGCTGAAATGACATAGGTGATCGAATTATCTGCCAAGGATATTAAAACAGCCATTATAAAAAAATGGTTCAATAAGCAATTACAAACTTGCTTGGAACAAACAAAAAATAGAAAGTCTCAGCAAGAAATAGAAGACATATAGAACAAAATAAAATTTTAGAACTGAAAAATAGAGTAATCAAAATAAAATTCAGTTGATGGTCTTAATAGCAGATTGGAGGGGGCAGAGGGCCAAATCTGTGAACAGGAAGCTAGAACAATAGAAATCACCCAGTCTGAACAGAACGAAAATAGACTGACAAAAAATGAACAGATCCTCACCGACCTTGTGGGATTATAATAAAATATCTATGATGCATGTCTCAGAGTCCTGAAAGGAGAGAAAAAAAAGTGTTGCTGAACAAGTACTTGAAGAAATAATGGCTTAAAAATAACCTAATTTGGCAAAAGGCAAAACCCTACAGATTCAAGAAGCTGAAAAACCCAAAGAGATAATCTCAAAGAGATCCCTGCCTGCACCTGTCATAGTCAATCTTCTGAAAACTAATGATAAAGGAAAAAAAAGAAAAAAGAAAAAACCTTGAAAGCAGTGAAAGAGAAAGGACACTTTATAGGTACAAAAAAAAATCAAATGACAGAATTTCTTATGAGAAGCCATAGAATTCAAAAGGAAATGGCATGACATCTTTCATGTGATTAAAGAAAAGAACTGTCAGTGTCCGGAAAATAGAAGAGGAGGCAATACTTACAAACATGTTTTATGAGACAAGAGGTAATCTGATTCCAAAACCAGACAAACATGGTACAAAAGAAGAAAACTACAGACGAATAACCTTCATAGACATAGAGACAAACATTTAAATTTTGGTAAATTAACTAGCTAAAAAAGAATAATAACATGATCTTATCAATTGATGCCAAAAACAAAGGTTAGACAAAATTCAACACCCAATCATGTTAAAAAAAAATCTCTCAGAAAACTAGGAATAGAGGACTTCAACTTGATAAAGAACATCTAGAAAATTCTCTAGCCAACATCATAATAACGGTGAAAGATTTTAATTCCTTTTTCCTAATAGCAGGATCAAGGCAAAGATATTTGCTTTCAGCCCTGCTACTCTTTGTAGTATTGGAAGTTCTAGCCAGCACAAAAATGTAAGAAAAGTAAATAAAAGCATAAAAACCAGGATGGACAAGTTAAAATTTTCCCTATTTGCAGATATTATGATGGACAATGTAAAACATCACAGAGATTCCACAAAATTGCTCGTAGAAATAATTAGTTCAGCAAGGTCTCAGTATACAAGATGCACATAAAAAAATTAATTGTACTTCTATACACAAGAAGTGAACTACTACAAATCAAAATTTAAAATGTAATATCACCAATTTTGATAAGTTTTTTAAAATGCACCCTGATATGACGGCTGTCACAATAGAATCTAACAAAATTTTTTCAAATGAAGTTAGACAACTAAGTGCTACTAGAGCCATCTTACGGAAAAAACTGAACGAACCTTTTGGCCAACCCAGTATAACATCTCAACCAATATAGATCATTGTGGAGAAGGGAAATGGCCCGGAAATGATTTTTCCCAAATCAATAAATTTGTGAACTTTATATAAAATCTTAGTTATCATGCCTGTTTCTTCCCAGCTTATTTATCCTTTGAAGCTCTGTTAGTCATAGTTCTTAAAATTGTTAAATAATTGTACAGTATAAGTGGGGAAAATGACTCAGGCCCATCCCAGTTAATATAAAATGCTGCAACCTAAGTGTCCATTGACAGATGAATGGATCAAGACGATGTGGCACATATATACGATGGAATATTAATCAGCCATAAAAAGAAACAAAATTGAGTTATTTGTAGTGAGTTGGATGCACCTAGAGAGTGTCATACAGAGTGAAGTAAGTCAGAAAGAGAAAAACAAATACCGTATGCTAACACATATATATGGAGTCTAAAAAAAAAAAAAAAGGTCACGAAGAACCTAGGGGAAAGACGGGTATAAAGACGCAGACCTACTAGAGAATGGACTTGAGGACAGGGGAGGGGGAAGGGTAAGCTGGGACGAAGTGAGAGAGTGGTAGTGTATATATGGACATATATACACTACCAAATGTAAAATACATAGCTAGTGGGAAGCAGTCGCTTAGCACAGGGAGATCAGCTTGGTGCTTTGTGACCAGCTAGAAGGGTGGGATAGGGAAGGTGGGAGGGAGGGAGATGCAAGAGGGAAGAGATATGGGAACATATGTATATGTATAACTGATTCACTTTGTTATACAGCAGAAACTAACACACCATTGTAAAGCAATTATACTCCAATAAAAATGTTAAATATATATATATATATATATATATATAATGCTGCCATTAAGGTTTTCAGTTTCTTAAGAATACACTCCTTATTTACTTTTAAGTTTACCCTAATCAGTTCTTTCTAAGTAATAGTTCACCCATTTTATGATATTGGGATTACTCGTTAGTATTAGAATAGAAGCAAGGACTGGTTTTCATTTTACTGCATGTATTTTACAACTGTAGGCTAAAGAAAGTAATTTAAAAACATGCTAATGTAAGCCTTCAATGTAATAAAAATATGCTTTTCATTTTTTTCTTTTTTTAAAATTGTTTACAATGTTGTGTTAATTTCTGCTGTACAGCAAAGTGATTCAGCTATACACACACACACACACACACATATACACATATATATATTCTTTTCTTTTTACATTCTTTTCCATTGTGGTTTATTATAGGATATTGACTATAGTTCTCTGTGCTATACAGTAGGACCTTGTTGTTTATCCTTTCTATATGTAAAAGCTTACATCTGCTAACCCAACCTCCGACTCCATCCCTACCCCCAATCCTCTCCCCCTTGGCAACCACCAGTCTGTTTTCTGTATCCATGATTCTGTTTCATATATGGGTTCATTTGTGTCATATTTTACATTCCACATATAAGTGATATCATATGGTATTTGTCTTTCTGACTTACTGTGATAATCTCTAGTTGCATCCATGTTGCTGCAAATGGCATTATTTCATTAATTTTTATGGCTGAGTAGTATTCCACTGTATGTATGTACCACATCTTCTTTATCCATTCATCTGTTGATGGACATTTAGGTTGTTTGCATGTCTTGGCTACTGTGAATAGTGCTGCTATGAACCTAGGGGTGCATGTATCTTTTTGAATTATAGTTTTGTCTGGACACATGCCCAGAAATGGGTGCTTTGCACTTTTATAAAACTAAAGTTCTGTATTTTAATGTGTTTATTTTTCAGAATGGTAGTTTGGGAACCTCTGTTCTTTTCCCTTTCTTTGTGCAATCACATGCATAATAGATAGTGATATTATTATAGGCATATGAAGGAACAGTGTGATCACAATACAAAGCACTTTTAGAAAGCACAGTATGACAAAATAAAGGTGACCTAAATATTGGAAATATGTACTGTGTTAATGGATTAGAAGCCTCAACATGGTAAGAATGTCAGTTCTCCAAATTGATCTATTTAATGCAATCCCTATCAAAATCCAGAAAGATATTTTGTTGTCTGATCTGTAGACCTATTTGTCTAAAATTTTTATGTTAAAACACAGGACCTAGAATGTGTAAAATAATTTTGAAAAAGAATAATGTAGTGGGAGGAATAACCCTACCTAATGCTTAGGCATATTATTGCAGCTACAGTAATTAAGGCAGTATGGTATTGGCAGAGGGATAGACACATAAATCAATAAGACAGAGTTGCAATCCCAGAAATAGATCCACACAAATGTGCCCAGCTGGTTTTTGACAAAGGTATAAAAGTTATTCAATGGAAAGGTAGTCTTTCCACAAATGGCATTGAGGCAATTGTTAATCTGTAAGCCAAAAAAGAAAAAAGAGGGCTTCCCTGGTGGCGCAGTGGTTGAGAGTCCGCCTGCCGATGCAGGGGACACGGGTTCGTGCCCCGGTCCGGGAAGATCCCACATGCCGCGGAGCGGCTGGGCCCGTGAGCCATGGCCGCTGAGCCTGCGCGTCCGGAGCCTGTGCTCCGCAACGGGAGAGGCCACAGCAGTGAGAGGCCCACGTACTGCCAAAAAAAAAAAAAAAAGAAAGAAAGAAAAAAGAAAACCTTACACTGTATACAAAAATGAACTCTAAATTAATTCTAGGGAATTCCCTGGTGGTCCAGTGGTTAGGACTCTGCACTTCCACTGCCATGGGCCCAGGTTCAATCCCTGGTCAGGGAACTAAGATCCCACAAGCCACGTAGCGTGGCCAAAATAAATAAATAAATATTTTTTAAAATAAAATTAATTCTAGATTTAAATGTAAAATGATTAAAAAAGTAGGAGAAAATCTTCATGAATTAAGGCTTGGTGAAGAGTTCTTTGGCATGACACCAAAAGCACCATACAAGAAAAAGTTCAATAAATTGAACTTTATAAAAATTTAAAACTTTTGCTTTGGAATTACCCTATTAAGAAAATGAAAAGACGAGCTACAGACTGGGAGAGTACACTTGCAAACCACATATCTAACAAAGGACTCGTATCTAGAGTATATAAAAAAACGCTAAAAACTCAGCAGTTACAATCAAAGTGGGTAAGCTGTGACAAAGCGAGAGAGAGGCATGGACGTACATACACTACCAAACGTAAGGTAGATAGCAAGTGGGAAGCAGCCGCACAGCACAGGGAGATCAGCTCGGTGCTTTGTGACCGCCTGGAGGGGTGGGATGGGGGGGTGGGAGGGAGGGAGACGCAAGAGGGAGGAGATATGGGAACATATGTATATGTATAACTGATTTACTTTGTTATAAAGCAGAAACTAACACACTATTGTAAAGCAATTATACCCCAATAAAGATGTTAAAAAAAAATTAAAAATAAAAAACATTAAATCCCAAAGGTGCATAGATTAGAAAGCAAAAAAAAAAAAGCACTAAAAGACCATGTTATGTTTGCCTGAAAATGCGTAAATTGGAGTATTTTTTATGCTGCCACAATTTGCTTAAGATTTCAAATTTCAGTGTTTATTTTACTTTTTAGCTTTGTTGAATGCATGATTTTTAGCGATTAATAAAATTAGTTTCCCAATTAAAAAAATAAATAAAATAAAGTGTATATTGAATATAAAAAAAACAAAAACAAAACAAAGCACCCAGTTGGAAAATGAGCAAAAGATATGGATAGACATTTCACTGAAAAGTATATTCCGATGGCAAATAAGAATGAAGAAAAAGTAGTTCAATGTTATTAACTATTCAGCCAATTCAAATTAAGACTGCCATGATATATCTCTACCTGTTTATGACAAAAATTAATATAATGTATATAATACTATATATATTATATATATATATGTGTGTATATATATATATATATATATAATGGCACCAGTAAATGCCAAGGAAGATATGGAGAAACTGGATCACTCACATTGCTGGCAGGTATGTAAAATGGTACAGACCCTCAGGAGAACATTTTGGCAGTTTCTTTTAAAAACTAAATATGTATTTACCATATGATCCAGCAGCTTTACTCCTGGGCATTAATCCAGATAAATGAAAAAAATATACGTGATTGTTTGGCAGCTTTCTTTGTAGTAACCAAAAACTGGAAATAACCAAAATGTCCTATAGAAATGAATGCCTAAACACATGAGATGGAATACTACTCAGCAATAAAAGTAAACAGGTTATTGATGCAGATAACAACTTGAATGGATCTCTAGGACACTATGCTAAGTGAAAAAAGCTAATCTCAGAAGGCCACATAACATTCTTGAAATGACAAAATTATAGTGATGGAGAACAAATTAGTGGGTGCCAGGCTGGTGGAAGAGGGTGTTTGGTGTGACTAAAGGAAGGAAGATTTCTGTGGTGATAGAACGGCTTTGCATTGTGATTGAGGTTGTGTTTACACAAATCTACACCCATGATGAAATGACAGAAATATATACAGTGTACCAGTATCAGTTTCCTGGGTTAGATATTGTGTTATAGTTATCTTAAATGTAACTGTTGGGGGAAAGTGAGTGAAGAGTTTATGGAACCCCTCTATACTATCTTTGAAAGTTTTTGTGAATCTATAATTAGTTCAAAATAAAAAAAAAAAATCCTGCTCAGCCAATTATTAACAATGGGAACTTGAGCAAGTTCCTTGGCCAGTCATTTTTATAATGACACTCCTAAAACCTATCCATTGTAGTTATTGTGGGGACTAAATGAGAGACAGAAGTGACCACAGGAAAGTAGTGGTGTGGCCTGAACTAGTGTTCACTTTGGGCCAAATTTTATGTACCTTTCACTTTTTCCAGTTAGCTTATCTTTCCACCTAGATTATAAAAACCTTAAGAGAACTATAAGTATTCTGCGTTAATGTAGAATTCATCACAGGTGCCAACAAATTCTGATTATTGACTAAGGCTGAAAGACAATTAAGATGTACCTAAGGGCATTCAGGTCCTTCGATATTTGGTGCTTTAGATATTAACCAAGACAAGTTTTTGGTATATTTGGAGCCACAATTGTTTTTGGAAACAAACACTTCAGGGTTTTTCAAAATTGGCCATGCATTAGATCACCTGTAAAACACAGAGTCCTGAGTCCTACTCCCAAAGTTTCTTGTTTTTCAGGTTTCATGTGTGCTCACATTTCTAAAATGTTCCCATATGCTGCTGCTGCTGCTTCATAGACTACACTTTACAAATCACTGATAAACTGTACATGTGCCTTGGACAAAACACGGGTTTATATCTACAGGGAATTCATGGTACAGGTGTAAAGGAACTTATACTCTGGGCATTATTCCAGTCCATTGCGCAGGACACTGATGCTAACATGCAGACTTAGATCCATGTCACTCCTAAAACACTTTTATTATTATGTTTTATAAAATTGTTGGTTATATGCATATTTAGATAACCACATTAAGGAGATGAGGTGACCTATAGAGAACATTTTAAATCTGTTTTGGATGATAATCATTTAAATATAATTACCCAAAATTAAAATCAGGGCTTGTGTTTTATTTCATATGGATTTTGTTGGGGGGAATGGTAATATTATGATGTATTCCAAAATATAGAATGTATACTTCACTATTAAAGTAAACATCATCATCTGACTCCCATATGTCAGGTTTTTCTTCCTATTTTTATCTACAGTTTATTTCTGTGCCAAGCAATTGAACGCTTGACATAGAAAAATGAGTCTGTCACTTTAAAAAATGGTACTGTAAAAACACTCAAGCAAATAATTTTACCAGAGATCATTGTAATTGCAAAAGGAATATCTTTCTAAAATGTGTTACCAGTATTTCCTATAAATATCGGGCTCACCTGTTGTATTAAAAGTAAAAATAAGAAAGGAGATAAAGAAGCCTTCTCTTGGCAAAGAAGAGTTTACAAACATGCTGAACAACGTGTTACAACTGTGTTCATTTAATACAGAAAACTTTTGAGAACCATTACATAATTGATCATTAACTCAGTGTCTAAGAGGATGGTGTTTTAATAATTCTCACCAAAAAAGTTGAAGAAAGAGTAATTTGTTAATAATTCTCACCAAAAAAAGTTGAAGAAAGAGTAATTTGTTAGTAATCATAAGCTACAACAGAAATTTAGCACTTCAGGAGGATTTCTTTATTCCATTCTAAAAGTGCTCTTTATTTTAGCAGGAACCTTGTCCCATGAGAACTATACACATTCTGCCTTTAGAGCTCAGCTGCTTCATTCTGCTCTTGCTTCTCTTAGTCAGGCTGTTGGCATCATCAATACATAACTTTTGATTGGATCCCCAGGGTAGAAATTAAGTTTGGTAGACGGTGGATACATAACAAATGCATAGATTATTCTGGGCATTTATTTTTGTTCAGTGGAGTGAAGTTTTTAGTGGTGTTGAAAGGTGAAAAAAAAGAAAGGCATTTAAAAGGCTATTCTAGATCAGGATTTTCTGCTCTGTTATTTTAGAAATGTGCATAGAAGTTTCAGAAAGTCTTGTTACAGTTGTTTACTGAAGAGTTTTTATGTTTAGAAGCTTGAGAGAAAGTACTATGTCCTCTGTGCTATTCTGGTTTGGATATTAATGAGAACATAGTTGAACAACATTTGAATTCACAGGACTTGCCATGCTGGAAGCACAACCTTATATGTAGTGGCCATGGGCAGTCCTATTATGGGAAACCAACTTGAGAGAAAAGGCGAGTCTCTTGCTTCTGCGCAGGTCCTGGAATTCGAAATATCCAGGGGCCTCTACAGAATCCTGGCATCAGTTACTGTGTTGACTCACTCAGTGTTGGGATCAGTCACTTTCCCCTTACAGGACTCAGATCTTGGAGGCAATTAGCATCAGAGAAAACGAATAGGAAAACCTGAAGTCTTATTTTTTAAAGGCTGCTGAAGTTGATTGGTTTCTCATCATTCCTAAACCTACTGAAGCAATAAAGTTGGGAGAAAATTTACCAAGATTTTTATCGCTGCCTTCATATATACTTTTCTTTTTTCCAAATGCTTTGGTGGGAAGAAGTAGAGGACTGTTGTAAGTACAAAGTAACTAAAAATATTTTTTACCATGGCATAACTTTTAGTTTGTGACAAACTCACTGATTAGGCAGATTAATTTAAACTTATTATAGTAGATTGTGAGTAAGCATAAATGTTATATACACTGTACACATAATGTATGTGCAGGTGTACATGTTTCTCATTGGGAAAACTTTTCAATAGAAAATATAATCAAACACATCTTTCTTATTTAAGAAAGTACTAGAGTAATAGAATATGCATACCTGACTTGGAGTATCTGTGACAAACCATTTAAATTGCTGTGAAATAGTTTGTGTATCTAAGTTATTATCATGATTATTTGATATTTCTGTATTAGTAACAGTTACATGTGGGATAGTGACCTGACACATATTCTCAGTGAACTAATTGCTCTATGGGAATGATATGTGGATGCCTCAAGGTTAGAAAAAATTTATCTGGCATATTGTGGGGGAAAATAAAGAACGAAATGAATTGTGATGGATAAATGGAGGTTGAGAAAAGTATTGATAAATATTTAATTTAAAAGTTCCTTTCTCATATTGCGTTTAGTATTTGGCATGTTCTTTTCTGTAGCGGGTCATGAAAATTATTTCAAATAATGAGATGATCTCTGCTGGCAAATGACCAGATACTTTTATTGAGAAAACAACAGAAAAACATGAGGGGCTTATAATCATATTTTGCAGTAAAGTCAAGGTGTTGTTTCATGTCTATGATGACCTAGTTTTTCAGTAAAACTTTTTAGTTTGGCTTTTTATATAAGCTCTACCTATGTTGTTTATTTTAAGGAAGTCAGGATGACTAATGAAAAATGTAAAAATTGACTGTGGTACAACAGTAAAAATAATATATAAAAATAATATATGAGGGGTACAGTGTCTCCCAAAGAGATGGATGAAAGAGATTATCTTTTTTTTTTCCTGCCTTTGATTTGTGGATTATAGTCATTCTGAAATAGATATGAGGGCAATGCCTATAATTAAGAATGAAAAAAGTAAAAAAAAAAAAAAAAAAAGAATGGAAAAAATAAATCTCTCTAAATAAGTAGCTATTCAAAACTTCTGGAAAAGAGTCACAACAGAAGCTTTGCCTTTGAGAAAAAACTGTGGAAAAGAAATTAACCTTGTGCACTTATTGATTCACAAAAGATGCTACCAGATTTTGTAGTAAAACATTTTTATATAATTTCTTTATTTTATAAATTTCTTTGGTGAGTATCAGAATTGCTTTCTGATTGAAAAACCATCCCATTTACTAATATTACAAAAATACAATAGCACGTTTGTTCTTTGCAATACACACATATTGCTCACTTAATCGATATAGCTACAAAATTAAAACCATAAACCAGTGTGTAGAGCAATTTAGGAAGAATGGCAGAGATTTAATTTTGGAATGAAGCAAGGCAAACATACTGTCTGCTTTGTCATAGATATTCAAATGACTTTTTAAATTCTTAATCAGAATCTGAAGACAGCTAACCTTCTTGGACAATCCATGTAGAACTTTATTATAATACATTTTGAAACGATCAGGTAATACTTAGGCTACATGACAATGAGTTTGTTAAGAGAAAATGAAGATATTCACAAGGTTATATTATACATTAACTTTTATTAGTTGACAACATAATACTCTTTGAATGTATTGGCATTTGAATACAATTTTTTAAATTGCCTTAGTTTGAAGAACTTAAAAGAGTACACTTGGTTCTGTTTTAACCAAAATAGTCACCAATTAATTGGGAACATCACTGTATTAACCTAAGTATTGTTTACTTTTAGAATTACTTAAATATTGCGTTGCAAAGAATCATTCAAATAATTGATTGCAAATTATACATTTCCTTAGAATTTTTTAAATGATGCAAATTATCTTGAAGTCTAATAAAATAATCTTTTAGAATCACATTTGCAGTCTTTTAAGGGCATCTTAACTATGAAAAAGAGATTGCTGATCTAAATAGATAATATACTTGTTAATTTAATAAGAATCTTTCTGTGTCTCTTACGTGGCATAGCAGTATGGAAAATACAATAAACAATATCATGTAATAGTTACTCTAAACTTAAAAAAAAAAGACTACGAAGTGTTCTGTGCAAATTTCTGTTATTTAAGGAAGAGAGGTGTTGCTTGACACTACTCCAGCTAGACATTACTGAAATGTAAATTCATAATTTGGACGGAGATATTAATACAACTTCCTCTTTAGTCCTAAAGTATTCGTTTCAAATCTTTGTAGTCCAAGGCCTTTGCTGCGTGTGAAACAAATTGTAAAGCTCTTAACCCCTTGTGTGGTTTAATAAAAGAGATTAAAATCTTTGTTCTCTGGAAAAGTCAGGTGTTCTTTTTAATTCTATTATCTTTCATCATGGCTTTACCACAAAACTAAAAGAGAGTGATTTCCCAAACTTTCTTTCCCCTTCCACCTTCTGCTGTAATATTTCCCTAACTTATTAAAAATGATTCATCATATTTTTCATTACACCATTCTTTCTTGCATTGCATATACAAGAAACATAATATTTTGGTGTGACTGTGTATTTTTATATAAACACACGTACATATTTAAATCACAGGTTTAACTTAGGTACTGAGTTACCTAAGGGAGACCTTGAAAATTAATTGGAAATTAATTTTTCTTTAAAGATAATTTTCTTTTTTTAAACCTTTTTTTGAAGTACAATTTACAATACTGTGTTAGCTTCAGGTATACAGCAAAGTGATTCAGTCATCCAAAGTTTCTGTTTATGTGGTTTATTTTCTATTTTAAATACACATCATTTTAAAAGAAACTGACAAATAAGAGTAATTACAGAACATAACAAACCATGAGGGAAGAAGTAGACCTAGGTTTTATGGGGCCTGAGGTTGAAAAAATGAAGGAAGGGGACTCTTTTAGGAAAAGTAATACAGAATTAAGAATACAAAATTAGGTAGGACTTGCAAGGAGCCAATATAAGTGAAGGGCTTCAAGACTTAAGCTTTAAAAGTTTCGTGGGAAATCACCTCTGTATGAAGAGATTCGTTGTGGGTGAATCTTTTCTCACTTACATTTTAAAATAAAATTGATACTAGTTATATTTCTTTAAAGCATATATTATTTCTCCAAGACAAGCTTTTATTTAATGCAGATTAGAGAGTTAGAAGAATTTATAATGGTAGGAATTTGACATTTCTGCCTTTCATTCTGAAAAGATACAATGATTAAAGTGATGTCAAAGTCAGTTAATGGAGGCGGTGCAGTTATTTCAGATATACAGGGTATGTAACTTGAAGGCAAGCCAAATCAGAATGAAACGGAATAATGATGACCTTGGTTTATTTTTATGCAGTACATTCAGGTTGTGATTGAATTCAGAGGGAGGCAACAGTTTTCTTTCTCACAAAGTCCTGCTATAGTCCTAGGAGATTTGTGTTCTGTTATCAAGGCAGTTGGTTCATATAGGAACGTTTTGTTGGGAAGGTCATGGGCTGCAGTATGGGAAACGAGAAGACCTTTTTTTAATTAAATGCAACCAAGTACCATAGCATAATTTCATGAAAATATTTGTCTTTCGGGAGTATGGTCCATGCAGCAGACTGATCTTCAAAACTCAAACGTGCAAATAAGTAAACACCTGTGCTCTTCATTTTTTCCTCATTTAAAAACATCTATTCGTTAAACTTCCTTGGAGTTTCACGCTCTACAATCTTGACAGTAATATTCATAATGTATTTGGAGTTCTGAAGTTTAATTTTAACACAGATATGAAAGTTACGTTGGCAGTGCTATAGTATACCTTATTATTTTGCCAGTTTGGAAGCGGTTTGTCTACTTGTGTCACATGTAGAATTGTCCTTAACATCTTTATGTTTGTAAAATGTCAGACCCCCTGTAGTTAATATTGTGAGTGAAAACGTCTGTCAGAGATTCTGATATCCTCTCTTGAAGGGGAGAGTAACCCTGCATTTTGTGAATCACTCATATGCAAACAATAGTTTGAAGATTAGCAGCTAAAGTGATTTGGTTTGTTTTTTTCTGAAACTTGAGTATCAAGAGCTTGTTTTCCCATGTATTATAGCATATTAGAATTTCGCAAGTGCCTTTTTAAACCAGATGGTTCCTCCAGAGATTCTGAAATGCTTTAACTCCGAGGGACATGGCCTTTTTCTTTCCCCATTCAAGATTACTGCCCTGAATATGGCCAGGAAACCACAGAACAAAAAACCTTGTCTCCAGTGTTTTAAGGGAATCTTAAATGTCTCAGCCACAATTCTGATAAGCATCAGGCAGATGAGGATGAAGAAGGGGAATGGCCCTGCTCATTCACGCTTAAAAAGACATCCCGCACATGCCTATTAACAAAAGCAAAGGGCAGTATTCCTTCTCTCAGAGCTGGAGTCTTCCACTTAGGCTACCATTTTAAGGAAAAATTTCCATCCAGCTCTGTGCTCAGTCTTTACGTTCTGATATTCACTCAGAAGACCTCAGAATTTCAGTAGGTGAAAGAAGATGCAGAGCACTTTTCTGGGGCCCTGCAGTCCCTAGAGAGGTGACTTTGCATAGTACAATATATTTAATGATACTAAGCCCGGCGAAAACAAGTGTTCCTAGCAATCCGGATTGAGTTTGGAAATCAATTTCTTCTCAGTCTCTTTATTATCTTTTACATTCTACCTCAGTGCCTCACTTTTGGTTTGTCATTATTCACCCCATTCTTCACTAATGGAAGGTGGGGAGAGTCGACAATTATCCTTTAACTGGAAGGGAACTGTCATTTTGATACTATGCTGGTGAACTGTTGATGCTGTTGTTGTTTTTGGTGTGCATAAATGAATCTTCCAGAACTGTTAAGTCAGTATTTTGATTCCATATAATTTTAAGCAACTGATTTTCCATAAATTTTAAATGTCGGGAAAATGATTTTCTATACATTAACTTTGAAAGCTGAAATATATCTAAGGCTAGTTTAAAATATTTAGTCTTATTATGTTACTGTTCAAGTAAAATAATCTGAGGAAGCACTTTGCCTCTATTTTTCTTTATTTCATTTTATTATTTATTTTTAGTAGAAAACTGGGTTGTTTTCATGAATAGGAGGAATATTAAAGGGAACTATGTGAAAGCCCATGCTTATTCACGTAATAAAGTCAGAATGTAGGTAGCTGAATGGATTTTAAACAGGGTTAATAGAATTTTAAAGAAACTTTAAAAAAATGTTTGAATTGTCAAGCTCTTAGTTTATACTTAATAAATACTCAGCCCATCCATGGGCATTACAACAGTGAGGAGTTTATATATGCCAAAATAACATATAGGCTTTTGCCAGTTTATCTTCAACTTTTAGATGTACTTTATCTCCAACCTTTTGAAATAATTGATGTTGAAAAAGCACCAGTATTAATTAAGCACAACTAGCATCACAATGTCTCATTTTACCCAGTTATGGGCAAATAAAGGGATTACCCTTTCAATGTTTTCACCCTCTTCTTGGCTTTTGCTTTTTTTGTTTTAAATTGCTCTCCCTCCTCCCACTCTGCCTTTGGCTAAGACTGTCATGGAATCAGGACTATAAAAGGGCATAAACATCAGTGGCTTTTTGCTCATTCTTGGCACCCATCTTTATTTGCACACAACTTGTCTGCTCCTTTATCAGATTACAGCAGCAATAGTACCTTAGCCTGAGCTAAGTGCTGACTTAAAGGGCACAGGAGTCAGCACACTGTTATTAGTGCAGATTTTAGCCTTGGAAACTGTGTGAGGTCAAGCTAAAGAAATAAAAAAGGAGAAAAATCACAGAGTCAGAACTGCTCAAGTATTTTCATCAAAGGCAAGTTGAGTAATTCCTTTTTATATTGATGCTCACGAGGACAGTATTAGAAATAGATTGCTGACTAAGCAGACAAAATGTTATCAAAATAGTTGAGGAACGGATAAAATTATGTATGAAAGTGGTGAATCCCAGTGGCTCTGATGTATTGGAAAATAACTAGGGAGGAAAAAGGAAAATTAGACGCTAAAGAGTGTAACCGGATGTAAGCAGTGTTGGCATGTAGGTGGTTAACTGAAAGAGCTTACTGGAAGCTCAGACAGCTGGGGAATCCTGATTTAG